>NC_056737.1:590006020-590333520 GCF_019279795.1 Protopterus annectens | reverse complement strand
GGCAAATATTTGTCAGCATTAATAGAACAATGATGATCCAGAGGGATGGAAAATGTCAGAAAATACCACAGTTGTTGGTGAACCTTTTTTTGAAACACCTTTATTGAATTATCACTTGTGGCATAGGCACATTTACATTTATATAAAAGTAATACAACTGTATTAACAAATTAACATTAACAGACATTATACTTCAGATATACTGCTATATATCATATAACCTATGCAACATTACATAAATTATTAAATTACTGCCCTCTTTTTAAACAAGAAACATCATTATTAAATCATCACTTATGACATAAGCAATCATACATTTATATAAATGAAAATAAACCATACCCACGCAATCCTAGTTGCAAGCATTTTACATCACAAACCATACTGATACACTCCCAGTTGCAAATGTTATACATCATTTATAATCTACCTAATCATTTTCAGTAAAACATTACATAACTCATTTAAATTCTGCCTTCTTTTAAACCTCAATCCTCCCTTGTATGCATTGTTCCAACAATTCCCATTTTTTCCTATGTAGTTTGCTCCTAACCTTTTCTAAAGATATCAATTCCAGTTGTTTTATCTCTGTTACTATATTCACTACTTCTAATATAGTTGGTTTAGATTTTGATTTCCATTTTCTAGTAACTGCTTTTTTGGCAGCCACCGTAATTAGACACAGCAAGGCCTTATCAAGTCTAGGCAATTCCGATTCTGTATCATAGCTCAGAAAAATCATCTCCCTCGTCACACCAATCCACCCACCCAGCATCTCTGACAGTGCATCCCACAGGGAATCCTTAAAGTCTGCCAACCCACTGCATTCCCAGAAAATATGTTCCCAAGTACCTCTTTCTTCCCTGTCAAACCTCCAACATTTGCTGTCTACCTAAAGAAAAATTCTCTGGATTCTACTTGGGGTATGAAAATATCTATGTAAAGATTTCCAAGAAAAATGCTAAATCTACTAGATTTTGTTGCATATTTGGTAAACATATATATACCCTCACATTACATCTTTGTGAATTGCTTATCTAATCTGTCTTCCCAGTCCTTCCTAACCTCCTCTGATTGATTCATATAGTTATCATGCAATATTTTCTATGATCTACTAATCATTCCTTTTTTAATGGCAGCTTCTGTTCTAGATTCTACTAAAAGGTCTACCAGTGCTGGCCTTTTAATTTAGGATCCCTCTATTTCTTTCTCTTTGCCTGTACTCTGCAACCAATCCTTGATAGGGAAGGCAACCTCTAACATGCAGTCCAAATATATTCTTGGCCTCTTCCCATTCTATTACTTTTATCTCTCTAGTTACTTTCTCCCAATATCTTCATTCATTTGCCAGTTTTCTCCAATAAATTGCAGCTCCCTCTTGCCTATTGTCTATATCCCTAATTGCAGTCATCCCTAATGGCAGAATCTCCTTTCTCCATTCCCGTGTTGGCCAAGTTCTTAGAATACTTTCTGCTACTTTATGGATGTAATATTCTACATGATTATTGCTATTGTCCTTAAAGGCCTGCATCCAAAATCCCAGTCTCTCCTTGTTTCTTGTGCCCCCCCCATTTGAACATCATCCCTTTCCATTTTGAATTATAGTTTTCTGCTTGTGCTATGTATAGGAGCCTTAACTGAAGTTCTGAAATATCCCTTTAAATTGAGTAATCCCAATCTGCCCTGTTCTACTGGAAGAATCAGCTTATCCCACTTGACTCTTGCCGTCTTCCCCTCCCAGATAAAGTCCTTGAGCTCTTTATTAATCACTATCCACAACTTCTCCTCTGGTTGATAAAAGTATGCCTGACCTGTGTATAAGACTAAAGGGACTAAAACATTTTGACAGCTTGTATCTTACTATCCATATCCATATAACAAAGCTTCTGTTTTCTCAGTTTTTGTATTATCTTTTGTTTAGTTTCTTCCCACATATCCTTAGCTGCCACTCCAGAATCATTTTAATCTGTACTCCTAAATACTTCATTTTATCATGTCCTCATAAATATGGATATTGTTAAACCAATTTGTGTGTTGGTACATAATTTACAACTATTGCCTTTGTTTTCATGTCATTAAATTTGTATCCCAAAAAGATTTGAAACTGTCTCAAAATGCTCCACAATACTGGTTTTGTCAGGTATAAAATAATGTAATCTGCAAAAAGAGCCAGCTTTTCTTGACTACCATACCAATTATATCCTTGAATTTCTGAGTCCCTTATTTTCTTTGCCAGTGGTTCTAAATGTAATGGAAAGAAGAAAGGGGAAAGAAGACACCCTTGCCTGGTTCCTCTGCTAAAGCAGAAATTATTTGAAAGGACCCCACCCACTTTAATTTTCACCTCAGATCCCTCATATATCCTCCTAATCAACCTTATAATTTTTTCAGGAAATGCAAATGCTTCCATTCCCCTGCTCATAAAGTCCCAGCTTACTCTGTCAAATGCTTTCTCTGCATCAAGACCCACTAACAACAGTGGTATTTTCTTACATTCTGCTTCCCCTTGGATGATCAATGTTCTATTAATGTTGTTAAATGTTTACCCCCCCTTCACAAAACCATATTGATCCATATATATCAATTTTAGTATTACTTTTGTCATTCTTTTAGCCATTATAGACATGAACACTTTATAATCATGGTTTAGTATTGAAATGGGCCTGAATGAAGCTGGGTCTGATGGATCTGTACTTCTTCAGGTATACAGCTACTACTGCTTTCTTCCAGGATGTTGGTACTTCTCCTCCTCTTAAAATACTGTTAAACAAAACATTCCAGATCTTTATCATTTTTTTCCCTCCTAGCTTCCAAACCTCCACAGGAATACCATCTATTCCTGGGGACTTTCCTGTAGATTGGTTGTACATCACAATTTTTATCTCATTTCTTCCTATCCTAACCATTCATATTTGCGCCTCATCTATCTTTAATCTTGACATATTTAATTGTTCCGTAAACATTTCCATTTGTGTCGTTTCTTGATTTCCATATTTCTCTGCAGAAGATTTAGGATATTTGCTTGGAAGTGTTTGCATAGGTATTTTATGCCCCAAGCAGACTTCAAATAATGTTTTTCTCAGATAGACAGTAAACGTTGAAGGTGTGATAGGGAAGAAGTAACTGAAAACATGTTTTTTGGGAGTGTAATGAGTTAGCAGATTTTTAAAACTTCCCTAGAGAGTATGCTGTCAGGTATATTGGGGGAGCAAATGCCTGTAACTAAGGAAATGATTATTTTGAACTGAAATGCGGTATCTGAATTGCCTAGATACAATATGGCCTTATTAAATTTAATAAAAAAGCAATTACTAGAACATGGAATCAAAATCTAAACCATGCATTTCAAGTACTGAATATTGTAAAAGATTAAAAAAATGAAAAAGCTATCTTTAGAAAATGAAAGGAACAAATTACATAACAAATGGAGATTATGGGAACAAGCCATGCAGAATAATGCTAAGAAGGAGGAGTGAGGTTTAAGGGAAGGTAGGAATTAAAGCTTGACTGAAATACAATTATTATACAGAAGGAAAACATATACAATGTATAATGTGTGTAAATGGAAACAAATGTTAATATGTTTTGTTTTCTTTTCTATTAATCTATGTATGCCCATATCCTAAACGGTGATTTAATAAAGGTGTTTAAAGGAAAAATTCCTCTTAGAACTAAAAAAAAACATATTTTTTTTCATTGTATCTTTGTTGTTGGAGCTATTTTATTACCTCAAAATCACTCCATGTGCTTTTTTTACAATTTTAATGTGTTTCACTCAAAAGAGCAGATGATGGGGCCTACCTTGGTAACGTGAAATTGTTTTCTTGCTTTCATTCCTTCTTCCCAGAATAAAATTCAAGTCCTCTTTATATGAGTCATGATAGACATAAGGAAGTGATGTTGTTTTCTCATGCCATTAAGAAGCACTGTCATCTAAAAACACCTTCTGTAACAGAGCTACTTCTATATGTCCCTGACTGAGCCTCCTTTATGTGTCTGTCAGAGCTTGTTCTGTGCTATAAATAGCTGTTAGCTACTTACAGCAAAAGAAATAGGTAAATAGCAAGCTTTTATAACTGGATTTTTTTGTAGTTCTGAAAGAATTGACAGACCTTTCCCCGCACTCTCATGCTGAGGTGTGAAAACTCTCACTGTGGTAAATGATCCTTGCTGTGTCATAAGTAGTAGGACTCCAAATTAAGTCTGTCTGCTACTTCCCAATGCCTTCAGTGGGAAGTTTGTTTCTCTTTCATGAATGATGCAGAATTAAAATGCGCTTTACTAGTTCCTTAACTATGTCTGTCATGTTCACCCTCATTTTTTTATTTTATATTTATTTATACTTTAGTAACCAGGAAAGTGAACTGGTCCCAGGACCCTTTTCAGCCATGACTTGAGCTACATTGGCAAAGATGATAACAAGTATTAAATGTTCTTAGCAATACAAATTAGAAAATGCTGACATAAAGACATTGACCAAGATTTCATGTGCAACACATAGCCAATGTGTGACAGTGACCAAGTAAAACATTAAGCAACATTTACTAGAATGTATACATTAATAATGCTTTAACTCTACTATATATATATATATATATATATATATATATATATATATATATATATATAGGAAAATGCCATATATAACTTTCAGTGAACTGTGTTTCAGTGAATTGAGTTTTCAGTGAATTGTGCTTTCAGTGATTTGTGCACAGTCATTTGACTTTCAGTGAAATGTGCTTTTAGTGAATAGTCCTAGACCCATACACACACACACACACACACACATATATATATATATATATATATATATATATATATATATATATATATATATATATATATATAATATGTGTGTGTGTGTCTGTGTTTGTGTGTGTGTGTCTGTATGTCTGTGTGTCTGTGTGTGTATGTGTGTATATAACAATGTATATAGCATGTAGAATGCTATATGTGGGATGCAGTACTGTGTTTAAATGCACATGTCTGACTGTGTGTGTGTGTGTGTGTGTGTGTGTGTGTGTGTGTGTGTGTGTGTGTGTGTGTGTGTGTGTGTGTGTGTGCATTTAAACACAGTTAAGTACTTCTGATTTACTTTTCTTAATGTTTTTAATGCAAAAGTGCATAGTATACGTATGTTAAAGTATATTCAGCTGTATATTATGGTTGCCATCAGTGGACAAATTTCCTTTGTGGACTACGAAATGCTCATGCATTCTAACAATGTAAGAATTGACTCAAAGTCAGTGGGAATCTCTTACCATCGATCTGCATCTACCAGATATGCATCCCCATCTGGAAGAATGTTACAAAAAAGCATAAAGGACTTTTTATGAACAGTACCAGTGCACCTAGTTGATAGGGTTTCCACCTGTCTCTCTTACTGCAGTTATGTCCTGTGTGTGTGGGGGTGGGCTTGAAAATGGTAAATGTGTTGGTACTTTACAAGAATAAATATTTTCTGACTTTTCTCTAAATGTCACAGAAATCTTTGATACTACAATTAAGTTATCTTAACATATAAACTACTATAAATAACCAATATTTAAAGCTTAGCATTTCAATACTGTGTTGCTGCTTGTGTAAATTTATCAGAAGAGTTGACAATTGCCTTTAAACCCCAACTGATCTAATTGCTTTGTTTTGCTGTAAAAGGGGAGTGTTAAGTTCTCCTCCTCTCTGCAATAAAAGCACTGGAAAACAGTTCCATAGCTTTCTGTCTTTTTTATATCAGCTGCTGTGTTCCTGACATTAGCAGGATTAATTACCCATCTAAGACTGACAACAGTACATGTCAGGGTAAACTACAGATTTAACTGTATCTATGATATGTCATGCAGGTGGAGACAAATTTCTCTGCAAAGTACATGAGAAGTTGAGCTTAAAACAATAGGTTGGCTCTCCCTTCCTTTGACTCCAATACAAGGAAATCAAAGTTTTAAAACGTACAAGCAGGTTTCTGGTACCTACACAATTCTGGAACCATATTGTAGGGAGAAAGAGAGGCAAAGTTTTCCTTTAAACATAAAAACAAAGTTCCGCTTTGCCTTTTTTAACCACTGTGAGTAGCAAACTTTCTACTTCAATCTTTCCAGAGGTTGCTGGAAAAGACATAAAAATAAGATGTCTAGGGAAAAGAAGGATTATTACAAAATAGTGATTTCATTCCTGTAGTCAGTATTATATTACGAGTAAATATTACCTCCTCATTTTGTCATCAGCTCCATTTCTAGAAGATGTAACCTTTAAGATGGTAAACCTGATGAAGGAGCATTATAGGTGACAGAATATGTTCTTGCTTACTTGTAAGTATTCTATATACTTCAGAGTTAAGTATTTTTGGTTATGAATTAATTTGCATCCTCCTGCTACAATTTTCCTTCATTTATTGCCCATTAAGCAGGATGCTAGTCAGAACCCAGATATAGACGTGACATCACTTAAGCATTTAGTGAAGTTATAAAGAAAACACGCAGAACATTCAGACCTGTGAAGAACATACAAGGCATAGCATGGGATTGTGGATATGATGGCAGATGTAACAAAGAAATCCTTCTTCGGCTGCTCTGGCATTAAGGAAGATATTTTTTTAAACAAGAAATGCCTTCATTGAATTGTCACTTATGACATAGACAATCATACATTTATATAAATGAAAACAAATGATATTGACATATTTTTAGATGCATCACTTATAATCTACTATACAGTTATTTTCAGGCAAACATTAGCTAGCTCATTCAATTCCTATCTTCCCTTAAACCTATTTCTTCATCCACAACATTATTCTGTATATATTATGCCCACAATCCTCATTTATATGTAATTTGCTCCAACCCTTTTCTAAAGATTCCACATCCAGTTCTTTTATCTCTGTTACTATATTCACTACTTCTAGTACAGTTGTTTTAGACTTTGATTTTCTAGTAATTGTTTTTTGACTGTCACCAGAATTAAACTCAGCAAGGCCTTACTCTGTCTGATTCTATATCACAGCTCAAAAATAATTTCCTTAGTTACACCAATTTGCTCACGCAGTATTTCTGATAAGAGCAGTCTGCAGAGAATTTTTGTAAGTCTGCCAACTCATTACACTCCCAAAAATATGCTCCCAATTACCTCTTTCTTCCCCATCACACCTCCAACATTTGTAATCTACCTGAGGAAAATTTCTTTGGAGTTTGCTTGGGGTATAAAAATACACAAACACTTCCAAGCAAAGATCCTAAATCTTCTAGACTTTGTTGCATATATGGGAGCCATACATATATCCTCCCATTGCTTCTTTATGAATTGTTTATCCAGCCTCTCTTCTCAATTCTTTCTAACCTCCTCTGATTGATTCCTATAGTTATCATGCCATATTCAATATGCCTTACCAATTATTCCTTTTTTAACAACAGCTTCTAGATTCTACTTAAACTGTACCAGTGCTGGTCTTTTATTCCTTTCTCTTTGTCTATACTGTGATAGCAATCCTTCTTAGGGAAGGCAATCTCTAGCCTGCAGTCCAAATGAATTTTTGGCCCCCTCTCATGCTATTACCTTTCCGTCTCTAATTATATGTTCCCAATACAGTGGTTCCTTTGCTAGTTTTCTCCAGTAAATTCCACCTCATGGCCTATTCTCTATACCCTTAATTGTAGTCATCCCTATTAACAGACTCTCCTTTCTTCATTCCTGTGTTGGGATAGGTCTTAGAATACTTCCACGTTATGAAAATAATATTCTATATAGTTATTGTTAGTGTTATTCTCCTTAAGAATCTTCATCCAAAATCCCATTCCATCTTTATTTCTTGAGATTCCCCTGTTTTATCATCATCCCTTTCCACTTTGAATTACAGGTTGAATTATAGGTTTCTGGCTGAGCTATGGAAAGGAGTGTTAACTATTAGCTCTGCAATAACCATTCAAATTAGGTAATCCTAAACACCCTTGTTCTATTGGAAAGATTAGCATATCTCACTTGACTCTTTGACATCTTTCCCTCCCAGATGAAATCCTTCAACTCTTTATTAATTGCTATTCAAAACTCCTCCTCTGGTTGATAAAAATATACCTGACCTGTGTATAAAACAAAAGGGACTAAAATAATTTTAACTGCTTATATCTTGCTATCCATATACATAAAACAGAGCTTCCATTTTCTCAGTTTTTGCGTTTTCTTTTTAGCCTTTTCCCACATGTACTTAACTGCCATAACATAATTCTTTTTAATCCATACTCTTAAGTATTTCATTTTATCATGCCCCCATAGTTATGGGTCTTACTAAACCAGTTCATATGTGGTACATAATGTACAGCAATTGCCTTTATCTTCATTAATTTTGTATCCTGAAAAGACCTGAAATTGTTTCAGAATGTTCCACAGCACTGAAATGTTCTTTTCTGGTTTTATCAGGTACAAAATAATGTCATCTGGAAATAAAGCCAACTTTTCTTGATTACCATACCAATTCTATCCTTGAATTTCTGAGTCCCTTATTTTCTTTGCCAATGGTTTTAAATATAGTGCAAATAACAAAGGAGAAAGAGGTCTCCACTGCCTGATTCTTCTGCTCAAATAGAATTTATCAGAGAGGAACCCTCCACTTTAATTTAACATCCGATCCCTCATATATCCTCCTAATCAACCTTATTATTTTATCAGGAAATGCAAATGCTTCCATTGCACTACTTATAAAATTCCAACTTACTCTGTCAAAGGCTTTCTCTGCATCAAGGCCCACTAACAACAGTTGGCATTTTCTTATGTTCATCTTCCCTCTGGATCATCATTGTTTTATTAATGTTGTCAAAAGTTTGCCTCCACAAAACCACTTTGATCCATATGTATCACTTTTGGCATCAGCCTTTGCCATTCTTTTAGCCATTATAGACATAAACAGTGTATAATTATGTTTTAGAAACAAAATGGGCCTAGCTGAAGCTGTAGCTGGGAAATAATACGTACATTCTCTTTGAACTCCTACTACTGAATTCACATCTTCCATACCAAATATTTTCATAAATTTCTTCAAAAATGTACCCTCTTTTGTTATATTTTCCCTTCAGATTCCAGTCCCATCTATAAGTAATATTTCCTGCTGAAAGCTGATCATTTCTAACAGAATTGTCTTAAGTGCTATTGTAGCAGTTTTAGGTGGAATATAAATATATGCCAGTGTAATCCTCCTCCCTTGCCAGTAGCCCCTAAATACTGCAAATCTACCATTACTATATTTTTTTTCATCTTCTGTCACTATTGTAGCTCCTCTTGTAATTAATATAAGTACTCCTTTTCCTTTGCCCCAGGTATTCCACTGAATAACCATCACAAAATCCTTTCTTTATTAAACTCACATGCTCGGTGCTTTCCAAATGTGTCTCCTGCAGCATAGGTATTTGCATTCTGCATTTTTAAATACAGTTCGCTACTGTTTCTTTTTGTATATACCCGTGAGACCATTCACATTCAAAAATAATATGGAATGTTTTGCCATTATGATAAGAAGTTATTATTTCCACCTGTTATGTATAGCAGCTTTTTTAAATGTCTTGTTACAGCGTTTGTGTTACATGCAAACAGTAATGTTTGCCCGGTTGATCCTTCATGCAGCTGTTTCTTATCATATCCATTTGAACCTATGTCACATCTCATATTTTATGTTTTAATGAAAACCCTCAAAAACAACACATTCCAGAATACCCCCATAACCCATTAATTTAATACAAACACACAAAACTATGTGCATCTTCAAATAATAAGAACAATTGTCTCAGATTGACAACTACACTCATAGGATTGAATTGACTTAAAATGAAGGTTACCAATGATAAGATGCATGGTACAGCCTGTGCTTCTACTTACACTAAATACTGTCTATTTTTGTCTTACATTTATTCCTCTCCCAGATGTAGAAAATGACTTGAATGCTTTCAGAAAACATTATTTTTTATACATTGAAAGAAAAGAATATATTGGTTTTATTGCCATTATCAGATTGTCTCCATAGAAATATTACATTAAATGTCTTTTGTTTATTTGCTTACCATTAAAACTTGCTGTTAGATCAAGTCAGGGGTCTTAATCCAGTCATTCCCCTATGCAAAAGTAGGAAAAAGTATATACGTTGTACTAATATCATGCTCTTTTGTCCAGGCCTTCTCTTTTTACATTGCAGTGCATTTCATAAAACTGAAGAAGAAGAAAGAAGAAGAAGAAAAAAAGGAAGCATCTGTTTATTTTAGTATCCCAATTACACACAGCAATAACTGAAAAAACTTTACTTTATAGCATGCAATAGGGAAGCTAAGTTTTGAAGCAGATGCAGAAGAAAAGTTCTCGCTTTTTCCACTTTAGCTGTAAAGGCATTTTTTATTAGTGTGCAGTGGTTGCACAAATGCAGAAGATGAAAGACCAGATACCTGATTGAGCTTGTCAAAAGATAGGCTCTTCAAACTGAATAAAACTTTTGACAAGCTAGGAGGACACATGGCACAATGTAGCTCTGCTCCCATATAGTCTTCCTTATAATCAGCAATATCTGTTGTCATACCTGACTACAGTCTCAGTATTATGTTTAGGTTGTCATGGGTCTAGATAAACTGTGTTAAACCCAATATATAAAGAAGATGCTATTTCCACAAACCTTCACCAAATGCCACTTGCCAAGCACAGCAGTAGTGGTACAGCATTCAATGAAGAATCAATATTATTCAGGGGATAGAACTCAAAGCCAACAACTCCTGTGCACATCTCCATTTTCATAACTAAATTCAAACAAACTCTCAAAATCATATGACCATGTATTCCAGGCAACCTTGCCATTGCATAATGTAAACAGCAAGTTGTACAATAATGTATCAAAGAACTGAGTGATTGCCATATGTCAGGGCAAGTCTATTAACTGTCCCTCTTCATGCACATGGAATGCTTTGATTCCATGAGCCCTTTGTGCTTATTTCAAATTGTGAGACCCTGAGACCCTTTGTTATTTTCCTAAGGACATGTAACACTGGTATTGTACCACATTTTCTATATATGCTACATTTTCCTGGTGCAATTCAAGTCTGTAAAGGAATCAGCATAATCATGCAGGATATTATTATATTATGCCAACAGAGTTTATAGTCATTTAGAAGAAAACTCAATCATGGCAATAGAACAAAATGGTAATAAAAGAAAGTCATATGGAAGAAAGGATCATTTGTTGTTAAATAAAGTCATAATGGAGAACTGTAAAAAGGGGAAGAATCCAAGTATGGCATGGATACAAAAAAGGATTTGACAGTATCCCACATTAATAGATAAAAGAGTGCAAAAACTGTATAAGATACACCCTACACTGTTCTTTCCTCAGTTAATTATTTTAACTGCATAGTAGTAATATCACAGCTTTTGATAATACCAAGTCTACTTTTCTTAATAGCTCAGCTCTTGTTTCATCATTTCTTGTACCAGAAACTATTTTCAAATTGTTTTCTTATTTATGAATCATGGTTCTCCTCAAATTCACATTCTTAAGCTCTATTCTTTGGCTCAGGAGCATAAGCACCTATTGACTTTGAAGAACTTTATGCGCATTGTAAAGAACAAATGGTAAATATATTAAGTTCTTTCTAGACTCAATAATTCTGTATTTTTTTCCACTGATTGATGCCGTTTCGGTTCGATTCTCAGCTAGAGCATCTTCTGCGTGGAGACATGCGTGAATAGGCATACCTTCGTTAAAGGTTGTGCATCAGGGCTGGTAACTCGGCATGTAAAAATCAACTACCAATCATTAGCAGACCAGAGTTCCACTGTGGTGACCCCTAACCGGGAAAAGCTGAAAGACGCAACAGCAACAACTTTCTTTTAGAAAATTAAAAAAAAAAGTGCATTTAAAGCTTCAATTCCAGCACCATGCAGGAATGTGACATACCTTCAGGCATCTCAGTTAAGCTACTAGCAATATAGCAAAAGGAATGTGAACATAGGGGTCTTTAGTTCAGTCATACTGAGATGGGGTCAACCACTATTTGTTCCATCTGTAAAGACTTTGTATGTCTTTCTACCTGTACTTTTTTCTTTCCTGTATTAAACCTGAAGTAAAAATACATCCGGGTGAATCTATGTTCTATCCTAGTTAACAAAAGTAAATCAGTAAGTCAAGCAATCAATCACTCACTCAATCAACAAACAGAAGCAAATCACGAAACACCTGCTTTCCTGGAGAATGCATTAACTCCATAAGTGATGGCAAAAGCAGTACATCTTTATATGGAACCAAAGGCTTCTGTATGCATTTTCCCCAATGCCATTACTTCAGAGTACTCCTGAAAGCAATAAATAGCAGGACTTGACTTATTTTTATAACATCTAAATGACATTAGCGGCCATGAATATCATTACTGTATCAAATAACAGCCACACCGCCATGGGGGGCAGCATGGTTTCCTTTTCTGCTGTCATACTGTCTAGATGTGTGTGGGGGCTGGGGCAGTTCATTCATCTAATGCTGATGTCCCTCATGTTGGCAGCTTGACAGATTTTTGCTCTAATACCTAACACATAATAAAGCTTATCTAGCATGGTTACTTGTAGATTTTCCATCACATAAACAAAGCATTCTCCAAAGAGAACAGCATATGAAGGATTCTGAAAAAAGAATATATTCAATGGGATAGCCCTTTTTTCCTAAGGTGGCATGTCACAGAAGTAAGAATAAATAAATAAGGGATATAGGGGGCTGTACCTCCGCATGGGTGGAGTGAAGGGGTATGCCCATCTGCAAAAATGTTTAACTCATTAGTTGTCCTTTTAGGCAAATTCCGTTTTTGGAATTCTATGCTCATTGACAGCTGTTGTGAAATTGTACACTTCAATAATCAAGACTAGGACTAAACTGCACCTCCATTAAGATGCATACCATATGCATCTTGTAAGCATGGTTATACAGGCCCACACTATTGGATTCTTTTGATGTGACTTAGACATTTTATTTAAATGCTTTCTCTATCTCAAGCCATTTAGTTACAACACTGCTTTTTCTGCTGTTTTTTCATCTCTGTGCCTGATGACCATTGAGACACACAGCAGCTGAGAACCCACTTATTGTTCTTTATGGGATGAGGGTACAGCCAGGCCAGTTAGCTATCATAAAAGTTTTCACTCAAGATTTACCATTTCCTCCACATGCCCATAAAAGCTTGTGAATTTGGAAGACAGAAAAATGTGTGTATTGGAAAAAACTAGTGTTTGGTTGTATTAATGTCTGCAGGAAGTATTTCAGAGTCACAGACCTTTATATGTTTCTATTCTTGCCTATTTTTTTGCAATGACATAACATTTTTGTTGCAAAAGGACACTGCACTAGGCAGCTTAATCCTCTGTTTAGTTTCAAAGCATAAATAAATAAAGGATTATTACATATTCTGAATGTACAGAGGCAGCAATAGTATTATTTTCAGAAAACTGTACCTTTGCTAAAGGAAAACAAGACAAGACAGGTGAGACACAAAAGCTATTCACATGGGTAAGGAACTACATATCAAATAATTACAAATATTACTGAGGACACATTCCACCAGAGTAGTAGTTACACTGCAAGCATTTATTTAGGAATGCCTTAGCCTAGGACGCATGTGAAGTTATTACTTTACAAGAGTGTCTGCATTTGTTGAACTTGAGAGGTGCATTCTCCTTTCCAAGTAATGACAGAGTTTCTACGTCAGTACTAAATAGGAGGGTATGTTCACTTTCCATGACTTTGCGGTGGTGGTGCTGCGGTAGCGTTGTTGCCTCACAGTAAGACGTCCTCTTCGATTCTCAACTAGAGTGTCTTCTGTGTGGAGACATATGTGAATGGGCGTACCTTCGTTGAAGGTTGTGCATCAGGGCCGGCAACTCGGCACGTAAAAATCTACTGCCAATCATTAGCGGACCGGAGTTCTGCTGTGGCGAACCCTAACCGGGAAAAGCCGAAAGACACAACAGCAACAAGTTCACTTTCCATGACTTTGGGTTCCTAAAGTAACTGCTTGTTATGCTATCCATTTGTAATGGTTAATTGATCAAACCACACCAACCATGGGTAAATCCTAATATATCCACACCCAGTCATGGATTATTACTTAATTAGAAAGCAATGATATAGGATGCTTCAAGAGTATGTTGAATGTGTTATTTTCAATAAAAAGTTTATCTTGATGGAGTTAGGAATGTCATGAAAGGAAAAAGTAGAAAAAATGCTATTATGATCTACTTAGCAATGTCATAAACTAAGAAATAAATAACAGGCTAGTAAATTGTCATGCATGTATTGATGTCTTGTGTTGTGTATGTATTTTATGGAGCATTGTACTTTATAATAACAGGAAGTAATACACGGCATTTGAAAATGACTGCAGACTGCAAAAATTGTCATTGAGTTAGTTTTCCAAGTGAAGCTAGAATATTTTAAAAGAGTCACAGAAATGAAGATTTGAAATTGTAAGTAAATAAAAATGAAAAACAAATGCATGCAGTGAATATTCATGTAGTTTGAATTATGAACAGTTTTTATCCTACTGCAATATGACTCATTAATGCAGGCATAAATCTGGATGTATCAAAACTATTATAGATTATTACGTTCTCATTGTTTTCCTTTTTTTATACAGTAATTCTGTTTATTTATTTATTGCATACTAAAATTAATATATTCTCATTCAAGTGCAATTCCAATCACTTCCCTATATGCAATATCACACAGTCTTACATTGGTGTATAGTGTACTTTTCTTTTCATGTGTTAATCAATTGTCCATAGTATATAAGTAGTGTACAAGCATGTGTGTCAGCTACCTAGACTTTTACTTTTTGTAATATAGTTCTTGTTTTTTTTTTAATACCTATTATGTCTTGTCTTTTTGCATATGTTTTTTCCTGTAAAAGAACTGACACTCGAAATTTCATTTTGGTACACTTGTGTTTCCTAAATGACAATAACGTTTCACTGAATCTTGAATCTTTGAATCTTTGAATATTAATTTGAGGTAAACATAATAAGAGAGATTGAAATAGAAGACTGTTTAGAGTGTTCTGTACTACCCGTTATTAGTGTCACCCTCTTCAACTTCAGTTTGTTTGTTTAGTAAACCAGAGTTTCTACAAAGTATTTTGAGTTCTGATATTTTGACTGCAACATGTTTAACACAATCTGGTACTTTTACTTTCAGAATTGTTTTATATACCAGTGCCTGCAATAGACTGTATTTATTTTTTTCTGCACTCCTTCCTCCAGAATGTACTTTACCCTTATCCAAGTTAAGCATTCCTCTTGAAGTAAAGTGATTTAACATTTGAGTCATTCAAACATTCAGTCATCACAGTGGTATGTAAATTCCTTTTGATCATGGTAAAGACTCTTGTTATGAGCAATTGACATTTTATGGTGATATACATCAAAGGTTCATCATAACTATGGACCAGATTCCAAAAAAGTTGCTTTCATTGTAAGACCGCCCTAATTCAGAAAGACTTGCTCTCTGCGTAAGTGACTTGCTTCATTGTAAGGCCTATCTATAAACAGGCTTGCAAGGGGAGCCAGATTCCAAAAGTCTTGCTCTAAGTGTAAGTGGTCATTTACACTGAGATTAAGTCTTTTGGAATCAGTGTCTATGTCTTTCCTAACTGTTTTTGTTGTAGAAAAACCTTGTTGATGTACTTACATTGTCATGATGGAAAACCAGCATACAATGTTTTTATTATTTATTTATTTAACATTTGTTTACCGGTAAAGTCCAACTTGGAACGAAGACAATTTTCAGCAGAGGCCCGGGGAGAAATGCTCCAGACACATCTTTGAAATGTGGGAGGAAACTGGAGCACCCAGAGGAAACCTGCAGGAACACAGGGAGGACATGCAGACTCCACACATAAGGCACTCCAACCGAAAATCGAACCGAAGAACCTCTTGCTGTAAGGCGACAATGCTACCGCTGCACCACTGTGCCGTTAATATGTGTATAACAACATTTGACATTGTACTGCTAAAAAAAGTAAAACATACATACTGTTAGCAACATAATGAGTTCTGTCTCCTCTTACACTCACTACCTTTCTTCATAGTGCAGAGTCTGCAGTCACTACAGCTGACCTTGATACTGTAGGAGCTCTGCCACAAGGAACTACTTCTACCAGTTTACTGAGAATTTTGTCATAGTATAATAGTCCATGCACTCTAAGCTCCTCTTACTAAGTTGGCCACTGTCCTCTTTTTCTTGATCAGTAGACTATACTGTATATGCCAATTATTTAGCCTCGAAACATGACAGAAAACCTGTTTTACTTTGTATCTCTTTGTTAGTTACTTTGTACTGGCAATAATCTGATTGCTCTCAGTTATAATTTGACCTGAGGGTGGGATGGTCACTGTAGTAGAATGTATTGCTAAATGTCCCCTCAGTGTTGGCTCCTGTTATACTCAGTCACTATCTTTCTTCATATAGCAGGTCTGTGTCATATGTTATTGCATTTCTATTTGTTCTAAGACTGTGTAGAACAAAGAAAAAACTTTGATAGTGTGTTATAGTTCTAACAATTTCATTCAGATCAGATAAGTTTTATGTATGCTGAGCATGTTTCCCTTTAACACATATGTATATAATGTGAGTTGCTGGCATTCTGATGTGTGTATGTATATATATATATATATATATATATATATATATATATATATATATATATATATATATATATATATGTGTGTGTGTGTGTGTGTGTGTGTGTATAAAATACAGTTTTGAAGTTATGGTTAATCCCACAAATGTTTACTAAGTGATGCTTTATATTGTGCTTATCAATTCAGTGCTATGTTCTAATAATTTGCTTGATACAGCTGTATATATACATAGGTTCATAGGTTCATAAGTGTTTACTAGGCTAACGACCACAAGGGCCTTTTTAAGCCTAGCCATGCATCCCAAATCACTGACAAGTTCTGATACCCTTGATAAGTGTAAGAAGGAGCCTGAGAGATGAACCACTTACTGGATACCTATGTCCATTAGAGGCAAGAATGAATTTCCAAAAGAAAAAAAATATATATGTGAAGGTCTCAAGGAATGAATTTCTGTTTTCCCATCCAATTGTCCAAGTTGCACTTGATTTGGGCCAGGGAGGAACTCTGCTTCACATGGATGGGGAGCCTGTTCCATAGACGGGGTAGTCTCTGGGACACATACCTATTGCTCCAGCAGGTCCTATTTATACCACAGGTAAGGTTCAAGTCTTTAGAACGGGTAACTCTGGTGTTGTTTGTTTTGTGGATATGCAGGAGGTCCATTAGAGTGGGGTCTGACAATGCCTTGTATGCCAGGCATAAATCTTCCCTCAAAAGCCTGTAGGAGACAGAATACAGGGATAAGGCCTTGAGATGGTCTGCATAGGACATTTTACTTACACCTTGTATTCCTTTAGGGAGGAACCTCTGTGGACATTCCAGTTGTTGGATATACCTGGTTAGGTGCATACCAAAGGAGGCATTGTACTCAATGATAGGTCTGATGAATGCCAAATATAGTGGAACAATGACTTCCTTGGACTTGGATGCCATACCTTTGTTTATATTTGTGCAATATAGAATGATTTCCTCACCACTGTAGACAGATGATGGTCAAAGGCTTGATTACTGTCTATGTGTATCCCTAAGTCCCTGACTATTGGGTCATCTCTAAGTGGTGTGTTGTCAATATGATAGTTACCAGGGAAGGATGACTTCCCAAAGGATACTATTATGCATTTATTGGCATTTAGTTTTAGTCCATGGCTCTGACACCAGTTGTTTGTCTGTGTCAGCCCCTCCTAGAGAACATTTGTGTAAGTGTGAGATTCAATGACAGCTCCCAATTTGTAGTCATCTGCAAATTTAGTCAGCCAGAGAGCACTGACACTGGCACTGATTTCAGAGGACTAAATGCCTTAAAAGAGCAGTCCAAGGACTGATCCCTGAGGAACTCCACTTGTGATTGGCCTCTTTGTAGAGATGGACTCCCCATTTCCAACTTCCTGGGTCCTGTCTGTGAGCCAGTTGCCTATCCACCGGGTGGCATACGGGTTTGTACTTAACCTCTTGAATTTGTCAACAATGCCTGAGTGGAGTATTGTGTCAAATGCCTTGGCCAGGTCAAGGTAGGCAGTGTGAATGATTTTGCCATCATCCATTGCTTTGCTGACCTTCTCAAAGAAGTCCAGCAAGCTGAGTAGGCATGATCTGCCCTTCACAAAACCAAACTGGATTGGATCCAGTGTCTGGAAGTTTACTATATCTCTATTGATCATCTCTATGATAATTCTTTCCATGGCATTACATATAAGACTAGTGAGACTCATGGGTCTGTAATTTCCAGGGTCTGTAGATGGCCCACCATTGTGCAGAGGAATGATTGTTGCCTTCCTCCATTCATGAGGAATGAAGCCTATTTGGAGGCTACAGTTAAATAGTAATTCCAGAGGCCCTGACAGGTCATGTTTCATCCTATTTAGAAGGCATCCTGGGATATTGTCTGGGCCCATTGTTGCAGTGTTCTTGGTCTTACAGAGAGCATTAAGGACTTGTTCCGTAGTGATAGTAGGGGAGTTATATTTGATGATATTTCCTGAGGGAAGGTAGAAGGAGAGAGGGGTAAAGTTGGAGCTGAATTTATCAGCCAGGAAGTTTGCTTTATCTTCTGGCTCAGTAAAGTTTGCTCCATTTACAATGAGCTCTGCACACAATTGTGTATTGCCTTTGAGGTTGTGGACATAGCTAAAGAATGCTTTGTGGTTGTCCTTGGCCTGGGAGGCCAAACGTACCTCAAATTTGGCTTTGGTAGACTTTATTTGTCCTCTGAGTTGTTTGTTTAGTTTGATGAGAGTGCTTTTATCCTGCTGAGTGCTGCACCTCCTAATTTTTGCCATGATTTTCTTCCTCCTGTTATACAGCCTATTGATTTTGTTATTCCACCAGGGTAGCTTGTTTTTTGAATTAGTGCTGAACTTCTTTATGGTGGGTACAGCTGCCTCTATGCAGCTATTAACATGCTTGCACAGGGTTTCTGTGAACAGTTCTGCATAGGCAGCAGTGTTCTCAGGTTTTATGGGGGCCTGAAATTTTGCAAGGTTCTCACTTAATAGCAGGAGGTTAGCCTTAGAATTGTTCCTGAATATTCCAGGTTTAGCTGGGGGTCCAGGTTTTCTTTTTACTTCAAAGGAGACCATTTTGTGGTCTGACATTACCAGGGAATGCATTACAGTAGGGGGTGTGCAGCAGTCTCCCATATTAGTGAGGACCAGACCCAGTATGGTTGCACCCCTGGTTGGTGTATTGACTATCTGGTCCAGGGAGTTTGTGTTTATAAAATCTAGGACTCTCTGTACATGTACGTTTGGTGTCGTATACGATTCCCAGTTTATAGTGGGGTAATTAAAGTCACCCATGAATATGGTATTGGGTTGGATGGTTAGTGTTTCTAATAAGTTTAAATACATGGTATGGGTTTCTTAGGTCATAGAGGGGGACCTATAGCTTGCAAGGAAGTGGTATTGGATTTTACTTATGGTGTTTTGAACATGGAGCATCTCAAGTGCATTGTCCTGTTTGACCAGCCTTGAAGTATATTTATTTTTGATATAAATAGAGACACCTCCACCTTTAGTCCCTGCCTATGAAGTAGTTGGTCTAACTGTTGGTGTGCTGTCCGTGTCTTTAAACCATGTCTCAGTTACCACACAGACATCTGGATTCTCTAGGGTAAAAAGAGCTTCTAGGGAGTAGAGTTTTCTGTTTAGACTCCTAGCATTGAGCAGTAATACCTTTAGATTTTCTTGGTTTTGATTTTCTATGTCGGAAGTACTTTCAGTTTGGCATTGCCTAAAAAATGCAGTATAGGGAAAGACAATGCTTTAGCTAATATTCGAAAGCCTAGAGGGAAGAGGTGCATACCATCCCTGGCAAAGCAGTGTGATCTGTTGTCCATCTCCTTCCGTCCTGACAAATATTACACCCCCTTAGAATGACACTGTCTCACTGCAGTTCTCCTTCAGTATACCTCCTGCTAAAATACTTTCAGCTTACATTCATAAACTTTCTTACCATCATGCTACTCTTTTTCTTCTCCCATATTCTCTTGCTGTAACTTACTATGGTCCTTCCTCCATCTCTTTTTTGTATAATATGTACAAATTTATTGTCTCAATAAAATACTATAGTTTAGTAGAGTTTTTCTCTCGCTTTCATTTCAGAGCCTGCTGTCACTGCATCAGATTGCAGTACTACAGAAAGTCTGTTACAAGGCCCTACTCTAACAAGTTTACTGAGAATTGTGTAATGTAAGCACATTTAACATGAAAAGTTATTAGTCCAGATAAAACAGCTAAGAGGTAACCAAGGCTCTGCAGTAATTCCAGCATAAACCATACATATAAAAAAATGAAATATTCCGTATTTGTAAAATAAATCCCGTTTTTTAATTAATATACAAAGATAAGCGCTTTCACATAAGCTTCATCAGACCATTAATGTCCAACTGTGCCGTCTTTCATCCTACCATGAATCAATAATATGTCTCAACATCTCTCCAACTCTGTCTCAACCACCCTTCCATACTTTCTCTTTACACTCTCCACACATTGCACTAAACCTATTCAATACTGCCCATCACCTTTATTCCAAATATAGACAATATACTAAAATTCTTCTTGGAAGAGATATACACCCTCATACTGACCTTACCTATCACAATGAACACAAACATAATTCTCTCCCACACATTTCTCTAACCCACCAGCAACCAATCCCCAACCCCAGTGATCTAATTTTTTGCTGCAATAAATGTTAGACGCATAAGAAATAAAACTGTTGAACTACATGCCTGGATTACCCAACATAAGCCTAATGTTCTCTCTGTAACTGAAACTTGGCTTAAACCCAGCATAAATGGCTCTGAAGTCACACGTCCTGCCTATGATATCATCTGTAATGACCATATAAAGAGGAAAGGTGGTGGTATTGCTTTAATATTTCCCAATGCCTACCACATTTCCCCATATTGCAAACCAATACCAAAATTCAGTTCAGCAGAACTTCTTATTGCTTTACTCAAAATAAACAATTATAAACAAATATGTATTTCTGTCATTACATCCCTCCTGGCGACAATACATCTCTACTGGAAGATATCCTACATTGGATATCCTTAATGTTCCCACAAGAAAAAATGCTACTAGGTGATGTAAATCTCAATTGGTTGGCCATAAACTCTAACTCCCCTACACCTAGCATGAACTTCTATGGTTTCACACAACTAATTAATAGCCCCACACATTATAACAAGACATCAAATTCCTATTAGACTGGATCCTAATATCAGACCCTAGCAAATATACCACCACAGGTAGAATGTCAGACTCTCTCTGTAATCATCTCCCAATGTATAGGACCAGACATTTCACTCATCTAGATAAACAGCATATTTATAAAACAACAAGCAACCTTTCCAAGTTTAACACAGAAATGTTCATTAGTACACTAACATCTATTAACTGGAACTTCCTAAAATTCCACCCCTTAGACAATGTTTCTAAATATCCTAAATAGCATTGCATCTCCTAGAAGGAAGAAACTAAAAATAAATACTGCAATCTGGCTATCCAAAAAGAAAAGAGTGCTAATGCAGAATAGAGAAAAAGCATGAAAAGAAGAATGGGAAAATATAAAACACCTCAATGTCTTGAAAACTTCAGAATACTTCGCAATCATACTAAAAAGCAAATAAATGAAGAAAAAATTATACTATGGTAACTTTCAGAATAATACTAAACACAGCCCTAAAAGGTTTTGGACATCCATTAAAGAAATCTTACATCTCGGCCAAAAATTCAACCAAACCCCTATTCCGATAACTCAGCACTTGAAACTGCAATACAATTTGACTCTTATTTTATAGATAGTATAGCATCTTTAACCAAGAATTCCTCAGCATCTAATCCCAGCCCTGCCCAACAACCAAATATCACTGCATCCACTTTCACCTTTAAACCTGTGCCCACCATCTATATAAAACTACTCTTAAACAAACTAAAACTGTGCTCTTGTTCAGCTGATGACTTTCTAACCGAATACCTAAAAATAGCAGCCATTAGCATTGCCTATCCTGTCTCAGTCCTTATAAATAGGTCAATCCAGGAATCTCAAGTTCCTTCTGTCTGGAAAAAGTAACACATTGTCCCTCTGCACAAAGGAGGGAATTCAACAGACATCAATAACTTTAGACCTATAGCATTCTTATCTCCCCTCATAAAAATACTTGAAAAAATGTATTCAAAAACAATTGCTAGACTATCTCCTGCATGAAAAACTCCTATTCCCTACACAACATGGCTTCCATCCTTCCTATAGTACTAACACTGCCCTTCTAACCTATATAGATACTATCAATAAAGCTAGAGATAATAACAAACTAGTCTCTTCCTTATTTCTAGACTTGCCTAAAGCATATGACACAGTTTGCTACAGGAAACTTCTACTTCAAATGCCCTCACTAGGTCTCTCACAATGCACCCTTCTGTAGTTCAAAAGCTACTTCAATAGGTAGCAGTCAGTAAAATGGCAGTCTATGCTCTCTCCTTACCTTCCAGTCACCACCGATGTACCACGAGTGCGGAATAGTGTGTGTGTGTTGTTCCTAATAGCAAGCATGTGCTAACTTCAGTGCCATTTTGAGAGTGCAGCCAGAGAGTGAGCATGTATGGGTGTAATAGCTAGTTTGTTTATAAGTTTAAGTTAAAGTTATTAAGCCTCAATCCTAATTTGTTTGTACATAATAAAGCTATTTGAACAGAACCCACAAAGACTCGGCTATTTTATCCTGACTGGACGAGCAACATGGTGTCAGAACCGGGATTTCAGAGACTGCTTTTCAGTGCTATGAGGTGCAGAGTTAACACTGAAGGTAAACTAAGAGAAATGAGCATGAAAAAAGGCCAGAAATGAACCAAAGGTAATGAAAACTTGCGCAAAAGATTTATTTTATAAAAAAGCTAAAATAAAGTATTACAAGGGCACAAACCACATTATTAAGCAAGCGAGAGGAACAAAAAGTTTATTAATTAAACAAAATGTTTAAAATTAAGATATTTGATAAAACGCTTATCAGAAAAGCACACAAGGGGTTTGGAATTATGTCAGAATCGTGAAACAGGCATGTTTAAAGTAAAACAACCACAAGAAAAGTACAACAGGCATGGAAAAAGATTAAATGAGCAAAACAAAAATAATAAGGGCAAAAAGGGCACATTAAGCATAAACAAAGCAAGGCAACTGCATTTTTTTTGGCAAAGTACTGTGTTTGGCATGACTACTATTTCACATTGTATTCAGGGCATAACTAGAGTTATTTGAAGTATCTCAAAGTGTGTAAAAGTGCTTACAGTGTTTGCTTATTACTGTGCATTTATTCCAGAGGTTGTGTGCAATGTGCAACTATTTCATAAAGTACAGTCAAAATATAGCCATTTTGAAAAGTTTCTTATGCTGGGTGTGTCTATTCGCAAAGTGTCACCATCACAGACTGTTTCTTGCACTGTAAAGAGTTATTTAGCAAAGTGCAGCCATTTTGGGAAAGTTTCAAGTGTGCTGTGTACTATTCATTCTGAAAGTGCAGTTACTTTGAAATGTTTCTTACTCTCGGCTTCTTCTGCCCAGTTCATTCTCACAGTGCAGTTTTTTGAAATATTTCTTACACTGATAAGAGGTGATTTCTTACAGTGCAGTGATTTCAAGAATATTACAGTGCCCGAGAGACTTATTTTGCAAAGTTCAGTTATTCAGAGGTTTGTTGTGCTACTGGGCATAGTTACAAGTACTGGCATAAATTTCTGGCATATGTATATGTGTGTGTGTACATGCATACTTGCAAAAGCCTTCACTGGTATGTGTTAATATGGCAGATGGATTTCGAAAACC
This sequence comes from Protopterus annectens, assembly GCF_019279795.1. Taxonomy (NCBI): domain Eukaryota; kingdom Metazoa; phylum Chordata; order Ceratodontiformes; family Protopteridae; genus Protopterus; species Protopterus annectens. The sequence continues at coordinate 590,309,571 of NC_056737.1, read as the reverse complement.
ATCACCATTGATGTTTGATCAAAATATTGCAGAGATTTTGAGAATATTTGAGCAAGAATACAATATTTTTATACAAGCTTATTCTGACAAAGATGCACACACCAGGTCATTAATTTTGCTAAATCTAGCTGGGTCAGAGGCCATTGAAAGATAGCGTTAATTTGTATATGCACCAGCAGTATATGAAGGAGAAGGTGAAAACCGTCACATTGTTGTGCAGGCTGAATCAAGAGAAGACCCCAAGTATTAGAAGCGCACATTCAGGGAAATGTGTTACCCCCAGACAAATATTACATTAGAGAGGCATTTGTTTTATATAAGAGATCAAAAACCAGGAGAAACTTTAGCAGCTTATATAACTGACCTGAGAAACAAAGCTAAAACATGTCAGTTTGCTGACTTAAAAGATGAGTTGATAAAGGACAGGCTTGTGTGTGGTATTAATAGTGCTGCAGTGAGAAAGATTTTGCTTCATGATAGTGATTTAATGCTGAGCAAAGCTATTGAGATTTATCAAATGCATGAAGTTACAGAAAGGACACAAGTATGCTTGCAAATGAAAAGAGCATGGTTTCAGCAGGCTCCAGAGCAAATGTAGACAGTATGCAGCACGTGGCTAGCAGAAGCAGGCCTAAGCACATGGTAGTTGCAGCCCCTATGGGTTTACCTGGGAAGTCCCATCGTTTTCCAGCAAGTTCTAAGAAAAGGGTATGCTCAGTGCAGTACAAGGGTGAGTCAGCAAAACCCAAATCCTTTATTGTTAACTGTTACAATTATGATGCCAATCATGAGTCTAAAAGAGGAAAATGCTTAGGATTTGGTTAGCAATGCCATAAGTGTAAAAAAATGGAACAATTTTCAAAAGTTTGCAAATTAAGTAAACCTCACACAGTTACAAAGAAGGGTCACTCAAAAAAGCAAATTGATCATATAGACAGCTGCAATTCTACTTTCTACGTAGATGGTGTATCACTAATTGGTGAAAAGGGTGATGCAGTAAATTTGTTGGCAAAGAATTAAGTGTTTTGCACTGTCCATATCAATGGTAAATCCACAGAGCTTAAAGTAGACACTGGCTCAAAGTGTAATGTCATGTCAGCAAACATATTTGTTAAGGTGAGAACTGGTGCACAACTCAATGTGGCTAGTAGTGTGAAACTTGTTACTTATGGAGGTGAAGAAATTCAAACCGAAGGCTCTGTAGTGCTTTTATGTTATTTGGTTAGGAACTGTTGCAGCTTTTTATTCTATGTAGTCCGAAGACCTGTGCAGTCATTATTGGGTCTCAGAGACAGTTTGAGAATGAATTTGCTTTCTTTTACCAAAGAAGTTCATCAGATAAGCACATGTCCTGGTTCCAATTTTACTGAAGCTATTTTCTCAGGGTATGCTGATGTTTTTGAAGACAAGTTGGGCAAACTTCCAGTTGTGTATTCCATGAAGTTAGACCCAGAGTTCAGATAGCTATGCAGGATAAAGTTAAAGCTCAGTTGGCTAAAATGGTGCAGCAAGGTGTAATTTGTCCAGTTACAGAACCAACTGAATGGGTGTCATCCATGGTAGCAGCCCACAAAAAAGGCTCAGACAAAATCAGAATATGTATTGACCCAAGGGATTTGAACAAAGAGACTGCATCATCCAATACATGCAGTCAAGGAAGTCACAGCCCTAATACCAAATGCCACTGTTTTTTCTGTCTTGGATGTAAAAAGTTCATTTCGGCAAGAGATGCTTGATCGCAAATCCTCATTACTGACTACTTTCAGTACCCCATTTGACAGATATAGATTCATCAGGATGCCATTTGGAATAAATTCTGTAAGTGAAATCTTTCGGTGTGCAATTGAGCAATTTTTGTCAGGTTATCCTTGTGCCATAATAGTAGATGATTTATTGGCAGGAGACAATGGTAAAGCAGAGCATGACAGAAGCATTAAGAAAGTTCTAGACAGAGCATGTGAAGTGAACTTAAAGCTCAATTCTCTGAAGTGCAAATTCAGACTACCAGAACTGACATATGTATGTCATTTATTCACTAGCACTGGCTTGCAACCAGACCTGTCCAAGCAAGCAGCTATTCTTGAGATGCCAGCACCAGATAATGTTCAGGCTCTACAGCGTTTTCTTGGTATGGTCAACTATTTAGGCAAGTTTATGCCAGACGTCAGTGAATTGACAGCACCTTTGAGAGAGCTGATACACAAAAATGTTATATGGTCTTGGTTGGAACAGCACCAGAAGGCATTTGAAGACCCTAAGCAGAAAATTGCCACCCCCACCTACATTAAGATACTATGATGTCAATAAACCAGTAACACTTTCCTTGGTGCAATTATTTTTCAAGAAAGACCAGTAGCCTATGCATCTAGAATTCCTACATGTATGTATTCTTATTTTATTATCCTGTACTTGTTTATTTAAGATAAACCCAGTTTGATCAGTGTTAATTAGTTTAGGAGTGAGTATATTAATTCTGTTAGCTAAAATGTACATGAACATCTTATAGTCCACATTTAAAAGTGCAATGCAGAACACTTTGTGGGATCCTTATCTTGTTTTAAAATAGGTGATATAAGGGAATATTTCCAAGATGAGAGACTTCAGCAGTTGTTTTTATTTCTGTATAGTCCTTATCTAATATTTTAACTGCATCATCCAGTAGTATTTTATGTAGTTATCTAAGCCCGGTGCCTTATTATTTTTTAACTTTTTTATTTGATCTTTTATTTCTGTTAAAGTGAATGGTCTATCAATTTTTTTATTTCTTCACTTGTTATTTTATTATTTATATTTTCCCTTAGAAAAGTTTCAGCTATGTCATCATTATCTAGGTTATTTGTATTATCATTTATATTTTCATAAAATATTTTGAAGCCCTCAAGAATACCTTCAGTATCTATTTCTTATTTCATTTTCATTATTTATATGTGTTATAATTTCTTTGATATGATTTAATTTATTCATTTCCTTTGACCTAAGAACAAGTTTAGGCAAGCTTAAAGTGTTTACTGAATATGTCTGAAGTTTAAGTTTTTCCAGGTTTATTGAAACTTTATGATTTAGAATTTCAATATATTTTGTATTTAAGTTTTTAAGTTCAGACTGACTGATAATGTCATTTGGTTTTAGATTTAACTTTGGTGTATCTACTTTGGCCTGTAGCATATTCAATTATCTGTCCCATTCTCTTGTTTTACTAATATACCAGCATGCAACTCTTCCATTTTAGTAAGCCTTTAGTGAATCCCACAGGACTATGTCAGATATTTCACCATTCATAACCAGAATGAAAACTGAGTGACAACAATCATGGCTATGTAAAATAAACCAAAAAAGCTTTTCTTATACCTTAGTAAGCACTTTCGCATTGACCTCATCGCTTCATCAGACTTTAAAAATACACAGATTAACACTCACTATTTAAAAGCCAAGGAACAAATCAGAGACTGATTCTAGTTATGACAACATAACAAACTAGCCAATCAGCTGTAGAAGCAAATTAGTCAATACACTATCTACCAATGTGTAGTATAAAATAAAACCAACTATAATTTCTAGTATAAGTTATATATATATATATATATATATATATATATATATATATATATATATATATATATATATATATATATATCTATATATATATATATATATATATATATATATATATATATATATAAATATTACCTACTCATCACCTAGTTCAAACAGTATATATGTGCTTGGTCATGGTAGGATATACAAGTCTAAATACAGTTCTGTGAGACTCAAAAAAAAAAAAAAAAAGATTGCCAGACCAATATATTACCAGAGTTGCATAATAAAATAACTAAATGAATATTTGATGTCTTATGTATACCGGCTTAATTTAGCTCTCTGTGTAGCTTTGCATTTGAAAACCTGGACAAAAATGTAGTCACAGCAGTTTTACTTTCACTATTTCTAGTTAAAATCTAATTTAACTCATTGTGGTATGAAACAAACAAACAAAAAAACTAAGTCTGTTGTAGATCCCACTGCCACTATAATGTTTGTATAATTATTTACCAATTTCCAGAATATTGGTATAATAGAAAAAAAAAGACTATTGAAAAGATTTCAGTGACCATCACAATGTGTAGTGAGATAGCCATCACAATCCCTTATATACATATATGTGTGTATATATATATATATATATATATATATATATATATATATATATATATATATATATATATATATATATATATATATATACTTTTAGTAATGAAAGTGTCTCCTTACCAGATGATTTTGGTATATTTCACTCAGTGTAGTGACTGCAGCTTTTAAACAATTCTTCTAAATATATAATATCAGATGTAGTCGGACTTCTACTTTTTTTTAAATAGTGCAAGTTAGTTTGCCATCAACTGTAGATTTTTTTTTGCAGTTTTGAACACATATGACAGCAATATTCTTTACCTGTCCAAGTCAAAGCAGGAAGTGTTTTGAATAATTCAGTTTTGGAAGTAACACATTTCAGAAACTGCACATTAGATTTCCTTCTGATGTTACACAATTGTTACCTTCTTCACTTTGCACCATGTATTACTTTCTACCCATGATGAATCACACCTACAAAAGATGTTATAGTGCAAATATTTAGTTTTAATGTTGAGACTACAGATAACTCTTTACTGCATTTCCACTAGATTGTTTTCTGTCTCTCAGAACACTCAGTGATATTTACTCTTTTGTACAACGTGGTACAAAATGACCAGCAGTTAGCAAAGGTTTGTCACATCCTGCATGGGCTACTAGGATAGGTTAGATTCTTCTTCTTCCTCTTTCAGCTGCTCCTGTTAGGGGTCACCACAGTGGATCATCTGGTTCCATTTCTTCCTGTCCTCTACATCTTGCTCTGTCACACCAACCACCTGCATGTCCTCTCTCACCATATCCATAAACCTTATCTTAGGCCTTCTTCTTTTCCTCTTACCTGGTAGCTCCATCCTTAGCATCCTTTTCCCAATATACCCAGCATCCCTCCTCAGCACATGTCTAAACCAACGCAATCTCACCTCTCTGGCTTTGTCTCCAAACCGTCCAGACTGAGCTGACCCTCTAATATATTGATTCCTAATCCTGTCCATCCTCGTCACACCCAGTGCAAATCTTAACATCTTTAACTCTGCCACATCCAGCTCTGACTCTTGCCTTTTTGTCAATGCCACCATCTCCAACCCATATAACATAGCTGGTCTCACTACCCTCTTGTAGACCTTCCCTTTCACTCTTACTGGTACCTGTCTGTTGCAAATCACTCCTGACACTCTTCTCCACCCATTCTACCCTACCTGTACTCTCTTCTTCACCTCTCTTCCACACTCACCATTACTCTGAACTGTTGATCCCAAGTACTTAAACTCATCCACCTTCCCCACCTCTACTCCTTGCATCCTCACCATTCCTCCCTCTCATTCACACACATATATTCTGCCTTAGTACCGCTGACCTTCATTCCTCTCCTCTCTAGAGCATATCTCCACTTCTCCAGGGTCTCCTCAACCTGGTCCCTACTCTCACTACAGATCACAATGTCATCTGCAAACATCATAGTCCAAGGGGCCTCCTGTCTGATCTCGTCTGTCAACCTGTCCATCACCACTGCAAATAAGAAAAGGCTCAGAGCTGATCCTTGATATAATCTTACCTTAACCTTAAACACATCCATCACTTCCACCGCAGACCTCACTACTGTCACACTACCCTTGCACATATCCTGTACCACTCTTACATACTTATCTGCCACTCCCAACTTCCTCATACAATACCACAACTTCTCTCTAGGCACCCTGCCATATGCTTTCTCTAAGTCCACAAAGACACAATGCAACTCCTTCTGACCTTCTCTGTATTTCTCCATTAACACTCTCAGAGCAAACATCGCATCTGTAGTGCTCTTTCCCGGCATTAAACCATACTGTTGATTACTAATCATCATGTCCCTTCTTAACCTAGCTTCCACTACTCTTTCCCATAACTTCAAGCTGTGACTGATCAGTTTTATCCCTCTGTAGCTACTACAGATCTGCACATCACCCTTATTCTTAAAGATAGGCACCAAATGACTTTTTCTCCACTCCTCAGGCATCCTCTAACTTCTCAAGATTTCATTAAACAATCTGGTTAAAAACTCCACTGCCATTTCTCTTAAGCACCTCCATGCTTCCACTGGTATGTCATCTGGGCCAACAGCCTTTCCATTCTTCATTCTCTTCATACCTGTCCTTACTTCCTCCTTGCTAATCTGTTTCACTTCCTGATTCACTATCCCCACATCATCCAGCCTTCTCTCTCTCTCTCTCTCTCTCTCTCTCTCATTCTCTTCATTCATCAGCCCCTCAAAGTACTCTTTCCATCTGCTCGACACACACTCCTCACTTGTGAGTATGTTTCCCTCACTATCCTTTATCACCCTTACCTGCTGCACATCTTTCCCAGCTCAGTCCCTCTGTCTAGCCAATCGGTACAGGTCCTTTTCTCCTTCTTTAGTGTCCAACCTTTCATACAACTCTCCATATGCTTTATCCTTAGCCTTCTCCACCTCTTTCTTTGCCATGCGCCTCATCTCCTTATACTCCTGTCTACTTTCTTCATCTTTCATACACCTCTCCATATGCTTTATCCTTAGCCTTCTCCACCTCTTTCTTTGCCATGCACCTCATCTCCTTATACTCCTGTCTACTTTCTTCATCTCTTTGACAATCTCACTTCTTCTTTGCCAGTCTCTTCCTCTGTATACTCTCCTGTACTTACTCATTCCACCACCAGGTCTCCTTGACCTCCTTCCTCTGTCCAGATGTCACACCAAGCACCTTTCTAGCTATCTCCCTTACCAGCTCTGCTGTAGTTACCCAGCTATTCGGTAACTCTTCAATGGCCCCCGGTGTCTTCTTAACTCTTCCCTCAACTCCACCTTACAATCACCCTTTTTCAACTTCTACCATTTAATCCTTGGCACTGCTCTCACACTCCTCCTCCTCTTCTTGATCACCAACGTCATCCTACAGATCACCATTCTATGCTGCCTAACTACACTTGCCCCTATTACCACTTTACATTTTCCAATCTCCTTCAGACTGGCCCTCCTGCATAGGATATAATCCACCTGTGTGCATCTTCCTCCACTCTTCTACATCACCGTATGCTCCACCCTCTTCTTAAAATAAGTATTCATCACAGTCATGTCCATCCTTTTCGCAAAATCCACTATCATCTGGCCTTCTGCATTCCTCTCCTTAACACCACACCTACCCATCACTTCCTCATCCCCACTGTTCCCTTCACCAACATGCCCATTGAAATCTGCTCCAATCACCAGTCTCTCACCCTTGGTTGCAGTCACGACCACTTCATCCAACTCACTCCAAAATTTTGATTGAGCACTTCTAAAAACTTCCTACATAGAAAAGACCAACAAACACAAGACTAAAACACAAAGCATGAAATGATCCAAAGATCGAAAACAAAGATTTATTTCAAAATACTGAGGCTTCACAATACAAAGCAGTTTACAACAAATACATTCATAAAAATAAAATATTTCATTAATGTGAGAAGACCAACAACCAGCATGATCCAAAACAACACATAAATGACACTACATATTTGTTTAATTTAAACCTCACTAAAAGTTACACATCAGGATAAAATTCACCTACACCAAATAATTTTTTAAATGCATGATGCACAATATTAACCCACTTTCAGTATTATACCTTAAATATTGTTTTTTAATGCCATTTCAGTATTATACCTTAAATATTGTTTTTAACACCTTTATTGAATGACCACTTCTAATAATTGCTTTGTTGGCAGCCCCCCAGAATTAAATGGAGCAAGGCTTTACTATGTCTAGGCAATTCAGGTCTTGCATCCTAGCTGAAAAAATAATTCTCTCAGTTACATCCATTTGCACACCCAATATTTCTGACAGAGTACTCTGCAGAGAATTATTGAATTCTGCCAACTCATTACACTCCCAAAACATATGTTCCCAGTTACCTCTTTCTTACTCATCACACCACTAATATTTGCCATCTACCTGAGGAAAAATTCTTTGGAGTCTGCTTGGGGTATAATAATGGGTCTCCTTCACATGATCGACTTTTCACAAAGTCGACTTTCATATGGCTGAGACCATATGATCGACTTTTGAAAAGCCGACCATGGGGAACCGCTATCCCCATACAGTCGGAATGGGAAAATTTCCCTCTTACGCACTCTAGTGCGATCTTGGAGTTGGTATATTTATGTTACGGGGGTGTGGGGAGCAAAGCCCCCCTGCTAACAGTTTTAAGGTAAGTGTTCATTGTGCTTTTTGTGTTTATTTTACATGGTCAGCTTTCCGAAAGTCGATCATATGGTCTCGGCCATATGAAAGTCGATTTTGTGAAAAGTCGATCATGTAAAGTAGACCCATAATAATACCCATGCAAACACTTCCACGCATTAATCCTAAATCTTCTGGACTTTGTTGCATACGTCAGAGTCATACATATATCCTCCCATTGCTTCCTTGTGAATTGCTAATCCAGTTTCTCTTCCCAGCCTTTTCTAATCTCCTTTGATTGATACCAATAGTTATTGTGCAATATGGTTTACTATCAAAATATGGAACAGCACTTACATGAAACGGGTATGGTCGAATGCGTCTTTTCCAGTTTCCATAAAGCTGTTCAGAAAAATGTTCAAATGCACATTAGCGAATGGTACTGTACATTTGCTAATGCACATTCAACATTTTTATAACAGATCCCACTACAGTGGTAATGGGAAAATTTACCCTTTTCCTCACTGTAGTGTGATCTCAGAGTTGAAATATATAATATGCAGGGTGTGTGTGGGCCACAGGGTGGCTTGCCCACTGTAAAACTGTAAAAACGTGTGCTTCAGAGATACAATTCTAACGGCACCTTTACCAAAACAGCCTGAGGTTCTGACATCATCTCCTGGTATTTTGAATTATTTCAAATGCTGGCTTTGAGGTAATCATGCTCGAGATTCTTTATTAGAAACATTACCAAATTCAACAATACTATTCTACCAAATAAATAGAATTTTTTTTTGACTTTCCACATTTTGATAGTAAACCGTGAAATATTTTATATGCCCTACTAATTATCACTTTTTAACAGCAGCTTGTGTTCTAGATTCAACTAAAAATTCTATCAGAACAGGTCTTTCACTTAGGATTCCCCCAAACCTTTCCCTTTTCTAGGTTATATGATTAATAGCAATATATGTAAAGCATAAAGTTTGTTAATTTTAACTTATTAATATGGTTTGATTACTTTTATATAAATGTAAATGTGCCTATATCACAAGTGATAATTCAATAAAGGTGTTAAAACATATGCCTGGCCTGTATATAAAACTAAAGGGACTAAAAACATTTTCACTGTTTGTATTTTGCTATCCATATCCATAAACAAGAGCTTCCAGTTTCTTGTTTTTTTATATTATATTTTATTTAGTCTCTTCCCACATATCCTTAGCTGCCATAACATGATAAATTTTAATCCATACTCTTAAATACTTCATTTTATTGTGTCCCCATAAATATGGGGTTTGCTGAACCAATTAATGTGTGGGTACAGAGTTTACAGTTATAGCCTTTGTTTTATCTTCATTAATTTTATATCCTAAAAAGACGTAAAACTGTTTAAAGATGTTTCACAACACTGAGATGTCCTTTTCTGGCCTTATCTAGTACTAAATAATATTGTTTGCAAATAAAGTCAACTTTTCTTGATTATCATATTAATTATATCCTTGAATTTCTGAGTCCTTTATTTTCTTTGTTAGTAGCTTTAAATATAAAGCAAATAACAAAGGAAAAAGAGGATATCCCTGCATGGTTCTTCTCAAATACAACGTCTCAGATAGGAACCCTCAAAGTTTATTTTTTGCCTCCAATCCCTCCTATATTCCCCTAATTAACCTTATTATTGTATCAGTGAATGCAAATGCCTTCATTACCATACTCAAAAAAATCCAGCTTACTCTGTTGAATGCCTTCTCTGCATCAAGACCCACCAATGACAGTGGGATTTTTCTTATACTCTCCTTCATTCTGGATCACCATTCTTCTATTAATGTTGTCAAATGTTTGCCTCCCCTCCACAATGGCAGCACCTTTGAGATTCATTTAGCTATTTTAGACATAAACATTTTATAATCATGTTTTAAAATTGAAACGGACCTATATGAAGCTGGGCCTGATGGGTCTTTACTGTCTTTATGTGTTACAGCCACTCTAGCTTTCTTCCAGGATGTTAGTGTTTCTCCTCCTTTTAAAATGCTGTAAAACAAAACTTACCAGATCTTTATCACTTTCTTCCCTCCAAGCTTCCAAACTTCCTCAGGAATACCATATCTTCCTGGATTCTTTTTTGCAAATTGATTGCACATCACCATATATAGCTCCTCTTTTCCTGTTTTAACTGATAATTGCTGAGCCTCATCTACCTTTAACCTTGACATACTTAATTCTTCTATAAATATTTGTGCTATTTCTTGATTTCCACATTTCTCAGCTTTATAAAAATTTTTATAAAATTTCTGAAATATCTTTAATACCTCAACAGGCTCTCTGGTTATGTTTCTATTTATATGCTCCCTAAGTTTGGCAACAACCATATCTACTTTCTGTTGCCTAAGTCATTGTGCTAAAAGTTTTTGTGCTGTGGAGCTATTATCAATAATAATAATAATAATAATAATAATAATAATAATAATAGTTGCTTAACAGCAATCTTTTTAAGCTCATGCATATTATCCAGATATTCTTTTCTTTTCTTTTTAGAACTCTACAGTTGCACCTCTTTTTGCTCTGTGAGATTCCCCTTATTCTGCAGTACTTTATCCTTTGTTAGCCCCTTTAAATTGTATTTATTTTATTTATTTCATTTGTTAATCGGGTAATGTCTAACTGGGAGCGAGGCCCATTTTCAGCAGAGGCCCGGGGAGAAAAGCTCCTTGCATACAGTTGAGACAAATTGAAAACAAACCATATAAAACAAAGTGACAAACATTAATAGTATTTACAATGTACAATGTACATCCTGTGAGGTAATTTAAACTACAGGAGTAATTAACAAGAAATTACAAAAGATGGTAATCTAAATTATAGTATTAATTGACAAAAATTTACAAGAATGGCACAGTTTGAGTAGAAATAACAGCATGAAATAGTATTAAACAGTGTGCTACAGTTTGATAGGATAAAGAAATGCATTCTCCATAACAGTTGTTAAGGCCATGCAGTATTAATGTTAATATTGCTAACTGAGAGAGTATAGGATCAAATTAGATTAAGCAGATAATAACTGTAGCTGTGGGTAAGACCTATTTTATGGAAGAGGGAAGGATATGTGGGTGGACAAGTCTGGGGTATGACAGGAGCAGAACCAGTGTTTTGCTAGATGTGTCTTGAGGTGTTTGAATTCATGAATGCTAGGGTTTTAACGATAGGTTGAGGAATAGTGTTCCAGAGTTTGGCAATTTTATATGAGCAGAGGGCAATGCCTTGTGTGTTGTGGGGTAGAGTAGCCGTTAACATTAGTTTATTAAAGGATCTAAGTGATCTAGGGTTATGTTGGTTTCTATTAGGTTAGAGATTGCCAGGCAGTCATTTGGTTGGTGAATTATTTTGTGGGCTATGGACAGATGGTGTAGAGTTTGAAGGTTTGGGAGTTCTAACCATTTAAGTTGTGAGAGTACTGAGCAGTGGTGGGCTCAGTAAGGGTGACCTGTAGCGAATTTGGCAATTTTATTGTAGCATGATTCTAGGTTGTTTAGGTTATTTGATTTAGATATGTTTTTATATACTTGGGATCCATAGAGGAGTGTGGAAAGTAGTTGTGTGTGGGCAGTGGCTAGTCTAGCAGTTTTTGTAAGGTATGGTTTAATTCTGTATAGGGTGCCTAGTTTGGCATGGACTTTTTTGATGGTGAGGGATATGTGGCTATTGAACCTTAGGTTTTCATAAATAGTGACACCTAGGAGTTTGGATTGGTAAGTGGGTTCAATTTTGGTTCCGTTTGTGGAAAGGATTGTAAGTAGGGACTGGCATGTTTTGGGTTTGTTATAATTAAAAATTATTAACTTGTTTTTTTTAGGGTTTAGTATAAGTTGATGGTTAGTGAGGTAATTTTCTATATCTTGGAAAGATTTTTGCATTTTTGTTTGTAGGTCCTGGGTGGTAGTGGCTGTGCAGATAAGTGTGGAGTCATCGGCGTATTGGACTATGGAAGCTAGTCGGGTTGCAGAGCTGAGGGTGTTAGTAAAAATAGTAAAGAGTAGGGTGCCAAGAATGGGTCCTTGGGGTACTCCTACATTGATAGGAAGAAGGGGGGGGCACAGTGTTTCCCATTTTGTGGCCTGCTGTCGGTTAGAGAGATAACTATGGAACCAGGAAAGGGCAGATGTGGTGAGGCCATGAGATACCAGTTTGTTTAGTAGGATTTGGTGGAAAACGGTGTCAAAGACTTTTGACATGTCAAAGAATGTGGAGGAGACAATTTGGCCTTCATTAGTGAAACCTTGGATGGTGTTTGTAAAAGACAATAGGGTAGTGTTAGTGATATGTTTTGGCCTAAAGCCATGTTGAGTGGGGGAGAGAAGGTTGTGAGTGAGGAGGTGGGAGAAGAGTTGAGAGTGAATACATTTTTCTAATATTTTAAATAATTCCTGTTACAGCTTAACCATTTCTCTTTTTATTTCTACCCTATTTTTAAACTCCACTTTCCTTTTATCTCACTATACTGCTATAACATCTAAAGAAATGTCTATCTTCCCTAATAACGCTCTAATAATTTCCACTACCCATTCCTTAAACTCTCTCTTTTTAACAGATAGGTGGGGAAGCATCAGTGTCTCATTTGTTACTACATTACCTTGCATTTTTTTCTTAGTTGTTACTGGAGCATAATCTGAAATAGTTATTGGATTTGTGCTGAAGCTTTCAATTTAATGCACACATTCCTGTAAATATAATTTCTGTTTAGTCTGTCTCAGTTATTATGCCTTGAGTAATAATATGGATATTCTCTCTGAGTTACTACTACTGAATTAACTTCTTCTATACCAAATGTTTTCATACAGTTCTTCAGAAATGTATCCTCTTTTGTTATATTTTCCTTTCAAGGGCCCCCAGATACATCCTCACTGTTGCAAATCAAATTCCATTTCCCAGCTCTAAGTAATATTCCCTGCTGAAAACTGATTATTTCTCCCAGACTTTTCTTGAGCTCGTCAATAGTAGTTTTAGGTGGAATATTAAAACATGCTAGAGAATTCTACCTCCATAGCCAGAAACCCCTTACTACCACAAATCTGCCATTATTATCTCTTTACACTTTTCTATCACTTTTGGAGCTCTACTAGCAATTACTAGACATACTCCCCTTTTCCTTTGTCACTGACACTCTGCTGACTATCCCTCTTTCTTTATCAAACTCACATGACTACTTATTTCCAAATGTGTCTCCTGTAGCATTATTATTTACACACTGCATCTCTTAATATAATTTAATACTCTTTCCTTTTAATTTGTACCTGTGAGGCCATTCATGTAGCAAAGTAATACAGAGAGTGTAGTCATTATAATAAGAAGTTATTATTCCCACCTATTACATATAACAGCTTTTTTAAATGAGTATTTCCAGCTTTTGTGTTACATTCACCCACTAATGTTTGGAAAGTTGCTCTTTCATACAGTTGTGTCTTCTCATCTCTGTTTGAGCCTATGTCACATTTTATAGGACTTTTTTCTTCAAATAATGAAATAAACCTGCAGGCATTACCTAACCTAAAATAAAGGTTATAAATTGTTATCCATTTTAAGATGCATGTTATAGCCTGTGCACCTACTTACACTAATTGCTGTCTGTCCTTGTCTTATCGTTATTCCCTTCCCAGATGTTAAAAACAGCTTGTATACTTTTAGAAAACATTAACTTTTAGCCTTAAGAAAGTGCTCAGGCTTTTATTGCCGACCAGTGTAGTTAGCTTGTCTCATGGAAACGGAAGAACAAAATGTACAGCTGCCCTCAGCTGCAGACTTCTCAACTCACAATGATATCTGTTTGCTAGAGAAAAACTTTTCATTATAATCAGTGGTCTCTTATTTACTTGTTTACACAAAAAATATTATTAGATTAAGTGTATAAACTTGTAAAAACCAAACCAATAATAACAAGAAGGCTTCGGTGGTGTGGAGATGCAATAATAGTAACAATAAGCCAATCCAAAATGAGTAGAATTCTTAAAAAACTTTATTTAGGCAAAATAAAAAATCTGTAAATGAAATCAAGCACTTTTGTCTCCAATATTGGAGACTTTATCAAGATAGAGCATGTCCATTAAAGCATTTATTTTATAACATAACAATTAGCTGATACTCAAGTGGTGCACCAATCACATTCAGCACTCATGAATAATTCATAAAGGATAAGGTGCATTGTTTAAAGATATACATTTCCAAAGAATGTATGTAAACCATAATAACATCATTCACTTGCAGTACATAGGACACATAAAATATATTATATTACCAGGCTTAAAAAATAAACATTAACAAGCTTAAAAGGCTAACAGAACTGACAAGAGTTGGAGAACTTGAAAGCTTGAAAAGCTTAAAAAATTAAAAAAGTTAAAAAAGTTATGCAAGGACAGGGTCAAAAATGTACATATAAATATTGAATACAAAACATGTAATTGTACGTCTGAATAAATACTATAGACAATCATAAATACTATAAAAATATTATAAAATTGTATATATATATATATATATATATATATATATATATATATATATAAAATGCCACAGGACATGAATTCATCCTAAAAAAACAGGCACTGATACAATGAAATATGATACTGTATATAATTAAATAAATACTTTAAAAATCTATTTAAATCTACCTATACTAAAAATACCATATGCATATGTAAAAATGAATAAACCAGTGAGTATATGTACTCTCAATTAAAAACATATATGTGCAAATATACCTAATTCCAAATAGTTATTCTCACATTCAAATATTTAACCTGTTCATTTTCATAAAGGTTAACTGTCTAGAGCCTTTAATTAAAAAAAAAAAAAAAAAAAAAAAGTAATTGAGATAGATTCATTCAGACCTGGGCATTGAGTAGCATTTGTTCTCAATTGCCATAAGGCTTCATTCCTTTCAAGATATAATGGCCATGATCCTCCCCTTGGATTAGACTCCATCGGGTCAATTACAGTAAATTTAAAGCTATGACCAGGCCATTCATTACAGTGTTTTGCCAAAGCGTTAGTGTCTTTCCTTAATTTTATATCTCTCAGATGTTCATAAATATGATTCTTTAATTTCCTTTACGTTTTTCCAATGTAAAGACAAGAACATGTGCAACAGAAAGCACAGTAAACAACTTTTTCTGGATGACAACAACACTTTTTCTTCAACTATACCCTTATGCCATTAATGCTAAATTTGACGCCTTCCATTATATATTGGCAATAGTTACAAGATCCACACTTTTTCATATAGCCAGCAGTTTGAACCTGGTTGTTATTTTCAAACATATTTTTCAAGGACTGGCCTTTTCTATAGACTACAATAGGTCTTTCCCCTATACATTGTCTGACTTCATTACACGAGGATAGAATTATCCAGTTCTTTTCCAAAATCCTGAAAATATCTTTACTTGCTAAATTATAGGTGGTGAAACTGTTTGAATAGGTTTCCTTGCGATGGATTTCTGACACAAATTTCTTCAAACACATGTCCTTTAACAATCTGACATCCAAATAAGAAATTTCATTTAATCCAATAGTGTGTGTGAAGTTCAAAAAGGATGTTGAATTATTAATATAAGTTATAAATTCACTAATAAGTTTGCTTGGTCCATCCCAAAAAATAAAAATATCATCCAAAAATCTTACATACATTTTACAGTATTTATAAAAATGTGATTTAAAGACGATTTTCTTCTCCCACTGCAGCATTACCATGTTAGCATAAAGGCCGCCACAGGGAGACCCCATCGCAACACCTACTACTTGGATGAAAAATTCATTATTAAAAAATATACAATTATTTCTTAGGACTGGTTCAAATAATTGTTTATATACATTAATCCTTGGTTGGGGCACTCCTTTTTCAAGTAAATAGTCACATGCCCACTCAACCCCGATATCATGAGGTATTGAGGTGTAGAGATCCTTTACATCAATGGTTACAAAAAGGCCAGTCTCACTAAATTCTAAGTTGTTGATTCTTTGTAAGAAATTCCATGAATCCTTACATATATTTATTTCTTCCGCCACATAACCTTTTAGATTAATGTCCAAATATCTGGCTATAGGATATGTGACAGAACCTCGTCCATTTACTATAGGACACATCAGTGGATCAGACATATTTTTATGCATTTTGGGTAAACCAAAAATACATGGAGTTTTAGGGTAATGAACAGATAGAAAGTTAAACTCATATATCGACAAGGAACCTTCAATAAACAAATCATTTAATTCATTTCTAATCTTGTTATAGGTACCATTCAATTAATTTAAAGTAATTTTCCTATAAGCATCACCTAATAAGATTTTATTCATCCTTTCATTGTAGTCACATATATCCATAATAACAATGCCACCACCTTTGTCAGGTTTTATAACCCTTACATCCTTATTAAGTTTTAACTTGTTCAAACCATCCATTTCACCCTTACTCAAATTAGAGAAATGCACATTCTTATCTAAATTCCTAACATCAACTTCACAAATTTTATCAGACATTGCTAATGAGGGATGTAAAGGTGGATTATAAGTACTAGAAATATGCAATGGATTACATACATGTTCTACAGATTTAAAAGGAACATTTAAATTTAATTTCCTAACAAAATGCCTGAGGTCCACTAATGTTCGTGCAGTGTCAACATTTTTCATAGGAACAAATGACAATCCCTTAGGTAACAAATCACAGTCATTGGCATTAATTTGAAAGGAAGAAAAATTATATACATTAAAATCACCTTTAGAGTTCTTTAAAATTGAACAATTGTCCACAATATATTCCTATGGATTCAATTCCATCTCTGATGCCCCCTCCCTCCCCCTTCCGATAAAATGATTTACCCCCCCGACCCCTGTTTGCAGCAAAGGTTGCTTGACCCTGTACATTCTGATTGTACCTGTCCCTCAGTCTCTCCGACCTCCTCAATGGAGGAAAATTCTCCTGGTCCAAAAAACAAGACTCCTGATTACTTTCAGCCACAGTGTCATTGTGAATATCAGTGTTCCAAACCTATCACCGAGGGGGCTGAAGGTAGGCAGTATTGGTACTGTAATGGGTCCTATCCCTCTCTATATTTTCATTTTTCTGTTTTTAATTGAGATTATTTCCTGTTCAATGCTTTTAAAAATTCTATTGTAATCAAAAATATTGTTTGTATGTGCAGCATCCTGTACAATCCTCATGTCCAACTCTGTTGCCTCCTTAATTAAGCCAGTCAGTTGCAATTCATTGTGCCTAATCACAAACTCCATGTATTCAGAGCCATGTCTATCAAAAATAGCAAGTAATTCTTTGTGGAAACAAGAACCAGCCATTAAACCCATGGGGAAGTGCCACATGCACAAACCTTTGGGTACCAGTCTGAGTTTTAAACATTCCTTGAAGTAAGCATTGTCTAATTGAGTTTTTTTTATTTTTAATAAAATATGATCAAGTTTCTGTAAATTACTATCATAAGAAGCAGCACTTACAGGTTCACTTGTTGAAAAGGCCATTTCTTCCCCAAGTCAGTCATTCATGTTGATGGGAAGACTTAAATTTGACTGAACACCCTCATGGGCATTTCTTCTCGTTAAACCAGAACTGTTTAATGAGTGCTGGTCTCCACTCATTGGATGCAGTGCATTTGATCCTTCTAATCCATTAATCTGCATCTCAGTGTTTGGAATAGTAGTATTCACGATCCTCTCACCTCCTGGTCTGATTTCCGCATTATTGGAATCCAAAAATGTTGAAAATGAACTCCCTTCAATGCCACAGCGCCCTCTAGAAGCTGTGACTTCCTGGTTAGGTCCTCCATTCAGAGCTGATGTCACCCGGACATGCTCAATGCAGTCGAGTCTCTGTGTGATCCACTCTAACTGCTGTAGTATTGCCTCAATGGAATCATTAAGCGGCTGTGAGAATCATGGCTGTGAGGATTCCATCTCCTGTACCTCCGATGCCATGAACACAAAAAAAACTGTATAAACTTGTAAAAAACAGACCAATAATAACAAAAAGGCTTCAGTGGTGTGGAGATGCAATAACAGTAACAATAAGCTGATCCAAAATTAGTAGAATTCTTAAAAAACTTTATTTAGGCAAAATAAAAAATCTGTAAATGAAATCAAGCGCTTTCATCTCCAATATTGGAGACTTTATCAAGATAGAGCATGTCCATTAAAGAATTTCTTACATAACAATTAATTGATACTCAAGTGGTGCACCAATCACATTCAGCACTCATGAATAATTCATAAAGGATAAGGTGCATTGTTTAAAGATATACATTTCCAAAGAATGTATGTAAACCATAATAGCATCATTCACTTGCAGTACATAGGACACATAAAATATATTATATTACCAGGCTTGAAAAATAAACATTAACAAGCTTAAAAGGCTAACAGAACTGACAAGAGTTGGAGAACTTGAAAGCTTGAAAAGCTTAAAAATTTAAAAAAGTTTAGACAAGGACAGGGTCAAAAATGCACATATAAATATATATAAATATTTCTCTTCATCTTTTCTTGTTGATTTTTTTTCAAACTCTCCAAGTTTATTCTTTGGCATCCAGGCAGTGTACTTTCTAGCCAGTAACTGGATTTACTAAAAGTGGCAGGGTTACTGGCCCTTATCTCTCAGTTTCTTTTTTTTTCACACAGGAAGAGCTGAAATTAAGCTGTTGATTGGTTGATCAGTGTGCAGTTATCACATAAGTCATTATGTTTTAAATATTACACTGCAGAAGGCAATACATGCAATTATACAATAACAAAGTGGCAGAAGACAAATATGCAACTATATTATAAAAAGAAAATCCAAGATCCACTGTTTAACCTACATAGGGTATTAATCCACTTCTCTAATTCCACTTTCCATGTTATTTTAAGAAAAAAAAGCCTGATATCCTATGTGGGGATGTGCATCCCTTAATGCCCCACTATTTTAGATTCTAATTGTTAAGTCACATCATCATCATAGAGGAAAGGAAGTACTATTTTTTGTTGCCAAAAATAATTCCCATTCTTTGAGACTCAGCAACATTGTAATTAGAATATAAGAGTATTGGACGTATAACGGGTAAGGGGGGTAGAGATGTCAATAAAATCTGAAATCACTAACTTGTCAAACATTTTTATTAATATTGAATTTCTTGTCTATGTCGTGTACTATTGGTTCATTTGAGCTTTGTTTGATATCGTCATCTTTAGCTTTTTCAGCATTTCATTTTTCTCATTTCAGTCATGCCAGCTTCAGTAGCCTAACTAGAAACCATTTTAGTGCTGCTTGTGATTCCTTTAGGAATGCCCCAAACCTTCATCTTAGGAGATTATTGGATTGAAGAAGTTACAAATTGTACACACTGAAGCATCACTTGTAAAACAGGCACCTTTTCTATCTAGGTCAGAGCACTGTGGTTAGGAGCTAGAAACAGTGCTGATAGAAGGTAGCCTTGAATATGTCTGGGTAAGAGGAGAGTTGGGCAGCACATCCAGAAACAAGTATTCAAAGTATATAACTGTGAAAAAAAGAACTGCAGTGTATGATAGAAACTACGTACAGAAAACTGGAGTTGATTAGTAAGAGTGAAGCTTTGCTCCCCCCCCCCCCACCAGAAAGCAACAATATGGAAAGGCTTGTCCGTATGCTGTTTTGTACAGTTTTGTCTCATGAAATAGCATTTGTACTTCTGCCTTCGATGCTGAGTTTCTAAACCTGAGTCAGTGGACTGTGCCAAACAATAAGCAAGTAATATGGTGCTGTAATGCATCATGGGGCAAACTGTAATTTCAGTCATGAAAAACAACAAAAACAAAAAAATGCTACTGGATACTAAATAATCTACTGACACTGGGGCAGGTAAAACAAAAACAACTTATGAATAGAAGGTCTGTTTCAGTAATTACAGTTCTGCTTACAGGGATAGGTATGGCATTAAAGACTTGTAAAATCTTCTGAGGATCAAAATAGTGCTGGATTATGAGAATAACCATCTAGTTAGAATTTTGTATATACAACAATATCTGCAAAACATTTGCAAAACCACTATCAAACTTTCTGACCCTCTGATGATGTGGAATTATTTGATACATGGCCATAAATAAATAAGTAAATAAAATAATAAACAAGGTTTAAATAGAATGCAATGAACCACTTTAGGTACTTGCACAATATGTACAAATCTACTTTGCAGGCTGTATGTAGGACCTGCTTATACTGGTCAAAAGTATAAACCTTGTCTTTCCCCAAAAAATGACAGAGTGGTTTAAGTTTATGTGAATGAACGGCTGTTTTACTGTAAATTTAGGCTTGGCAATGTGAAACTGATGAGAAGGTGTGACCCAAGGAGCCAGGGGTACATATGGTGAGTTCCTGATGTTGTTATTACCAGCAGCAATGCCATTTAACTTGCAGACAGTTACCAACATTTACAAGTAGTTCTAAACCAGAGGATATAAATACATTTACTAAAATACAATATTAGAATTTAACATTTCTATGGCTCTTTCAAACTTTCTTTGTAGGGAGCTACACCCCTATTTGACTCTGCTAAATATAATCAACTTTGAAGTCAGTGCACCTTAGGTAACAGGGATATTGCCTAATATCAGCAGCCTTGAAGCATCTGTTGCTTTTGTTAGGTATCATTATTTTTACACTTACTTAGATCCACTCAAGAGTCAAAAAGAGATAAATATTGGCTTTAAATAAAGTTACTATTCATGGCTAATATGGAATATATTCCTGAATTTCACTGTATTCACCTCTGCTTATCACTCCATGCTAGTACACTGAAATATTTATGTTGAGGTCTCAGTCTGTTAAATTGTGTTAACAGTGGCATAAACAGTAGAGACTTGCTATTGGTTGCTGGTGACGATGGCTTTGTAATTCTGAATAGCTATATGACTATGCCAGTGTGTGCCAGCAATCCCAAGTTCCCAGGATCGCAAGACCACTGAGAAGAGGGTACTTAGCAGAAATTATTTTAAAGCAAGCTTCTGTCATTTTAAATCATATGCCTGCAGAATAAAGGGACTAAGTTTTAAATGTTGATGTTAAGTTGTCAATCTCGCCTTCATTCTTGCTTGATGGGTTCGGAGCCGATCCCTCGGCTCCGACTCGGCACTTGCTAAGCTCGAGAGTCACTTTTACCAGCTCGAGGCAGCCCCATATCCCATGATGCAAGGCGGTAAGTACCCAGATCTCGTTTGCCGCTTCGCTTATGAGGTCCTCCTTTTACCAGCTCCTGGTAAGTGATTTACTACTTTGATATTTTAGCCCCTTTTTACTAAAAACCCTTTAAAATTTAGTTTTAAGTTAATTTTATAGATTTTCTGACAGAAAATTACCTGTCTCTTCTTATTTTTTTAGTCAAACTTTACCCATCCCATCCCCCCCCTGTTAGGGTGTGTGTGTGTGTTTTTCTACTTATACCTTTGGTATATTTAATTTAATTTAATTCTTTGACTGGTGTGTGTGTGTGTTGTGTTACACCATGTCAAAAGAGAGGGTCTCAGGCTTTAAGAAGTGTGACTCGTGCTGTCAGAAGATGTCTCTGACAGATGGTCACACTTCTTGCCTGTATTGCCTGGGGCCTCTTCACCTGCAGGACTCCTGTGCTATATGTCATTCCTTCAGCCAGAGAGTCCTGCAGGAAAGAAGAAACAAACTGATACTTAGGGGCCTTCTTAAGCCGGAGGGCTCTCCGGCTAAGTCGGCTCCATCCAAAACTGCCAAATCTTCCAAGGCCCAGGCTTCTGTGTCAAAGCCTGTGGCCTCGGCTCCGACTCGTTCTGAGTCGAGATCGGCTCCGGCTGGAGCCGATTCTGGCTTAACTAAGCCTTCGGCACCGATGGCTATCGGTGCCGATTCTGCATCGACCACTTCGGTGTCGGCTCCGATCGGTTCCGACCACCATGTGGCACAGGCATCGGTGTCGGCTCCGATCGGCTCCGACACCGTTACTTTTGTGGCTGTATCGGCTCTGGCTGGAGCCGATGCATCGAGGCGACCTGTCGGCTCCGATAAGTTGTCGGCTCCGACAGGGTCTATAGTTTCATCGGTTCCAATGGCTCCTTCCAGGAAGAGGTCGAGGTCTCCTTCCTTGGAGCCGATACTTTCGGCTCCGGCTTCACCTCTCCTTTCGGAACAGAGCCATCGGAGCCGATCTTCAAGGTCATCCAGGCTTTCTGACCATGACCTAGAGAGAGTGGTCAGTAGATTACTTAAGTCACAGGCACTGGCCCAAATGTTACATAGTCCGTCTCAACAGACGACTATTGGTCCACACCCCGTTACAGTTCCTCCTTCAACTCTACCCCAGAGCTTGGAGTTGGAGTCTTCGGGAATGGTTACTGCTACGGCTGGAGGGCAGATACCCCCTTCTGTTCCTTCAGCCTCTACTCTTATCTCCTCTTCGAGACCTTCCTTAGAGGGATTCGGTGGTCGGGCTTCCATGGTCTCCTCCGAGGGGGTGAGTGGCATCGGACCCTTGTCCGAACCTGCTCTTCCCCTTGGAGCCTCGGCCTTGGTGAGCTCGGCTCCGACATCTGCCTCGGAGACTTCCCTTTCGGTGGTCCCTGGAGTTCCTAGTTCTTCGGAACGGGTTCTCTCGGACCTGCCTGGGAGGGGAGCATTCAAGGTGATGAAGAGTGTGCTGGCCACTGGTATCAGTCAGCAGTCTGTTCCCTTAGCTCCTCCCTGTATAGTGCCTGTTGACATCTCTGCCACTTCTTTTGCTACAGGACCCAGAGATCCTCCGCCTCAGGTTTCCCCATTGGGAATTTCCCCCTCTTCCGAGGATTCTCCTGATGTTTCGGGAGATCCTCCTAGGAAGAGGACTTGTAAGAGGAAACATGTAGACTCCCCCGAGTCTATCACTTCAGATACTGACTTTGATGAGTCAGAGGGATCCCCTAGATCCCCCTCTGAGGATGTCTCCTTCACAGACATCCTAGAACTCCTTAAACAGAGGGGAAACTGGCCCACCAACAATCCCTCCGAGGATGAGTCAGTATACCTAGAGGCGTTTGGATCTCAGCCCTCCACCTCCTGGGTGTCTCCGCCTTTCGACCCCCTTATGCAGGTTATTGCCCGAAAGGCGTGGACAGCTCCTGACTCTGTAGAGCCAGTCCCTAGGAGGCCTTCAAAATTTATCACTGCCCCGGGTGACAAGCAATTCCTCACTAAGGGTGTCCCCGCTGATGCCATGGTGGTGGCTGCTGCCACCAAGAAGGAACTTGCAGATCCTTCCGTACCCCTCCATCCTCCTAATAAGGACTCTAGGACCATGGATAGGTACGGTAAGCGGATGTTTTCCTCAGCGACCTTTGCTATGCGTTCGCTGAATTACCTATGTCACTTCACCAGACTCCAGAGGGATATCCTTAAGGAGCTGGGTGAAGTAGTACAGGATCCTACAGCTGCAGGGGCTCAAGAAAAAATTGCTTCGCAGCTAGGAACCCTTAATTCCATTGCAAACTCCTCCATGCGGCTAATATCATATGCTGCTGATGGAGCGAGTAGAGCCGCAGGTACAGGTGTGGCTCTTAGGCGCCAAGCCTGGATGCGGCTATGTGACTTTGCAGATCCCTTTAAGGCATCCTTCACAAATTCTCCCTTTGATGGGTCAGCTTTGTTTGGCCCTCAGGTGAAGGAAACTTTGACCAGGTGCGAGCAGGATGGCAAGACTCTTTCTGCTGTAGGAGTCCGTTTTTCCACCCCTTCTAGACCTTACCCCAAAGGACAGAAAGGTGGCAAAATGTGGTTCCGCAAATCCCAAGGAGTCACGCCGGATTCACGTGGTCAGTTTACCCCTAGAGGCAGAGGGGGTAACAACAACAGACGCCGCTCTAGAGGCAGAGGGGGTCCAAAAAACCAGGGAAACAGAGAGCCTCTCTCTGACAAGCCCTTTCAGCATCCCTGAGATGTTGCCCGACTGTCCCTCCTTGGAGGCAGTCGGGGGAAGATTATCACTGTACCCAGAAGCCTGGCATTCCCTCACTCAAGACAGATGGGTACAGTCGATCATATCCAAGGGTTACATAATTCCTTTCGAGGAAAGTCCTTTCCCTCAAATTCCCTTCCAGATGTACCACCGGTCTAAGGAAATTGCAGAGTTAGAAGTCTCAAAACTACTGCAAAAAAGCCATTCAGCCAGTTACAACAGACCATTCAGAGCCCGGAATCTACTCAAGGTTCTTTTTGGTCCCCAAAAAGACGGGAGACTGGAGACCAATATTGGATCTCAGCAGACTCAACAAGTCTGTGAGGAAGACAAGATTCCGAATGGTCACTCTTCAGTCAATTCTGCCCTTCTTGCAGAAGGACAACTGGATGTGCTCAATAGATCTTCAGGATGCGTACTATCACATCAAAATTCACAGATGCTCCAGGAGATTTCTCCGCTTTCGGCTGGGGTCCAGTCATTTCCAGTTCAGAGCCCTGCCCTTTGGTCTCACTACAGCCCCAGAGTGTTCACCAAATGCATGGCAGTGGTCACGGCTCACCTGAGACGTCAAGGATTCCAGGTGTTTCTGTATCTCGACGACTGGCTCCTGTCAGCCACCACCAGGCATCAGCTTATACAAGCCAGGGATTACACAATAAATCTTTGTTCTCATTTGGGCATCTCGATCAACTTCGAAAAGTCATCCTTATCGCCCTGCCAGTCTATTACCTTCATAGGCGCAAACTTATACACTGTTCGGATGTCAGCTACCCTTACAGATCAAAGAGTTTCAGACATTCAGAGTCATGTCAGGATCATTCTGGCCAACAAGAAAGTACAGGCCAGAATGGTTCTAAAGGTATTAGGCCTCATGGCTGCGGCCATTACTCTTCTTCCCTGGCTCGATTCTACATGCCTTCTTCAGTGGATGCTGTTCACACAGTGGTCGTACCAACAACTTCCTATGCGTCACCAGATTCTGGTGACACAAACTTGCAAAGATCATCTTGCTTGGTGGATCACATCTCCTCAGGTTCACCAAGGCAGGTACTTTGTACCCCCATCCCCGATAGCCACTGTCACCACGGATGCCTCCCTGATCGGGTGGGGGGGTCATTATCAGGGCAGGATGGTTCATGGGACGTGGCAGCCGTTTGAGTACCATCTGCACATAAATGTCCTGGAGATGAGAGCAGTGCTTTTAACGTTGCAAGCCCTCAATGACTTTCTTCCCATAGGGACAATTGCAGTCCACACAGACAACATGTCTGTAGTTTGGTATATCAACAAACAGGGCGGAACCAAATCCTACCCCTTGTGTCGAGAAGCGCTCAGACTATGGCAATGGGCGATCTCCTCTCATCGGTTTCTGGTAGCAACGCATATCCCTGGGAAAACCAACATTGTAGCGGACAGATTGAGCAGAGCTATTCTCATGCCTCACGAGTGGTCTCTCAAGCAATCTATAGCGGAAGAAATATTTCTGGAATGGGGTCGTCCATGTTGCAATCTTTTTGCTACTCCCCAAAACAGCAAATGTCCAGACTTCTTCTGTCTCTTCCCTCTACCAGGCCATCCCCCCAGAGACGCTCTGACCCAGGATTGGCCCCAGGGACTTCTTTATGCCTTCCCTCCATTTCCTCTGATCCCTCAAGTTATCCAGAAAGCTACCGTTTTGAGAGCCAAATTGATTCTCATTGCCCCTTACTGGCCTCGACAAGTTTGGTTGCCGTTCCTCCATCATCACCTTTTGGTGCAGCCGTGGCATCTGGACCCAGTGCCAGATCTTCTGATTCACCAATCGGGTCAGCTGC
This sequence comes from Protopterus annectens, assembly GCF_019279795.1. NCBI lineage: Eukaryota > Metazoa > Chordata > Ceratodontiformes > Protopteridae > Protopterus > Protopterus annectens. The sequence continues at coordinate 590,283,496 of NC_056737.1, read as the reverse complement.
ATCGGTCTATCCCTTCTCTCAACCTCACAGCATGGTTGCTCCACTTCCTTCCTTAGCCAGGCTTCCTTTGATCTCTAACCCAGTTAGAGACATCATAGTAGCTTCACTAAAATCCTCTACCAGGAGGATTTATACAAGCAAATGGAAACGTTTCTCTTATTGGGCTAAGGCCAATATATTGATCCTTTCACTGCCCCTGTTCAGGCAGTCCTGGACTTCTTAGCAGAGATTTTTCATGCAGGCTCCTCTTCTTCCACAGTCAGAGTTCAATTGGCTGCTATCTCCAACTTTCATGTCAGGGTAGCAGATCATAATATTATGTCCCATAGGCTCTGCAGGGCCTTCTTGAAAGGAATTTTCCTACTAAAGCCTCCAGTCAGGAATCCTCCTCCTCAGTGGGATCTAAATTTAGTGCTGACATCCTTGATTCTTCCCCCCTTCGAGCCAGCTGTTTCTTGTTCCCTGAAATTTCTTTCTTGGAAAACTTTATTCCTAGTGGCTATTACATCGGCCAGGAGGGTGTCTGAACTTCATGCTCTATCGGTTCGACCCCCCTATTTGGTTTTTCACAAAGACAGAGTATCTTTGAGAACTAATCCGACCTTTTTGCCTAAGGTCGCTTCAAAGACCAATTTGAATCAATCCATTGATCTCCTGTATTTTTCCCAAACTATTCAGACAGAGCTGAACAAAAACTTCATTATCTTGATGTCCACCGTCAACTTAGATATTATTTGGACAGAACAAAAATTTAGAAAATCTGATCAACTTTTTGTTTCCTATGCGGATAATAAAAAGGCCTTCCTGTTTCTAAAGTGACCTTGTCCAGATGGCTTTCTTCGGTCATCTCTGAAATTTATCTGCTCAGGGGAAAACAGCTGTGCTCAAAACCTAAAGCACATTCAACTAGGAGCTTAGCTACTTCTACAGCCTTTCAAGCTAGACTTCCTTTAGACACTATTTGTGCAGCGGCCACTTGGGCCACTCCTCACACTTTTGTTTCCCATTACAAATTGGACTTGGCCTCCAGGGACAGAGCCAGTTTTGGCTCTACAGTCCTCAAGAGTCTGTTCCATTGAGCCACCCAGGATAGAGGTGCTAGGGACGCGGTCCCATCAAGCAAGAATGAAGGCGAGATTGACAACTTAACATTAAGAAGTTATGTACCTACCATAACGTTCCATGTTAGTTGTCTTCTCTCGCCTTCTTTCTTGCGACCCTCCCTCCTTCCCCCTGGCCTGGACAGACCTTGTTATAAGAAATTATTATGCTGAAGACCATTCAGACCTGGTCCTTCTTCCGTCTGTAAGTTTTCTTTCTTCCTTTGGGAAGTATTTTATGCTTGGTGCTATTGCCCTTTGTCATCAAACGAGATCTGGGTACTTACTGCCTTGCATCATGGGATATGGGGCTGCCTCGAGCTGGTAAAAGTGACTCTCGAGCTTAGCAAGTGCCGAGTCGGAGCCGAGGGATCGGCTCCGAACCCATCAAGCAAGAAAGAAGGCGAGAGAAGACAACTAACATGGAACGTTATGGTAGTTACATAACTTCTTATTAGTAAATACTGAAAAATGGCAATCCAAGTAGATTATGTCTGGTAAATTACAACCTGGTTGTTGATTTCAGCTTTGCAATTTAGTGAACAGTAGAGACTTGCTGTTGGTTGCTGGTGAAGATGGCTTTGTAATTCTGGATGCAGTGTGTAACTAAGGATGGGTGACTATATGTGGCTTAGAAATATAAGGACTGGGGAAGCAGGATGTAGTGGCTTTTTATTTCATTTCAACTTAAAAAAATCATCGGACTGTGCTTTTTAGCCTACACTGTGAACTCATAAACTGGCAGATATCAATAATTATATATAGTTGGTAAAGTTTTGTTTGATGTTTATGTCTGTTAGGAAATTGATTATTCATGTTTATCCTGTTTTATTTGTCATGTCTAAGGTACACAAGAACATGGTGGATCTACCCTTTTGACCTATTAGATTTGCCGGTGAATCAAAAACTGAACCGCTTGCCAAATTTATTGACATTAAAATCAAAGTTATTTTTGATATGTTCTCAAAGACCTTTGGCATTTTTAGACTAGTTTTAGCATGCATTAATACCTACTGCTACATTAAGGATCTGTTTACAGTTATTCCTCATGACACAGGCCTTGAATGGTTTAGGGAAGTTTTATTTTTGTATGATAAACTTGATATGACTGACATCTTCATAAACTGTAAGTTTATGGAACTAATTTTGAAGAATAAGTATTTTTTTACATTTCACAAGAATTTTTTAAGAAAACTAGTGGAGTGTTGATGGGAGCAGCTTGTGCCCCTACTTTTGCAAACTTAGTGTTAGTATTATGGGAAGGTGAATATATCTACAAGGCATGTTTTACAAGCCATTTAAAATTACATTTAATATACCTTGATGACCTTTTTATTTCATGGTCTGGTTCCCAAGAGGTCTTGATTGATTCTTATTATTTTTTTGAAATTTTAGAACAGACTACTTTTTTATCATTTACATATCAGTCACCCCAAACTTGTGTTGATTATTTAGATATCAGTTTGAATCAGCTATACTTCATGAACTATTTTTTTCCAATAGTTATTTATTAATACATACTTGCAAAAGAGGAATTTAGCCAAGGGTCAGATGATCAGGGTTCAAGGATCTCTGATGACCAATTGCTTGCATACAAACACATATGCTACTTGACAAGGGTTACCTCAAGGATATGTTTGCTAAGGTATTTGATGGTATTATCTGCACCATGGACAAAAGATATGTCCCTATTTTACACTAGCCTATTTCTTCTAAATATATCGATGGTACATGTGTATCCAGGCATAACAGTTTTTATGGGCCATGGTTTTAAATTGCTCTAATGACAGCAGGTTGATCAGATAGATTATCTCTAAGATCTGGAAATTGGCTGTTTTTAGTGATGATTTGATTACAAGTTAGATATGCACCAAGTTTTTTTATAAGCCCCAAAATAATATCAAGATAATTCTAAAGAAAGGCAGAACTTGTCCTACCAGCAGTTTGGCTGGGCAGGTATTGGACATGTTCAGTTCTCTTGGCTGTAAACTATACTGTTTCATACATGATTCTCCTAATGTTGTGGCTCTAAATTATTCAGGGATAACTCCCTTAATAGGTCATTTGATTGTACCTCCTTTGTTACTGCTTATTTTTTTTAATTTATGCCTTTTGTGAAACTTTTCCATGTTGGGGAGACTAAGAGGCATCTTCAGCAACATATATGAACACAGGATTTTCAGGGGTGAAAACTTACTCTCTACAGACATTCCTTGATTTGCACCAGTTTTAAGATGTTTACTTTTTGCACTGGAAAAGGTTAATAAGAATTTTAGCAGTGATAACTATGAAAACCCGCTGGAGTACCATGAATTGGTGTGGCAGTTTACGCAGAACATCAGAGTGTTTCCAGGCCTAAATTATTATGTTTCTTTAGTTATTATGTTTAAGAAGAGGGCATCTAAGGTATGACTTGTCACTTATTTATTTGTTGGTTGTGAATATACATTGTGGCTTTAAATGTTTGCACTGTTGTTAGAAATGTTACAGTCCAGTGAGTCAAAGTGTAGTATAAGTGATAGTCTTTGTGTATATATTTTATTCTTATGAAGTCCTGTTAATGGTTTGAAAGAAAATGCTTCATAAATCCACTTGTGTTTGAGCTTTTTGTTGGAATTCTGCTGGGTTTTGTTGTTCTTGGTGTTTGCGTGAAGCAAATTGGAATAATTTGGCTGTTGTTTGCATGAAACAAAGTTGAAAAACCTTAATGCTGCTGTTATTAGGTGGTAGTAGCCTTGCCAGGGCTATTATGTGTTTATATGAAACAAAGCTGAAATATATTACTTTTGTTATTATTTCTATCACAAAGTCAACAAAGTGGCTATACCTATTTGATGGAGGGAGGTGCCTGTGGATAATAGTAACTGACTGTTTTTGGTTGTTTGCTCAATTTAAGCAGACAGGATTCTGGCTTTTAGAACAGTGTACATGTACATAAAATAAATTGGAATACTTTACTGTAGTTACTGTGTATTTCTATGAAATAAACTTGAACTACATTACTGTTACTAATATTATTATTATTTTTTTGTTTACTACAACCAGGTATCTGAAGTGTATGCAGTCAACAATATGGATATAATAACTAGATGTGGGGGGTGTCCATGGATTTAAAGACTGACTCTGCTGTCACAGTCAAGAATAAACATTCATGGGTCTGTCTTTTCTTGACTAGAAAGCATTTGTAAAACACATTGGAATTATTTACTGCTATCATTTTTTAACACAGAAAGGCATCTTGGGGTACACAGTCAATAAAGTATCCGCAGTTGATGGCTATAGAGGCCATCTGTTTATAAAATTGACTTACCTCAGCTATTGTACTTCCTTACTGTTAAACAGTCATTGATCTCGAGTGGCAAGGGCAGTGCCACACAGTGTATTGTTTTTGCTGAAATCCATGTAAAATGGCGTTGATATGGCTAATGTTTATATTTCTGTGTTGGGGTGTTGCAGTGCATTTACAAGTAACACTTTAGCTATAACTTCTTTCACTTTCCATCAGAGTCAGGCATTAGTATTGTACACAGGAAGTATCTGTTTTTGATGGTCTGGACAAGATGTGTGTGAAAGCAACTAAAAATTTGGCACAGTGGCACAGTGAGTAGCATTGCTATCTCACAATGCTTAGCTTTCTGGGTGACTTCTTGGTTGCTGCTCTAATCTGTGTAGAATTTGTATGTTCTCTCTGTCTCTGTGTGGGTTTTATCCTGATGCTCTAATTTACTCCAAACCCTAAAGACATGCCATGGGTGAATTGGCATTACCCAGTTTGCAAGTACGTAAGAATGCACTATGTGTGTGATGTGTGTGTGTGTCTGTCTGTCTGTCTTGCCTGTGTAATTGTGTGTCTGTGTGTGGGGGTACATGAGTGTGAGGATGTGTGCATGTGTGTGTTTATGTTTGTTTATGTGAGTTTGCTCATGTGTGCTTCTGCATTTTGTGGTAGACCTGGCTTGTCAGAGGCCTTGTGAATATATATATATATATATATATATATATATATATATATATGTGTGTGTGTGTGTGTGTGTGTGTGTGTGTGTGTGCAGGTTTGTGTTTATGAAACAATATTGCTTATTTTGATCTGTGGACCCACAATGTTAGTAGCAGAAAAGCATTTTTAGGTCATTATATTTCAAAATAAGGCATCAAATGCATCAAAGAACATCCAGAACCTCAGAGGTTCTAGAGGCCTGGTATCCCTTATACCCCAAAAGTGAATAAGTGGATTTTGGCACAGGTTTTGTAGTAGTCTTTGCCATGGGCCCCACCAAATCTAAAACTGTCCTGCTCAGGGATGTGCACAGAAGGTTGGTATAGCTTGTGGATGGGGTTGAGACAGGGTAGGCTGGAGAGAATGTGGCCATTGTCCTTTTAATTTTCCTCATACTCAAACCTCAGAGGGTGGGCAGAGAAGGTCACTATAACTTGTCTAGGACTGGTGTGCTGTCTACATACAATGGAAGGGTGGCCTAATGGTTAAGGTGTTTGCCTTGCAAACACAAAGTGCAGGGTTTGACTCTCACAAGGGCTAGGCTTAAAATGGCTTGCAAGAGCAATGAGCCTAGTACTAACCTATGAACAAAAAGTTGGAATACATTACTGTGATTGTTATTTTTTCATGTTCCTTATAATCAAACATCAGATATGCATGCAGGTGGTTAACTTTGAGGTGCAGGGGGTAAAGGGACAGCAGCAAATTGAAATATGTTACTGCATTCTACATTTTCTTTCAGTTTCATCCCAGTTTGACATCAGAGAGGTACAGAGAAGGGGGTTGTATTTTGGCGGTAGGGGTGAGGAGACATGCCATAAGCAACCACTTGAAATGTATGACTGTGGGCATCTTTGTCTTCATTTTCATCCTTTTGAGGGAGGGGACAGGCACTATAGTTGGAAATAATTTATGGATCCTCACAAGCATTTGCCTTCTCAGTTTACTGTGAGTTGCAATTTTGTCAGCTTTGAACATTAAACCTCGGAGACAACTTACTTTTTCCTTGAAAGAAAAAAAAAATAAAGCTGAATTTCTTTGCTTACACTTGATTTTTTATTGAGGTGATTATTGAATCAAAAGATTGGAAAAAGCTTTAAAATGCACATCAGGGTATCTATGTTCCCATGGCTTCTGGGACCAATGGCCCTTAAACCACTTGCTTAATTTTATTTGATTATTTTTCCACTGTTATTACAGAGCAGTCTTTGGCAGTTGAAGTGTAAGACTGACTTTTTTGTCTTAGTGATGATTGTTGTTCAGGACGTCCTTGCATGCAAAGGTTGCAAAAAGAACTCTAAAATGCACCTCAGAGCATCTAGATCCACATGGCTTTTGGGGGACTGGTGGCCTTAAGTCCAGCAGCTTAATTTAATTATTTCCTCCATAATCATTGTAGCTCAGTCTTGGACAGTTGTTGCAGTGTGTTGAAGGGATGCTGGAAAAAACTGAAGAGTAAGATAAAATGTGAGAAAAAGACAAAAACGTAATCTACATACCATGGATAGGGCAAGCTGGGGAAAGTGAGGAGGACACTGGGAGATATGGTGGGCAGACCAGTGGATAGTGAGAGGCCTCATGCAGCTGTTGGCGACCCCTAACCAGGAAAAGCCGAAAGACAAGACCATTTCTTCTAAAGCCAGCAATGACAACCAGAATGGGTGGTAGAGAGCAAAGCCACATGAGCATACAAGGGGGCATGGGAAAGGTGTGGAAAAGGTATAGGGGATGTAAGAATGGAAACGAGGTAGAATTCTACATGCACTTAAAGGGCAGACTACACTGGACTTCTTGTTTCTTTTAGATATCATGCTAATGCAAAGTAACAATAAGACTTGGGATAAGAGTGTGCAAAGTTGTCACTGACTTATTTATCTTTAAGGTTAAAACTGTGGGCTCCTGCTTGACTAATACACACATTTCGTTATCCAGAAATGGAAGTTCTAGAGGATACCACAGATGGTTAAGCCATCACACACATCAAGTTAATCTGCATGTGATGTTATCTCAGATATTGTGGTTAAGGATAATGTCCCAGAAGTCCACATGTTTATGTGTTAAATCATATAACACCAAGTCCAAATCACCACAAACTAAATGGATTGCTAGAGAACAAGGAAAAAAAATTAAATAGCTGGTTAAGAAAGAAAGTTTCCTCAAGGAGTGATCTTTGCCACACTGCATTAAATTACAGACCATCTGTTTTGTCAGATGATTTCCTGTCAGAGTTGTTTTTCAGTAGAAACATAACATTTACACGGTTGGAACTGCTTGTGGGTGAGAGGGAACAGATCCAAATGATCTGAGAAGACACATAATGGAAATGTATTATAGCAAAGACACCAACGAACTGAAAGGTTGCATCCTATTGTCCAAGTAATCATGTTGGATGGCAACTGGTTAGCAAATAAAATAAACAAAAAACAGAAATAAAATGGTTAGTGATAACTCATGTGAAATAATAGTGGCTGCAAAGGTTTCTAAAAAAAGTCTTGCTCTCATTGGCCCACCAAAAAAATGCAAATAATTTGTAGTGGCAAAGAAGAAAAATAGGTTTATGTCCTTTGAAATATAATCAATTTGATTTGCAAAAATATATGTTGAAAATTGTTAAAATGTAATCATTTTTATTTTTGGAAAGTATTTGCTGAAAGTTGCTCTAGCAGTTGCTTTAAGCACATTTTCTTGACAGGATTATATCACATGCAACATATGTGATATGCATGATAGCTCACTTGGGGATTCTCTCAATGTGGGATTTGCAGTCTGTTTACAGAATACATTCACACGATACATTACCAAAAAATGTTAATTTTATCTGGGTTTCTTATCATTTTATATAGAAATAGAAGGGTATGTGTCAATAGCTAATCGTTAACTGTTAGAAAAAGCTAATTATTATAATCATAAAAAATCACTAATTTCACAACCTAGATGAATAATTGGGGATGCAGGTTGCAGTCACTTGTAAATAAATGAAGTGGACAAAATGAGAAAGAACAGCAGTGCTATCCATTCAGAATAATGAGCAATCATGAAGGGCTTATGTGGTTGCACAACAGTAGCAGCTGTAGCAGTTTATGGTGCCCACCAGATATGCAGCAATACTTTAAACCAGAAAATTAGCCTTGAAACTAATATAAAGCAAGCCAGCATCTTAGAGACCAGAATAAATACAAAGACACAATATCATTATATTGGGACCATGTTATGTCACCATTAAAGAAAAACTATTAAGCAAGGATGGTTGAAATGCGCTGCTTTTATTTGTTTGTTTGATTGTTTATTTTCAGTGCTCATTCCTCAGTCCAGTATGTCCCATTCTGATAGAATGCTTTTCTTCTTGTGAATACATTTTATCCCCATCTATGCCATCCATGACTTGCACTGATCTTAAGTGGTTTATACTCATGTGCTTCTATTTATGCACTGCCCATTCTGCAGATTATCTGATGAAACTGCTTGAGTCATTTGGTTACATTACATGTTTATCACAGTAGAAGGAGACAATAAACGTAGCCCAACCCCTTCAGTTGCCTAATAATCTCCTGTTTGAGACCAAGTCAAAATAAACTTACCAAAGCCAAATCAGGCTAATGACTTGGAAGCTTTATGTTGCTGTAGTTGTTTACTGTTTTGGTATCTTTCTGCTTTTTGGAATATGCTAGTGAAAAGTTGCTGGAATGATGATGGCATTGTGAACCTATCAATACAAAAGTGCACACTTGTTGAGCATTTAGACTGTACCAACATGAGTGTAATGAGAGTTCGGAGGCAGTGGCCAGTGAAATGACATTCGTATCTTTAGTGGGTTTAACTCCAAAAGCAAAGAGTCAGTGTCTGGTTAGGCCATACCTTGAATGTTATCTGCAGATCTGGAGGGCATACAAGGACAGGTATCAGACTGCTAAAAGAATTCCAGAGGAAAGCCACCAGAAAAATGCATGTCATGGAGGGGGAGGGTATGTCCAGTGACTAAAAGAATGAAACCACTTGTGACAAGTTACCAGAAGAGACACGCAAACATGATATGGGCACACAGGATTATGTCAGGGAGATATAAAGGGTCATCCTAAATCAGAAAGATGAGAGGGAAGAAGGCACAGGCAGCAGATTGGAGGGACAAAGTAGTCCTTGCTACATATAAAGTATTTCTTGATAGAGAGGGCTGTGGACCCATGCAACAAATTACCAGAAATGGGTGAGGGAGAGGAAATACATGGAGGTATGTGACAGTAAGCATACTTACAGGGGAAGACATTGATGGAGGATAGGATGAATACTGAATACACTCAAAGGGTAGACTATTTCTGTCCTCTTTTCTATCAAGTAAATGGAATTGGATATAATGGATTTCTAATATGCTCCCTCCTGCAAGAGAAGATGATGTGGTGGTAAATATTACTGACATTTCTGAGGTACACTGTGCTTACAGCCTGATGCACATCAGTAGTGTTTCCAAATTTAAATATGTTTCTGGGTGGGAAGGAATAGGATTAAAGGGATTTAGCCTGTTTGACTGTCCTTGGGTGTGGAGAGGGTTTTGAGCACTGGGGAGGTGTGAATTCCCTGTTGGAGACCAGGGAAGCTACCTCCCATGGTTTTCATTTGGGGCAGGGCTACAAAGTGGGAAACATATCTTGCTGAAGTAAGAAGAATGCCTCTCATGTTCAGCCCACTGCACGTAACCTTCCCTCACTCTAAGCAGAATGTGTGCAGGGGTGTCAGGATATAACCAGAGAAACACAAATCATTCCTGATGGTTTCTTTAATGATGGCCATACCAGTTAGCTCTCACATAGATGATGGGGAATATAAAAATGTTGTATGTTTCCTACATAAATAGAAAAAGACAAAGCTCTAGTTACAGTGTACATGAAATGAAGTGCTTTAAAATACTGATACAGCTAATAAAGGTGAATAATTTTCAAGAGCACTAGAAAATTAACCAGCAAGTGTGTATAATTGTCAATCAGGCCATCTCATAGTGATGATTAGAAGATATGGAATCAGGTATCACAAGAACAGAGAGAGGTAAGACCTTTGCCAGCAAGAATCATAGCAGTGTTGATGTTTCTGCTTTATTGCACATGTGAGGGATGTGAAAAAGAAACCCCCTTTGGAACACTACATCACAGAGCTAATTTGTGCTATGGACTGTCTGCCTGAATGACACTACCCTGAAGCAATTTATTATATTCTTAATGAAATGCTCACAATAACAATAGGCAAACCAGAATATTCCCTACATTTGGAGGATACTATCATGTGAAACAGTGGAGTTCATAGAACAGCTGCATAAATGCTGCATCAAAATGCTGCATCACCATGTAGATAATACTTTTTTATTATCACACATCCAGAAATATAACATTAAATGACAAAAACATAATAGTTAGAAAACCATCGGACATATAAGTAAAATGTGGCTGAGGATCAAAATCACACAACCACACTGAAATGTATCTATTGCATATTCTTATCTTAGTGATACCCTTTAACCAGTATCCTTTCTCAGGGGTGAACTGGAAAGAAGGAATCCTGTAATTAATAAAATAGGGAATTCCATTGAAAGGCAAAACAATTCTGCATTGGTTGCAAGCAAAATTAAAACATGACAATTAATATACAGTATACTCTGTCAGTGCTTAATGTATCTTGTAGTAACATTGCACAGTTTTACTTAATGTGGAGAAGAACTGATGGTATTTTTGGTAATCAGTGTTGGTTAGACTTGAGAGAGTTGAGCAGGACTATGCAGAATATAAGAGGATTTGGATATACTGAAGTAAGAAGGATTGTGGTAGCAGGTCAGGGAAGAGCTTATTGGTTGCTTGGTGCTTATAAGTACAGTTCCAGGATCTGCATCTGCCTCTAAGGTACATACATGGTACAGAATTCTGAAATCTTTAGTAATTGTTTAAGAAACATAGCAGAATAACTCATTTTGGAAGAAGTAGCAGGAGGATGCGAGAGGCCAATGTACAAAGGGGAATGTGATGATGTGTGTTTATGGGAGGAGAAGAGTTCTTATAGTATTATTTTATAGTAGATGAAGGAAAGGCTAGAGCAGTAAGGCACCAGTATTATTAGGAACAGAATGAGAACAGCATGCGTATTACTGAATGAGGAAACAAATACTACTGACTCAGCTTATAATAACTAAAGCATTATTAATAAGGGTATCCTGCTGCACTTTCATTCTTTCTCAGGGGCATTTATTACTAAATAGACTAGCCCCACATCACAATAAAATAGTTTTCCCATGGGAATGAATATATGCCAGCACTAATAATTTGATGGGAGGGGGAAACGAGATCTGTGCATTTGAGAAATAAGTGTGCATTTCAGAATATGCTTTCCTTTACATGTAAGGAAACTGCTCTACAGCCTGTATTAGGGTATAATGTTCTGAATAGTTTTTCACCTTACTGTATGGTTGGTAAAAGCTAGTTGATGCTAGCCAGGTACTTGGTATTTACATGTTAGCTATATCTGGTATCCCCAAATCATCCATCATGATATATAATAATAATAATACTACAAAACTATTATCCAGAATATGCAGAAAAAAGCTTTACTCTTTATCACTGCTGTATAAAATCTTAAGTCTCCTGTATGATAGGTGAAACTGCTGAGTGTATAGCTTTATTTTTTCTCGTTTAAAGGACAGATCAGGGTGTGTTATAGACATTAATTAAGATGATGGTGTGAGATGCAACTGCCTATGTGTTTTAGAGTCACATTACATAGAAATGAGTGAAAAGGGAAGAAGTACAGACTTTAATATAAATATAACTTTAAAAGCAGCTGCCATGAAAACAGTAGTGTATCAGGTGATATATGAGCACCTCTGTCCCTGATCAGAGTTGACAGATACTATCAAAGCTGCCATACATAAATGGAACTGAATTATTCTTGGGAAGAAGCTGTCATCCTCTATGAATGCCAGGTGCTCCTGTCTTTGATTTCTCACACTGCTGCTAACACGTCTCCAGCAGGAGGTCATCTCAGTGCAGTTCCTCAAGTAACATGGTCTAAAATGAAAAGATGTGCTGGGAGAAGAGTGACTCCTGCAACAAAAGGCAAGGTTTCTGACTGAATTGTTTTTTTCTTACTTAATGGAAAGAAAGATGTTCTCCAAGAAACCTCTGCAGAGTTTGTACAAAAAGGTATGTATTCTCTATATACATACTATTCAGTCAAAAGCAAAGAAAATTTCGCATTGCACTGATTTAATATGGGCACTTAACAGCCAGTCAGTCAATCAGTCAGTGTGTACAAGCTATGTAGTCAATAAAAAATAAGAATAAAAATAAAAACGTTAATAAAAGCTCATTTATACGTACAGGAATGCTACTTTTCCACTTCACTTTTGACATAATGCTAAATTGTGCTACTTGCCAATGCAGTATCTTTTCAGATATTTGTGACAAAAGCATGTATGAATCAGTGTAATCAGCTACTTTACAGTTGTATAATTTTCAATTTGTTTTTAACTACATACTTGATAACTCTGCTTTTGCTTCATATCCATCCATCCACAACACCTTTTTACCATTTTTTTGCACATGGGTCGGGGTGTTACTTCACCAATGACAATCATCTAGAGTCAAAGTTTACACCGCTGGATATTTTTTCTGAATTTTTTTTATGAACTGTATCAGTTTGCAGTTTGCAATTTTAACAAATCCTTTTAACCTCTCTTTACCTGTAGGTTGTTATTTTCTCTTATCTTTACATTAAGTAAGGAGTATTAGAACATATGTACTTTTGTGTGTATCTAACATTAAATGCTACTGACTGACCTCTTTATTCTTTAGAGTGTTACTACAATCATCAGGGTCCACTATGAATAATTGCGTCACTTTTAATTGATGTGATTTTTCAAATACAAAACGTCTATAACCTTCTAAAGTTGAGAGTGTAAAATAGTGGCACTCCCTAAGGTCACAAAACACAAAAAAATGTTAGCATCACTCCCAACATGAGGGACAAACCCCACATCCCTGAACTACATATGGTAGACTAGATGACTTCCAGGATGGTTGTCAAAGGTAAGTTGCTTTGTGATAGGGTTGGGAGTTTGTCTGTGAGTGTGTGTGTTTTAGCGTTAGAGTTGGGGGACAGGTCTACTGTATGTGTGAGTGTGTGTGTGGGGGGGTTGGGATTAGAGTCAGGTAATGGGACAGATTTACTGCACATTCTAGAGTGCGTGTATTAATGTTAGAGCAAGGGTTAGTTATGGAGATAGATTTAGTGTGTGTGTGTGTCAGGTGAGTGTTCAGACAGCCTTGTATACTGGTAGTTGCAGATATTTGTAAGGTAAAACATATTGCAAAGGTAATCTTGTGGAAGATCTTGTTCAGGTATATAGGGCATTTAGAGACAGATATCTTGGGAATGTTTGGGTTATCAAAAATTAGTAGAGAATCATCATACAACTTATGTAGAAGATTCTATGGGAAAGAGAAGTATGCTAATTGGTTCTCTGAGAGAGCAGCTGATGTATGGAATAGACTACCAAACTACATTAAAGCAAGCACTAGTTTAGATATTTTTAAGAACAGCCTAGACACTTATTATGGGAACAACTGTTTTGGTATACTGGCAGGCTAGAAGAACATTAATGCCTGTGCTTGAAATATTAGTATATATGTATATATGTATGCATGTATGTATGTATGTATGTATGTATGTATGTAAAGGTGAAGCAGGTGGGCAAAGCATGCTAATATGTGTTGACTCTAACCATGATCCTGGCCCTGATCCTAAAACTAGCTATACACCTTACCCTAAGAAAACCTTTCCATAACATTACCACTATCCAGACAAACCTAAATTGAATTTTTATAGGGTTATACTTAGTATGTTGGAAAGGAAGTTAATTTCCTTTTTTAATGTACTAGCTTTCAATAATGTGTGCTGGCAATAGTAGGAATGGTCAACATGATTTTGTTGATGCTTTGTTTGTCAAATATTGAGCATGTCATCATTCATGATATAATATATATATATATATATATATATATATATATATATATATATATATATACACACACACACACACACACACACACACACACACACACCAACTCCAAGACTGCACAAACTCAGAGAACAGGAAGAAAATATGAAAAACAGTACACTTTCTTCCTCCCTCTTATTCAAGTCTAGCTGCGATGATAGGACATGACAGATTTTTTTAAGTTTGTCATTCTGAGCATTGGCCAACTATTTGTTGGTAAACAGTGGGTCTCTTCCATTAGTATTGTAAGTAAAGATGCATCTCATTTCGCATTAATTTCAGGGAAAAAACTCACACATTGCTCACATACATCACCTCGAAAAAAAACATTGCCCACCTAAAACAGCCATCTGAAAATGAAATTCATTAATATTAAAATGAAAAACATTAAAACGAAACAAAACAATGACTACTTTTAAATATTCCCCATGTGAAATTGATTTTTTGGATTTATGCATTACTAAGAATGCTGGAGATATTGTGACGTCAATATAAAAGAGACATTGTAAAAAGAATAATTTATTACATGCTTATAGCATGCATCCAAAGTATTCGAAGAGGAATATTTTAAAGGGTCAGTTTTCAGGAATGCTAGATTATATAATGTTGATAGTCAAATGCACTCTTCTTTTGATGCCCTATATGGTGATTTTTGCAAACGGGGCTATTCTGATTTTGAGATATCCCACATGCAGAATGAAGTTTTGTCATGCAGACAAACTAGGGCTACACTATATTTTCAAAATAAAGCAGATACGAAGTCTGATGGTTTAAGAATGTGTTTGAGGTACTCGAATAATGTGCATTCTATCTGTGATATTATCAGGAAACATTGGGGGATACTTACGTCTGATGTCAGAGATAAGGACATATTTGGTGATGAGCCTTGGTTTTCTTTTAAGAATTATAATTCGATTAGATGAATGTTGTATTATAACCCTCTGACTGTTACCAGAAATAGCAGTGTTGCATTAGATCGTAAGGTTACTGTCTCGTGTGGTGGATGTAATATTTGTAGTTACATCAAGGAAGGAGACAGTTTTATTCATCCTGTAACTGGAAAGTTATTCAAATTTGATTTTTGTTTAGATTGTACTTCACAAAATGTTGTCTACCTTGATATGTGTGAAACCTGTAGTAGTTTCTATGTAGGCAAAATTAACCACTCTCTTAGGGAGAAGGTTAGGGAACATTATATGCTATTAATAAAGGTGATATTAGGAATGCCTTAGGTAAGCACGTAGTGAGTGTAGGTAATTCTCATATTTTTAAGTTTTTGGTTCTTGAGCAATAGTTTGTTACACCAAGGGGAGGGGATATCAAGACTTCGACTGAAAATCTTGAAATTAAATTGATTTTATTACTTCATGCAACCAGGGGCAAGGGTTTAAATGACTGTATTCCTTTAAGACCCACTGTGAAATCACAAGGTCTTAGGTGGTAGATTTGTAGGTATTTAAGTCTGAACAGGTGATTTGTCTTTAGATCTGATGAAGGACCCTGTTTTGGTGTGAAAGCACTCATCATTTTTGTATCACATGTTTTAATATTATTTGTTTTATTAAAGTTAAAGTTATTGTTTTCTCTCCATTTGGCTGGCACTCTTTTGAGTTTCTGTTCACTTGGTTTTACTACTGAGTTGGCTTTTTGCTTCTATATTTGGTTTGTTTAATTTTACTGAACAGAGCATGGTAGAAGGTGGAAGTACTGAATTTGATTATGCTCCAAATGAGGGGAGATCTAATATTTACAACAATCAGCTGGATCGTGTTCTGACTGTGGAGGGTAACCCCTTGCTTTCTTTAAATGAGTTCATTGCCTATAATGTGTCTGAATATTCTGATATTGACTATGTTAATTTTAAGACACTGCTTAGGACTCTCTAGAATAATTTATGTAAGTTTAAAAGGATGCAGTGGCAGAGAATTCATTTAGAATAGTGCCTAACATATAAGGTAATTCTGAGAGGGATGTGCGTTTGCAAGATGCCTACATATGGAAATGCTTTTCCCAGTCTGTTGAAAGAGTGGCAGAATCTTAATCTTCAAACTGGTTTTAAATATATTGAATTGTTGCTAAAGTTCTTTAACCCTAGTGAATCATCGCTACATACTGAGATTGAATGTGATGTGGGGAGGATAAGCAGTTTTGTGGCTTTTGCTGTATGTAGTTATAAATTGGAGGGCTTATTGTCTGATATTGCGGCTTATGACAAATGTCTTATGGAGACTAAAGGGAAGAAACTACAATGTGATGTCAATGATTTTAAAGAGGGTCGGATTTTTTCATGGCCGAAAACCAGTGATATGAATGATCGAGAACAGAATGCTGCACCTGCAGTGATTGAATCTGTTGAGCATTGAATGATTCCTGGCTGAATTAAATCTGTGCAGCCTGCTTCTGATATGTTGAGTCAGGTATTAGTAAATAAGACAACAGATGATGTGTGTTTGAACCCCCATAATTCTGATAATGTATTGCCGTCTCATTTGAATGACTGTACTACTGTTGAGAGCCTGAATTCTGTGAATTTGAGAGTGGGAGGAGATGCCCCAGTTTCCACCAGTTAACAATGTTTTTTACAATGGCAACTACCAAAACCTCTGAGACAGGAAGTAAGGTGAAGGTCGAGGAGCAGGAGCAGAGCTGGCCACAAATGTTTGAAGATGGATGGTCAATTGGAACTAGGTCCTGCTGTATGGATGAAGATCCTGAAGACCTAGTACCTAGCATTTCTTATGTCACTTTGAAAAAGGACCAACGAGAGGTACTAAATTTTGGTTTGCCTTTTATACTCGCTAGGGACTCGAGTTTGTGTAATGTATTATTGGATTTAAAGTTATTTATTCAGGACATTACTTTTAGACTGATGTTTGGGAATGAGACTTCTTCCATATGATGTTAAAGAATCCGAGTTGTTATATTTTCATGAATTCACCTCTCGTGGAAGCGTTCAGTAGATTTTGTGAGGATGAAATATATGAACTTTTTAGTAGAAGGAATAACAGAGGTTTCAACAATATGGACACGGCACAATGTAAGATTTTAAATGATTTCATTATGTCTAAAAATTTGTATATTCGACCTGCTGACAAAGGGAGGGGGGGGGGTGATTGCTGTAATGGACACTTCATTTTCTCTGGATAACATGTTAAGAACGCTGATTCATCAACATATACTAAATGTATAAAGTTTGATGTCTGTAAGATCATTGATAAAGTGAATGTATACATTTATGATTTGTTAATGGAAGGTGTTATTAGTAAAGAACTATATAAATATTTTTTGGTTGCACATCTTTTGATACCATTAGTGTATGGACTTCAGAAGGTCCATAAGTCTTTCATCAATCCCTATAGGCCTATAGTTTCTGGGAAAGGATGGGTTACTGAACTCATGTCTATTTTTGTTAAGAAACAGCTTTGTCCTATTATTGATAATACTGAGAATGTTCTTCGAGACACTAAAATTTTTATGGAGTCTTTCCCAATGGAATGATATCAACTCTGTTGATGACTATTTATTGGTTATGATGCACGTAGTATCTTTATTCACCATCATTCCAAATGAAGCAGGTATAGATTATGTAAGATTATTTTTCAGTAAGCATTCAACGTATACCACTGAGCAGATATATTTTATTTGTTTTATGTTAGATGTTATTCTTACTAGTAATGTGTTTTTATTTGCTGATAGGTATTATATTCAAAAGGTATGTGTAGCAATGGACACCATGTGTGTGAACAGTTGCTCGAACATGGTGCTTGCCTACTGGGAGTCTGAATATATTTTTAACATTAGAAATATTTTTCAGGATTTTGTTCTGTACTTTGCTCGATTTGTGGATGACATGTTTTTTGTTTGGGCTGGATCAATCAAATCTCTGCATATGTCAACTATCTGCAGAATATGACTGTTTTTTTTAAATTTACTTTTAAATATTCCCCATGACTTTTTGGATGTATGCATTACTAGGAATGCTGGAGATATTGTGACATCGATATACAAGAAATCTTGTAAAAAGAATAATTTGTTATATGCTTGTAGCATGTATCCCAAATATTTGAAGAGGAATGTTTTAGGGTCAGTTTATTAGGAATGCTAGATTATATAATGTAGATAGTCAAATGCACTTTTCTTTTGATGCCCTATATGGTGGTTTTTGCAAAAGAGGCTATTCTGGTTTTGAGATATCCCAGGTGCAGAATGAGGTTTTGTCATGCAGACAAATTAGGGCTAGACTAATTTTTCAAAATAAAGCAGATGCCTCTTTTGTGGGCAAGGATGCGAAGTCTGATGGTTTAAGAATGTGTTTGGGGTACTCGAATAATGTGCATTCTATCTGTGATATTATCAGGAAACATTGGGGGATACTTACGTCTGATGTCAGAGGTCAGGACATACTTGGTGATGAGCCTCAGTTTTCTTTTAAGAATTATAATTAGATTAGACGAATGTTGCATTATAAGCCTCTGTTACCAGAAATAGCAGTGATGCATTAGATCGTAAGGTTACTGTCTCATGTGGTGGATGTAATATTTGTAGTTACATCAAGGAAGGAGACAGTTCTATTCATACTGAAGCTGGACAGTTATTCAGATTTAAGATTTCCCCATCACCACCCCATTACTGTAGGAGTGCCCCAAGGATCGAGTCTAGGACCACTACTCTTTATGATCTTTACCAATGACCTTGCAACAGCTGCTAGTCCTGCCAAAATAATTCAATATGCAGATGACTCCTCGCTTATCTGCTCCACATTAACAATAGAAACACTTCAAGAAAAGACCTAGGCTGCCCTTTCCAACATTGAAAAATATCTAGCAGCCCATCAACTTATACTAAATCCAAATAAAACAAAGCTTATGGTCTTTTCAAATCCTTCCTCACTTGCCAGTAGTCAACCACTATCTATTTTCTCCTCAACTGGCACTAAAATAGAACCTGTTGAGCACACTAAACTTCTTGTGGCTACCATAGATAATGGACTGAAATTTGACAAACATATAGCACAGACTGTTGGATAAGTCCATATTAAACTAGGTACACTCTACAGAGCAAAATCTCATCTCTCAGACCATAGTAGACTGGCCACAGCAAGAACCCACTTGCTATCTTCACTTTTCTATTGTTCCCAAATATTTACAAACCTTCATAAAACTGAAATAAACAACCTTGAATCCTGCTATAACAAGCTAGCCAATTTTGTAACTAACCTACCCAAAAAACACATAATTGTACTGCCCTTAAACAATTAAATTGGTTAGAACTCTCAAACTTACTTAACCTAAACCAATTATCAATAACCCGTACAGTAATCTATAAACCTGATCACTGGCCAGCCCTAACTAACCTTGTCCAACCTTACAAAAACCTTAACGGTCAGCTGACAAAGTCTTGCTTAAGGTAAATAAATCTCATAGCTCTCATGGTGACTCTTTATACTGCCACAAAATTACAAAGATCTGGAACTCACTCCCTCAGCAAATTCTCTCAATTGAACATACAAAAACTTTAAGTGAGAACTAAGGCTATATCTCCTATGCCATTGGTTATGTCCATGCTCTGCTCCAGACTAACCCCCCTTTTTTTCATCTACTACTCTGACCACAGCTCTCAAATATTTGAAGTAGGCATCTCAATTTAACAAAAATATTGTAAATTGGTTAATGCTATATTATATCAATGCTTTTACTGCCTTTTAATTTTAATTTTATCCTAGGTTTTATGCTATTCACCATGTTTTCTAACTGCCTTATTTGTAAAAACTGCATCTCTTGTAACCTGTACAATCATTAGTTTAAGATCTGCATGTCACACTGGTGCTTTATTTGTAATAACTGCATCTCTTGTAACTTGTAACCTTTTTATGCTTCTGTTTATATTGTATAACTATGTCCATTGGAGCTTTTCTCCCTGGGTCTCTTTTTGTCCAGTGGACACTACCCGGTAATCAAATGTAAATAAATAAATAAATAATTTGAGTGTTATTTAGATTGTAGTTCACAGAATGTTGACCTTGCTATCTGTGAAACCTGTAGTAGTTTGTATGTAGGCAAAACTAACCGCTGTCTTAGGGACAGGGTTAGGGAGCATCTATATGCTATTAATTAGTGAGTGTGGGTAATTTTCATGTTTTTAAGTTTTTGGTTCTTGAGCAATATTTTGTTACACCGAGGAGTGGGGATATCAAGACTTTGACTGAAAATCTTGAAATTAAATGGATTTTATTAATTCATGAAACTAGGGGCAAGGGTTTAAATAACTGTATTCCTTTAAGATCTGCTCTGAAATCATGAGGTCTTAGGCAGTAGATATGTAGGTATTTCAGTCTGAACAGATGATTTATCTATAGATCTGATGAAGGACCCTGCTTTGGTGTGAAAGCACTCATCATTTTATGTCACATGTTTTAATATTATTTGTTTTATTAAAGTTAAAGTTGTTTCCTCTCCATTTGGCTGGCTCTTTTTTGAGTTTCTGTTGCGTTTTGATGAAGTTTTCATGTTAGTAGTTTTGACCTCATGGCATTACCTAAAAAAGGCACTATGGGGGAGTCAAGAGCCTTTGCCAGAAGCCTGAAACGCAAGGGAGACTGTTGCAGGCCATCTCTAGCAAAGCATTGTGGTCTGTTGATCATGTTTTCCCAGGCAGACAGATGCTGGATCCCCTTGGAATGACACCACTAATTAAGCCAATTGTTGAAGTTAATAATTTTCTGTTTGTATTGAGGCATCATTCTGGGTGACGGTAGAGTGCTGCTTAAGGCTAGGGACATACCTGCCTGGGACACATATTCAGCAAGCTCGATCATGTTTCTCTTCATATAGTCCAGGGAGATATGTCTCAAGTCATTCACACCAAAATGGACTATAACAGAGTCATAACAGTACCTGTTGTTGAAAGACTTGAGTGCATGTGTGATATGATGGGCAAACAACTAACCATGTCTTTCTCCTTATCCAACTTGGTGAGGGGCACATCTGTGTGTCTCACAATGGTGTCTCCTATGACTAATATGTTGGGTTTATGGTTAGGCCTTAGTGGCTGTGAGACACAGGTTTGTGGACTATGTTTGGTGTGTGGTGTGGTGGGCTGTGGGGTTCGTGTGCATTTTTGCCTCGGAGGTCCCTTTTATTTGGGTATGTTTTTGTTGAGGACCTCCGCATATGTAGGTGCATGTTGTATAGGTGTGGGTGGTGTTTGAGGTGTGGTGTTTGTGTTGACAACTTTTACAGTGCCAGATATACTAACTTGTGAGGGAGAGAGCATAGACTATAGGTTCTTAATGTAATTGCATCTCTCACAAATTTTGTTCCTTGGTTGTAGTAGTAGATGGTTGTCCATGTACATGAGGCAGTTGCTACACTGTCTCAGGATGCCCATATCAACCAGACTGGCAGTAGAAACTGTAGGAAATTGTCCATCCATATTTGTCAGAATCTGAGGGAGAGACTCCAGAGAGAGCTAATGGGGTATAGGGTGAAAAGTCTAAGATGCGTTCTACTAGGTGATCACACAAGTGCTACTAAGGGAAAACTTATTTCTTTATATCTTAATAAAATTCCAACAGACTGTTGCCAAAATAAAAAATAAAAACGCAATAAGACAAACTTCTTTGGCCACTAAGCAGCTAATAGCATTTTTATTAAATACCAAATGAGCTAGTACTTCAGCTATGCCTCCAAGTTTGTAAAAGCACAATACATTCAAAACTATTTAAAGAAGAGATGTAGTAGTAATTACCCAATAAGCTGCTGTAAAACTTAGGAGTATATCATATTTGAAGAGATACTACACACTTTCTTATATCTTATACAACTACAAATAAATATTCATTAATAATTCATTATTTAAACCTTTTGGCTGTTATGTATTATATACACAGGTGTACCAAGCTCCTTTATGTAACAGAAGCTGAGAAGCATTATAACCAAAATCTGGATGGGGACATGCATGAATGCATGATTAAAAATGTGTAAATCTTCAGGGTTCTGCCAATGCTTTTTAAAGAAATGTAAAGCTCTTGGACTGGTCTAAGAAAGATTCCTAATGCCCCTAACTTGCTCCTGTATTCTTTTTAATCACCTCTCTCATAGTCTGTTTAATATAATATTTGTTACAGGAACACCTTTGGCCATATTATAAGGTCTTTTTTTCTAGTAAATAGCCCTAAATCTATTTCTCATGTCACTGGCATACAATCTGATAAAGAGAAATGGCTTGTAAAAAATGTTTTCTGAAAGCATTCAGGTGTTTTCCCAGCTGTAAGAGTTATATAGATAAGGCAAAATCAGGCAGCACTTAATAGAATCACAGGTTGTAGCATGCATCTTAGCATGGATAACCTTTCTTTCTGTTTAGCTTGAGTCTGTGTGTGTGGCTGTCAATTTGAAACGTATTTTCCTATTAAGGGGTACATAGTTTTCTGTATTATTATTATTAGTAGTAGGTTTTATGGGGGTATTATGCATGTGTGTGTGTGTGTGTGTGTGTGTGTGTGTGTGTGTGTGTGTGTGTGTGTGTGTGTGTGTGTTTATTTTAGGGTTTTCAATAAAACAAAAAGTTCTACAAGATGTAACATAGTTACAAATGGAGATGACAAGAAACAGTTGTATAAGAGATTAACCTGCCAAACAGTGCATGCATGTAACACAAAAGCTGAAACTAGATACTTAGCACAAAAGCTGTTATACATAATAGGTGGAAATAATAATCCCTCAGGAATATCATTCTTTCTATAATGTCTTTAAATTTTAATGGCCTCACCGATAAATCCAAAAATGAAAGAGTAGTGAACTATATTAAAAAAAAGTAGGGTGCAAAGAGGGAACACACTTGGAAAGAACTGAACATGTGAATTTGATAAAGAAAAGTTTTCAGGATTGTTATTCAGCAGAATACCTGGGGCAAAGGGATAGAGGAATACTTATATTAATTGCAAGAGGAGCTCCAATAGTAACAGAAGTGGGAAAAAGAAAGTAATGGATTTGTAGTACTAAGGGGCTACTGGCAAGGGAGGAGGATTACCCTGGCATGTATTTATATTCCACAAAAAACTCCTATAGTAGAGCTAAAGAAAATTCTGGGAGAAAAAAAATCAGCTTTCAGCAAGGAATATTACTTATAACTGGGGACTGGAATTTGATTTGTAACAGTGAAGATGTGTCTGTGGGGACCCAGAAAGGGAAATATAACAAAGGAGGGTATATTTTTAAAGAAATTTATGAAAATATTTGTCATGGAAGATGTGAATTCAGTACTAAGAATTCAGTGTGAATTTACATATTATCCCCCAAAATACAAAAACTGGGCTAGGCCAAACAGAATTTACATTTTACAGTAACATTTGCATTTAATTGAAGGTGTTGATAAGCACCCAATAACTATTTCAGATCATGTGTCAATAATAACTAAAATAAAAACACAGGGTAATGAAATAAAAATGCGACACTGGTACTTTCTCACCCATCTGTTGAAAAGAGAGAAATTTAAGGAATGGGTAGTGGAAATTATTCAGGAGCTATTAGAGAAGATAGAAACTTCTTCTTAAAATATAGCTAGGGAGTGGGATAAAATTAAAATGGAATTTAAAAACAGAGTGGAAATAAAAGAAAGGGAAAAATGGTTAAGAAATAATAAGAATTATGTAGAGGGATTGACAAATATTAAAATATTGCAAAATAAGGGAAATCTTGCAGAACAAGAAGAGGAGCAACTACAGAATGCTAAACAGAAAATAAGGGACTACTTTGATAATATGCATGAGTTTAGAAAGACTGTTGATAAGCAACTGTTTTTTTTTTTAAAATAACTTTAGAGCACAAAAACTTTTAGCACAACGACTCAGACAACAGAAAGTAGGAAGGGCTGTCACCAGGCTTAGGGAGCCTATTAGAAGGAAGATAACCAGGGATCCTGTTGAAGTATTAGAAATATTGCAAAAATTCTATGAAAGTCTGTACAAAGCAGAGAAATATGTTAATCAAAAAAGGTACAAATGGAAATGTTTATGGAAGAATTAAATATGTGAAGCCTAGAGGGAGAGGAGGCTCAATTATTAACAGTTAGGATAGGAGGAGATGAGGTAATAATGGTGATGTATAACCAATATAGCCAGTCTACAGGAAAGTTCCCAGGATTAGATGGTATTCCTGTGAGTGTATGGAAGCTAGGAGGGAAACAAGTGATGAAGATCTGGAAGGTTTCGTTTAACAGTATTGTAAAAGAAGTACAATATGCTGGTAGAAAGCAGTGGTAGTTGTACTACGTAATAAGGGTAAAGAACCATCAGATCCAGCTTCATACAGGCCCATTTCAATATTAAGCCATGATTATAAAGTGTTCATGCCTATAATGGCTAAAAGAATAGCAAAAGTGATGCCAGAATTGATAGATATGGATCAGTGTGTTTTGTGTGTGTGTGTGTGTGTGTGTGTGTGTGTGTGTGGGGGGGGGGCAACTATTTGACAACATAAATAGAACAGTGATGATCCAGGGGGAAGCAGAATTTAAGAAAATACCACTGTTACTGGTGGGTCTTGATGCAGAGAAAGCATTTGACAGGGTAAGCTGGGATTTTATGAGCAATAGAAGCATTTCCATTTCCTGATAAACTTATAAGGTTGATTAGGAGGATATAAAAAATATATATAAAAAAATAAAGGACACAGAAATTCAAGGATATAATTGGTATGGTAGTCAAGAAAAGCTGGCTCTATATGCAGATGGCATTATTTTATAGTTGACAAAACCAGAAAGTGACATTACAATGCTGTGGAACATATTAAGACAGTTTCAAACCTTTTCAGGACAGAAAATGAATTAAGCAAAAACAA
Organism: Protopterus annectens; assembly: GCF_019279795.1. NCBI lineage: Eukaryota > Metazoa > Chordata > Ceratodontiformes > Protopteridae > Protopterus > Protopterus annectens. The sequence continues at coordinate 590,258,533 of NC_056737.1, read as the reverse complement.
AAGTAATAGCAGTTAATTATGTACCCACATAGGAATTGGTTCAGCAATATCCATATTTATGGGGACATGATAAAATGAAGTATTTAGGAGTATAGATTAAAATTTACAATGGTATGGCAGCTAAGGATATGTGGGAAGAGATTAAACAAAAGCTGATCCAAAAACTGAGAAAATGGAAGCTCTGTTATATGGATATTGATAGTAAGATACAAGCAGTTAAAATGTTTTTAGTCTCTTTAGTTTTATACACAGGTCAGGCATATTTTTATCAAATAGAGGAGAATCTCTGGATAGCAATTAATAAAGAGCTGGAGAATTCTATCTGGGAAGGGAAGATGGTGAGAGTCAAATGGGATAAACTTATTCTTCCAATAGAACGGGAGATTGAGATTACCCGAGTTGAATGGATATTTCAGAGCAACACAATTAAGGCTCCTATACATAGCAAAAGCAGAAAACTTTAATTCAACAAGGAAAAAGATGATGATAAAACAGGAGGGAAGCTCAAGTAACAGGGAGAGACTGGTATTTTGGATGCAGACCTTTAAGAAGAACAACAATAATCATATAGAATATTATAGTCATAAAGTAGCAGAAGTAAGAACTAAGCCAACACAGGAATGGAGAAAGGAGATTCTGCTGATAAGGATGACTGTAATTAGGGATACAGACAATAGGCAAGAGGGGGAGGAAATATATTGGAGAAACTGGCAAAGGAACCAAGGTACTGGGAGCAGATAACTAGAGAGGGAAAGGTAATAGAATGGGAAGATGCCCAGAACTTATCTGGACTGCAGGCTAAAGATTGCACATTTTCTGGGAGTATAATGAGTTGGTAGACTTTAAAGATTACCTGCAGACTGCTCTGTTGAAGATGCTGGGTGAGCAAGTTGGAGTTACTTGGGAAATGATTTTTTTGAGCTATGATACAAACTCGGAATAGCCTAGACATAGTAAGGCTTTGACAAGTCTAATTGTGATGGCTGCCAAAAAAGCAAAAACTAGAAAATGTAAATCGATGTCTAAGCCAACTTTACTAGAAGGAGTGAAGACAGTAATAGAGCGAAAACAACTGGAACCAGCCGGGATCTTTAGAAAAGGGTAAAAGCAAATTACATAGGAAAAAAATGGGAACCTTTAGGATCAATACATGCAGAGGAGGAACAAGATTAAAAAAAAGTCAGGATTTGAATGAGCTATGTAATGCTTGAGTAACAATTACTGGGATATGTTAAAAGTGATGTATAATGTTTGCAGCTACAGTTGTGTCGGCACAGTTTGGAATGTATAATGTTTGCAACTGAGATTGTGTTGGTAAGGTTTATTGTCAATTATGTAAATGTAACATGACCTATGTCATACATGATACTTAATATAGGTGTTTCTTGTTTAAAAGTAAAAGCCAGGGAAAATAGTATGACAGGGATGTATATTGCCACCTACTAGCTTAATTTATATGCTGATTATATAATGAGAAATGTTGGGTTAGACAAATCAGATACCGAATCAAAATTGCCGAGAGAAATACAACCTCAAATATACAGGTTGTAACACTCTAATGGCTGAAAGTGAGGAAACATTGAAAAGCTTTTTGATGAAGGTGAAAGAAGAAAGTAGAAAAGCTGTCTTGTTCTTTAGGATAAAAATGTAAAATCATGTCATCTAGCCCTATCAATTCTTTGGAAATAGAATATGTCACTATTTCCATTCCTTCCCTATTTTCCTGGCTCAAAGATATCTGCAGGTGGTGATGCAGCACTGAAATTAAAGTAAGCTTTGCTTTTTGGAAGTAAAGTTATGGCACGTATGGATATGATTTTAAAGAGCAAAATCATCATCTTGTCAACAAAGGTATATATATATATATATATATATATATATATATATATATATATATATAAAATATATATACATATATATATATATATATATATATTATATATATATATATATATATATATATATATATATATATATATATATATATATATATATATATTCAAAACTACAGTTTTCCTACTAGTACCGTTTGGCTATGAGAACTAGATTATTAATAATGCTGTGCACAGGAAAATTAATCCTTTTGAACTATGGAGTTGGAGAACAATGTTCAGGGCCCTGTGGTACAGAAAAAAAAAACATGGAATTAGTCAGTACTTAGGTAAATGAATCTAGAGTGGGTTAATAGTAAAATTAAAATTCTTGTACTTTAGAAACATAATGCAAAGACATGATTCTTCAGAGAAGACCCTGTTATCTGGGAAAGATCAAAGGTAGAAGGAGAATAGGATGCCAGAGGCTAAGATGTATGGATCGCAATAATGAAGGAATGAATATGTTTGCAAGAACTTAAAGAAGCAGCTCTTGATAGACAAGCTTGGTGTGTTAAGGTCCTTGAGGTCAAAATTTAGATTTGGTTTAAGAACTATGCAGCAAAACAAGGACAACTTATAGTCCTTTGAGATGTGACTATGTTTAATTTGGAAAACACGTCCTTTTAGTTCTGGAAGTTTTCAGCATTTTGACTTGTAAATCAGAATATGGCTTTCAGATTACTTCATGAATGTATCAGCTTTAACTTTTCACTCTTCATTTGCAAGCTATAATGTTTTTGTCAATTCTTCTTCACCACTGCAACAACAAATGCAGGATTTCACTACTTTAGTTCATAATATAGGATTATAATACAAATATGATGACATTTTTCCTCCAAAATTATAAATCAACATTTGATCTCAGAATCATAGTCACTTTTTTTTAATCTCCTAATCCTGTCTTGATTATATAAAGCTTCGTTCCTACCATTTTTGTACTAGGAGAAACCATTGCTTGTGAGGATATCTTTGTTTTCTTTTACGCACCTGCTTGCCCTCCTTTGTCATCAGTTAGTCTGCCATGCACAGTGCACAAATTCTATGAATGTGTTTACACACATACCACATGCATTCTTCCATACATGTCAGCACCACCTGCAGTGTGCTGTGATTCTGGGATCTCTTTTGGGGAGCTCATAGGGAAATCACCTCACATCCTTCCCCTGAAATGTGCAAGCCAGTGTGAGCACCTCATGTCTATCTCCTAGCTAGCTCCTACTATACTGAGAGTCACTATCTGAAGCTCGATCACCGGCAGTGCAGTCAGTGCAAAATCCTCTATACTATCAGTGTTGTCTTTGCAGTATACATTTTCAATAACATGTTTCGTTATGTATAAATGTAATAAATGTAATGCTGCAATTTTAATTTATATTTAAATAATGTAAAAAATTAAGGGATCTGGGCAATAACTGAAAGTGTGATAACCAATACTTGAAATCTGGGGGGTGGGGGGTATGTGCTCTAAGTAAAATTGTTATCCATTTTTAGATGCAAAATACTGCATTTCTGTCAGACGATTCCCTGTTCTTTTTTTTCTAAATAAGTATGTCAAATCTAAGTTAGATTAGATGAAGTTAGTTTTCATTTATACATTACTAAGTAAATGTCAGAAAACTTAGACTGGGTTCATTAATGCATACACTGTGCACACCATTCTGAGTGAATAGACAACACAAGCACAACTCCCACCTTCTTCCTCCCATTTTAGTTTTCCTACTGATTTTCTTGCAACCTTAAATATCAAGGGGAATTCATGAATGTTACCACAATGTGTAGACTGTTTTTATTTACTTAATGAATGTACTGACCATTTTATAATATTTATTGCTTATAGCAACATATGTAATTTATGGAAATATTTTAGAGACTTTAGAGAGAATATTGTTATGTAGACACCATAAATAAAAGTAGCTGCTCTACACTAGCACCCTTACAAAATAGTACATTCAGGATATTATCTCCCACCTTAGTTTGTACCCAGTGTCAACCAATTCCATCTTAAAACTCATATCCAAACTTAAACCAACTACCCTGGCCAGTGATAATTTTACCAGCTGAATTCCTTCAACTGGCTAAAGAAGCCATAGCAGTTTACTATCAAAATTTCGAACCGTACTCCGTCGACTGTACTATCGTCGAACACGGAAGTTCGAAAACGGTAATATCGATGTCAAAAAAACAATCTAGGAACAGGTTTTAACATGGGTCGAGGTAGGGGAGATGTTTGTAGTTAGGAATAATACTGAACACCTACCTCGACCCATGTTAAAGCCCGTTCCTAGACTGTTTTTTGACATCGATATTACCGTTTTCGAACTTCCGTGTTCGACGATAGTACAGTCGACGGAGTATGGTTCGAAATTTTGATAGTAAACCCCCATAGCCTATCCAGTTACCACTCTCATTACTAGATCTATTACTGAATGCAAAGTACCTACTATATGGAAAATCTCCCATATAATACCCCTACACAAAGAAGGTAACTCCACTTACTAATTACTGACCAATTGCGATTCTATCACTCTTATCAAAGATATTAGAAAGAGTCATTCACACTCAACTAATGAACTTCCTTCTAAAAAACAACCTCCTATCTACATATCAGCATGGTTCTAGACCCTTCCACAGCACAACCACAGCACTAACATCCTTTTCCAACACAGTGAACCTTCACAGAAATAAGAGACAACTAGTTTCTACCATATTTTTGGATCTGTCTGAAGCTTTTGATATAGTCAACCACAATAGACTTCTTAATACACTTTCTACCCTGAACATTAGCCCATCATCAATCTCATGGTTTTAAAGCTACCTATCACAATGGCAACAAGCAGTAAAATGGCAGAACCAACTGTCCTCTCTGTTACCAGTATCCATGGGAGTCTCTCAAGGATCCATCCTTGGTCTGTTACTCTTCTCTCTATTTACCAATCAACTCTCATCCTGCATTCCCAATGCCTTAGTAGTACAATATGCTGATGACACCACCCTCATATATGCAGCCCTCACATTAGATGACCTACACTCCCTAACCCAAAACTGTTTTCACTAGCCGAGACCTGGTTCACTAACTCTCAGCTTAGTCTCGACCCAAAGAAAACAAAATTACTTCTCTTCAGCCCATGTAGAACCTCTATCCCAAGTCACAACTTTAGCATCATGTCCAGTAACAATACCTTGATTACCCCGACCACCCACACTAAACATCTTGGTGTTGAGATAGATAACAACCTAAAACATGACATTCATATTGCCCTTCCTATCAAGAAGGTCCATAAAAACTAGGACTGCTCTATTGGTGCAAACAATTTCTCACTAAACACACCAAAGCTACTATAGCTAGGACACATCTGTTGACTACCATCCTCTATGCATCCCCAATACTAACCACCCTTTGCAAAGCTGACCTTAACAAACTTGAATCTTGTTACAATAAGATTGCCAGGTTTGCTACTCCTCATATCATACCCATCACTGTATTACTCTGAAACAACTTAACTGGCTGGAGTGGCCTCAAATACTTCAACTCAATCAATTATCACTAGCTCACAAACTATACTACCACCCTGATAAACCCCCTGCATTCCAGAAGATAGTACTATCTTATTCCATAGCTAGATCACTGAGATCTAGTACCCCAAACCACCTAGATGACATCAAACTTAGCAATGATGCTGGGAAATCTCTCTTCAGTTACTCTGTTTCTAAAGCCTGGAATTCCCTGCCTACCCACCTGACCTCCAATAGCTTCACTAAACAATTAAAAAAACTCCTCAAATCACACTTTATGAATAACTGGTTATGTTCCTGTGCCTCCCCAGGCTAACAACTTATTTAATAAGCTACTTCCATCTATAACCTAACACCCACACACTATGAGTGCATCCTACTTTTATCACATTGATAGTACTAATATCATGATTCTTGCTTAGATTTGATTTTTTACCACCATAAAGATTTCGTCATAGTATGTATCCTAATGAATGTGCTATTATTAGTAATTTCTCTACCAGGTTTGATCTCTGTATCTCCACACAGGTCATCAGTATGTTTTCTAACATAATTGGTGATATAACTGTTTCCTCTGCTAGATCTGATCTCTTGTTTAGTGCCATGAAACATATGTTTATGAATGGATATTGCTGTTTCAATGTTTTGCATGCCATTATTATCTTGTAACTTCCTCCAAAAAAGCTATATAATCTTGTGCTGTTTACTATGTTTTAACTGAATATTCACTGATGTTTTGCTTGTTAATACTAACTGCTGTACTATGTTATAATTGATTATTCACTAATTTTGCTTGTTAATACTTACTGCTGTATATATGTAATAATCGGGAGCTTTTCTCCCCTGGCCTCCACTGAAAATGGACCTGTGTCCAGTCAGACTTTCCCGGTTAGCAAATGTAAAATCAAATAATAAAAAACAAACAAACAAATAAATAAATAAATGTACAACTGGTCGAATGACATTTAAAAGACATGCAGGTAGGTGAGTGTGTGAATGGGTGTGCCGTCTATGAAGGTTGGGCATCGGGCTGGCACCCTGACACCGTAAAAATTCACTGCCAATCATTAGCGGACCAGAGTTTCTCTGTAGTGACCCCTAACCGGGAAAAGCTGAAAGACATTAGTTTTAGTTAACACTAATGTCTTTCGGCTTTTCCCGGTTAGGGGTCACCACACTGAAACTCTGGTCCGCTAATGATTGGCAGTGACTTTTTATGATGCCGAGGTGTCAGTCCGATGCCCAACCTTCAAAGAAGGCACACCCATTCATGCACACACCTATTAGTTTTAGTTAACACAGCCGTGGTAGTACAGTGGTAGCATTGTTGCCTCACAGCAAGAGGTTCTCCTGTTCGATTCTTGGCTGGAATGCCTTCTGTGTTAAGTCTGCATGTCCTCCCTGTGGTCTAGTGGCCTCCGAAAGAGATGTGTGAATGGGAGTGCCTTCACTGAAGGTTGGGCGTTGGGCTGGCAACTCAGCACCATAAAAAAAAAATCTACTGCCAATCATTAGTGGACCGGAGTTCCGCTGTGGCAACCCCTAACTGCGAAAAGCCGAAAAGACAAACAAACAAACATTAGTTTTAGTTAATACATGTAATGTAGCAATCCAACTACTAGGTGGCAGTGTTGCCTTAAAGATTTAAAAGTTGGAGATGGGAAGAACTGTTTTTTAATCTGAAGTCTGCAGTAAACAAGTGGACAAAAGCGCTCATTTATTTTCAGTAAAACTCATACCTGGAGCTAGTGGGCATCTGCATTTTTTTGTTTTTAATGTTTTAGTGTTCTGCAGTGCATTTTTGTGGTTTAATTTGTCTTATAACGTCTGTGGCCCATTTGCAAAAAGGTATGGTGTCACAGGAACTGTTCGACAACACTGGAACTATTGGCTTAATGATTCCTGACAACGGAGCAAGTATTAACTCTTCTCCCATGGATTTAACTGTTGGACGGCATTTTGGGTGCATTAGCTGTGACAGTTAGTAAGAAGAGTGAACTGAGTGAATTGCATGTATTGATAGTTCAGTATCCCCATCCAGTGAATAAAACTGGTACAAATGGACATTGCAGGTGCATAAAAGATTTAGAAACACAGAAGAAAGTAGTAGAGCATCCTTAGGTCCCTACCAGAGAAATAAGGATGAAGAGAGATTTTTCATAAAGGGAGCCAGACCGAAAACACGGAATCCTGAGGTTAGTTGTTCTTTTACTGATTGGCTGAACCAGTCACTGCATTTATTTGGTTATGTACCATCTTTAATGTGACAATTACAAGGATGTATCATTAAAGGGAAAAATGAATGAATTTGAAAAACTTTTTTCTAAATACAGGTGGTTACAGCTATAGAATTTATTTTCTGTAAAAGCACTGTCGAAAGTAAACTAAGAAACCAGTAAAAAAAATCACAAAGCAAGGAGCAAAATCTGCCACTGTTCACAATTTATTAACACACAATTGAGCATGTTCATTAGCTAGGACTTCTTCACATTAAAATTGTAGTATCCATATTGACCTTATATATGGTCAGTCATGAATCATTAAAATAAATGAATTATTCACATTATCCACTTAATCCAATGGGAAAATATTTTCTCCCATTTAAAAACACAGTACCCTAAATCTAAAGTTATTAAAGAAACCCAAACCTAATGCAAATATCATCTTAATAAGTAATAATTCAAACTCTAGGTGAGATTAAACAACTATATTTCATGTTTGTAATATAAATACAAATGTATATATGTTAAAAACATGTAAAATAACATATATTTTTTAATGGTCACACATAAACATGTTTACCCAACCTCTTAAGTAAAGCAGTTGAGATTTTATTTGAAAATTCTTAAAACACCTGATGATAAAACCATAGTTCTGTGAAATAATTTGTTATATTGATAAATACTCTAATGAATAAATATGTGTGTAAAATTATATAAATAAATATTGTCACCGACCAACTAATAACTAAATCTTGTTTGAGGCAAGGGATATTAATCCTCCATGTGCCAATAACTTAAAAACGTATCTGTTTGGGACAGTAAATTGTGTGTGTATATGTGAATTAAAAATATACATATATAGATATGCATGTATTTACAGCTCACTAAAATGGGGGCCCCCCAGAAATTTGTGCTAATGACTAACAGCGAATACTAACCCTCAGTATCACCCCTTGTCAAAATCACAAATAGAAAGTAGCTGTTAAAAGCAAGATACATCCTATTGAAACCATGTAGTTAAGGATATAGCCATTCATAGAATTAAGTATAATCTACCATCTAAGTTCCTTTAGTTCTAACAAATCCAAATCATTCAGTGGTCTTTTGCAACCATCAGGGACAACACTATCAATGATGTAAAATTTAAAATAATGAATATCGTTACTTTAAATGTGCTGTTAGAGAGCATTACGCTTGTCACATTTACCTATATCATATAAGTGCTGGTAGATTCTAGTTCTCAGGGATTTGATGGTCTTCCCTGTATAAAAAGCTGGACATTCCAAGCACTGAGCCAGGTAAACGGGTCTATGTCAAAACAACAAAAAATCATAATATTGAACGCTCACATGAGCAAATAATCAGGAACTCAAAATCGCTATTGTGGGGGGCTGCATCCCCACACCCCCTGCTAAATATATATTCCTACTCCAAGATCGCACTACAGTGAGGAAAGGGCAAATATTCCGATCTTCACCGTACTGCGATCCCAAAAAACCAACATCGACTTCCTGATTTTTTGCTCATCTGAGTGATTGACATTTTGAGTTTTTGGCATTCTAAAGTAGACCCAGGTAAACTACTAACTAACTGTCAGAATGATACTTATGTTTTAAGTGTATGTGTCCATACCCTGATATACTAAAGTGTGAACCCACATAACTGCTTTTGCCTTGCTTGCATTGACCACACACACACACACTGTCATTCCTCCTGACCTTTTACTCTGCCCTACTCTTTCAATAAGGGATTTGAAACATACATCCTTTTTGTATGCAGATCAAGAGAGGGCACCAAAATCCTAGAACGGCTAACCTAACTTAACAAAAATTTCCCAACTTTTAGTAATAACATTGCTAGATTCAGTTGCCTCGTGTATAACTTAAAATTAGTCAACACTTTCGCTATAGCTAGTCTAAAGTTTGGGACAAAAGAAAAACCTTTTTTCAATAAACATATGTGAGCTTCAATAATCTAAATGTAGATAGAAAAAACATCTTTGGTGATAACAGTCACAGTTTTACATTCATCAATAGACAAGTTTAAGTTTTGTTCCATCAAACGTTAGTTCCCCTATCTCTGGGGTACAGCTATATCTAGCAATGCTCTTTTCTAATAGAAACAATGACAACGGCAAAACAAGTGATCAGATCAAACGAAAAAGTACCTTTATGCTACCAAGTAATGCTACTGTACATCTGTTAGAAACATTATGTGAAAAAGAAATAAGCAAGATTTTAAAAAACAATTTAGTCAGGGAAGACAATATATCTATAGATGAAAGACAGTGCCTAAAACATCTATGCAAATTAAGAGACTATAGATTTATGAAACCGGATAAAGGTGGGGCTGGGGTAATAATAATGAACCAAGTGGATTATGCAGGGAAAATGTTTGATTTATTAAATGATTCTAACACCTACGAAACAGCAACTTTAAATGAGATTAATAGGACTTATGCAAAAATAGATTGGTTTTTGTATGATTTATTAACACAAGGGGTCACTGACCAAAAAGATCATTAATTTTTAATCACTGAAACTCTGGTTATCCCAGCTATTTTTGGCATACTCAAGATCCACAAGGACATAAACAATGCCCCACAATGACCAATAGTTGCAGTCATGAATGCTAAGACTGAACCTATTGCTGCCTACATTGACTTTCATTGTAAGAAAGCAATACAACATAAAAAGAAAATACTTAGAGATTCTTGGCATTGTTTAGAAGCCCTGAGGGACTTGACTATTGACGAGCATTATACATTTGTTACTATAGATGTTATTAATTTATTTTAGGCGATCCTACACCAAGAGGGGATAAAACTATTTGGGGATGCTTTAATGACTGTAGAGGGCATGCATAATGTGAAAAGGAACCTATTAATGGAACTTATTGATGTAGTTTTGCAAAACAACTTTTTTGTATTTTGAAGGAGAATACTTCCGTCGAACTACTGGAGTAGCAACGGAAGCTATACGTGCTCCCATTTATGTAAATTTAGTTCTGTCTGAATGGGAGAATAGACACACGTTTACTTCCATCTTTATGGACAAGGTTTTTACTTGGTTTAGGTTCCTTGACGACATACTATTACTTTGGAGAGGCAGTGAGGATGAAAGTGGTCATTTCATCCAATATTTAAATACTACTACCACATTTTTGAAATTTACTTGGAAAATGGACACTCAGGCAGTTGACTTTTTAGACATTTTGTTGTATAAAAATAAAGACACTAATAGAATAGAGTCTACAATACACAGAAAGGATACCTATTCAAACTCCTTACTACATTACAACAGTTGTCACCCTCCACATCAAAAGAAAAGTGTTATCAAGGGACAAATGGTGAGGATTTCTAGGTTGATTAGTGATAATGGAAACTTTGAACAGGAAATGTTTAAACTGATAGGGATGTTCAAAGAGAGAGGATATCCAATCAATTTGCTTGTTAAAACTTGAAATGAGATTTTGAAAAAAAACGGAAAGACAAGTTTACCCCTATGCTACTAACTGGAACAGGGATATCTAAGATCCAGAGCTCAAACACAGTATGAGAGCAACTTGGTACTTCCATACAATCAAGAGACAGAGTATCTTAGAGATATATTAAGTAACTATTGGGGCCTGGTCTTTGACAATGATTTGAAACAAATGTTAGGTGAGGGACCAAAGGTAACTTACAGTAAGGGGTGAAATTTGAAAATGTGTCTTGAGAGAGGTACTGACAAAAAAATGAAGAAGTACAGATCTAGAATGTTGAAGTGTAACATGTAGGATTTGTAAATATATAAACAAAGGTCCTTGTGTGGCAGTAGAAAGTTACAATCACAGTATCTCATGTCCAGGACACTGTAACTGCAATACAAGAATTGTGATGTACATTGCAACATGCAGCACATGTTCGGCTTTCGATGTAGGTAAGACTACTAAGAAACAAAGGGACAGAATAGCTGAACATGTAAGAGATATAAAAAAAAAATAATAATAAGAAAATGCACTATATACCCACAGTTTGTCTTGTGATAACTTTAAAAAGTTTATATTTTTATTATTGATCGAATTATTCCTACACAAAGGGGAGGCAACATGACGACAAATCTAGAGAGGCTAGAGTTGGAATGGCAGTTAAGATTGAATGTTACCAATATGCCAGGTATTAATGAAAAATGTTCTTTGATTAGTGTCCTAAAATTAAGGGCATCTAAATTGTAACATCCAGATTACAACTTGGTTTTACTTGCCATTTCACTATAGGGAGTTTTATTATGAATTGAGTATTTTGTAAATCTAAGGTTTTACTAAAAGTATACTTTACGTTTGAATACCTATAAATATCCTTTGCACATTGCTCTCTGTTTCACTTTTTGATTAGTTAGTTTTAAATATGTTTTTTAACATGATCTTCAATTTTAGTTAATGAATGAACTGTTGATTACATGACTTTTTACTATTTAAATGAATGATGTTATGTTATGGTTTTACTCTGAAGAAGCCCATGAAAGGAACTGGGAAAAAACGCTTAGTGTAAAGTGTGTTTGTTTGGTTTATTAAAGTACCAATTTGGTTCTATGTTTGGCGGTGGTGTTTTTCTGATTTAGTTACTTCCCTTTTGCATTACCTTAGAGTGGAAAAATGGTATTGTGAAAATATTAGGAATTATAGAAAGTAGACAAGTCAGTCATTGATCAACCACTTCAAATGATAGTAGTGTTAAGAGGTTCGAAAACTGAACCTCTAGCAAAATTTGTTGACCACATCCTGAAAGCATTTTTTGAAGATAAAAACTATGTCCTTAAAGACACTTGGCACTCTTTGGATCAGTTGTATCAAGTTCCATTCAACAGGGAAGTAATTTTTTATTTGTTGATGTTAAAGACCTGTTTTTAGTTATTCCACACCAAGAAGGCTTACAGTGGTTTCGGGATGCTTTAACTTGCAGCATGAAACTTGATGCATGTACCACTGAGACAGTAGTTGAGGCCATGGAACTGGTTCTTATTAATTTTGCTTACTCTGAAGCAGAGTATTTTAAACAAACAAAAGGGATTACCATGGGTGCTTCAACAGCCCCAGTGTTTGCTAACATTGTATTGTGGTGGTGGCGGCGGGGGAAAAAATTTATATTTTCTTCCATATGCAGTGGTTACATTAGGCCTTATTTCTCTTTTTGGGGTTATGTATTGATTGTATGGACTGGTAGTTCCTTGATTATTGATGACTTTTTACAGTATTTAAACCAAACTACTAGTTTTTTTTTAACTTTCAAAGGCCAGTACAATGAAGAAGCCATAATTTTTTTGGATACAATGAATTCCAAATATGCCAAACAGGGATGGTTTGTTTCAACAATTTTTAGAAAAGAAACTTATTTGAAAAGTCTGTTACATTTTAACAGCCATCATCCTATGTGGCAGACGAAGAATGCAGTAAAAACTCAATTTATTAGACTGTCCTGCTTGGTGTCCCAGGATAACATGTTTGTTAATGAAGTGAAAACATTAACTAAGATGTTTAGGGATAGGAATTATCCTTTGGACATTGTTGAAAGTATAACGCAAGAGATAGTAATGAAAAGAGAAGGTCATTATAAATCTGTATTGCAATATGGTTTGGGGAATTTGGGGATCAAGGACAGTGACACGACTCTTGTTTTAAGTGGATAAACAGGGCATACACAAGAATATACTAGAACATATGCATGTGTAGTTTTAACAGTGCAAACAATGATGTCAAGAACATATTAACACATAACTGGTTCAGATACATTAAAACACAGGGGTTAGATGAAAAATTGGATTGAAATCCCACTATAGTGTATAAAAAAGGAATGAATTTAAAAATAAATTTGAGAGTACATTTAACAGGAAAGGGGGAAACAATCTGGCTGCAAAAGGGATGCCTAAATGTGGTGCTTGTAGCCAATGTAGGTTCATATATGATATTTCTATTATTACAGTGGGTAACTACCCAAGATCCATTTACCCAAATGGGAAATTTTAATTGCAACACCTCAGGGGTGTTTTATTTAGCCCAGTGTGGTACCTGCCCAGCTTTCTACATAGGGAAGACTGTGAATGCATTAAAACATAGAAATTATCAACATGATTATGCAATTAGAAAGAAGGACATGAATAATGCCTTATACAAGCATTCTAAGTTGTGTGAAAATTTCAAAAAGTTTTTGGCTTTATACTGGAGAAAGTGCCATGCTTCAAAAGTGGAGGTGATTGGGAATCCTTTGTATAGAGATGGGAATTATATTGGCAGGTACTCTTGAATGCAACTTATCCCCTAGGCATTAACAACAGAATTTCTATTACAAGTTTATTGGTTAATAAAAGGTCCAAGGTTTAGATTTATAATTACTTAATGAATGTACTGACCATTTTACAACATTATAATATTTATTGCTTATAGCAATTTATGTAATTTATTGAAATATTTCAGAGATTTTAGAGATAATATTATTATGTACAATATACTTTTATATTTAGTTAATACATGTAATGTAGCCCTCCAACCACTAGAAAGCAGTCTTTTTTTCCAATATTTACACATATGACAAAGGCAATCTTACATTTATATAAATGAAAAACATGCAAAATGATATCACTTTAGTTGCAAACAGTTTACATCACAGACACCATTGAAACAACTGTAGTTGTAAACATTATACATCACTTATAAACCATCTAGTCATTGTCAGTTAAGCATTATATGGCTCATTCAAATTCTGCCTCTTAAACCTTGTTCCTGCTCTGCATATATTGTTCCCAGAACTCCCATTTTTACCTATGTAGTTTGCTCCTTCCTTTTTCTAAAGATCTCAGTTCCAGTTGTTTGATCTCTGTTACTAAAAGCAGACTTGTCTTAAACATTTAAAAGTTGGTCATGGGAGAACTGTTTTTTAATCTGAAGAAGTCCAAAGTCAACAAATGGATGAAAGCGCTCATTTTTTTCAATAAAATTCATACCTGGAACTAGTGGGCGTCTATTTTTTTTATTTTGTTTTTAATTATTTTACTGTTCCACGGTTCATTTTTTTGGTGCAATGTGTATGTAGACTACGTATACCCTTAGTCTAATCTTTCTGTGTGAATAGACAGCACAAAAATGTGGTAGGGATGTCTGTGAAAACAGACCGCGTACGCTTAGTGTAGGAGTTTATGAATCCAGCCCATTGTGCTCTACTCCTCCTTATAACTAAATTAAAATTAAGGTTTATCATCATTCTGTCTCCTCACATACTTTCACATATTCTTCTAAAAGGAAACCACTGTTAACACCCTTGTTCATCCTACTGCAGGATTTATTGCTTCTTGCTGTACTTTTTTTTTTAACTAAATGTCTGATTTTATGACATTATAAACCTAGTTCAGACAGTCCAGCCACGTTGTCATCTTCTTGCCACACTTCCCATCTGTACTTTACAGTTCTTTCTATCAGGTAAATTGGGAAGGTGGAATTTTACATTGTAATGGAAGGAAGCCATATCACAGAATCTTTCAACTGTAGCTATAAACATACATGTGTCATAAAAGACAAATAGTGGCAAGGCTGATAATGCTGTATTCAACTTATTACTTATTATTTTAAAGTCATGCTGAATCACTTAATAAAAGGGCAACTCATTCAAAATAATATTCTAATTAGTTTTTTAATACAGGCTGCAGGATGACGTACATAATGGCAGGCACTGTTGTGAAAGCCTGCTGCATTTGTTCCACATGTATAGAAGGCAACTTCAGTGCATGGACAGGCTTTCTAATTACTGCTTTACTACAGAGTAATTGTATGACTTGGGCAGACCTAAATTTCAGATATGGTGTTTTGTCTCCTGCAGAGCTGGAAGAAAGAGTTTTTTTTTCTGAAGGATTTAGGTTAATACCATATCATCACTGAAAACACAACACCGTATTAAGTTCCCCGTAGCAGCCTTGGCCTTGCTTACGTTCTATGTGAGAAAGGCCAGCTCCAATAAAACAGTATACTTCTTTCATGTCTTGCCTGTAAGTACAGATACCATGTCAGGCATTATGGTAGCTAGAGTTTTGATCATGTTCCGTATTAGCAAAGTTTGACCCTTTCACCTTTAGCTGAAATGCAGTAGGGGTATGAATGATGGAAAATCAAGAATATTACATTTTTCTGGTGCACTGCATCTCTGAAATGAGTGAAAAACATTCAGCTCCCTACAGGCAAGACTACAGCATATGAACTAGGCCCACTTAGGTCATAGGTTTTGTCATCTTAAAACAAATGAGAGTGTTTCTGATTCAAGGTATTGACTGTTTTAATGTGGACTAAGAGTTATTGTTAGATGATGAACACGGGCTGCCTGTAACTAAAGGACTTTGCAGGTTTGAACTCTGATGCCTTACAGCCGCAGGTGCTGTAAACTGTGACACAGCTGTTCACACTGTGCAGGTCACCCATATTGCCATATATGTCTGGTTATACTACCTGCAATTTGCCCTTGTATGACATCCTGAATGGACATTACCTGCTGGAGCATTCTGAAAATGCAGTGCACCATTTTCTTCAAAGTCATAACTTCAAGTCTGCATTTTGCACTGTAGGTTGTGCATATATGATATTTTATAATTCACCATTTTGCATACAAAATATCTGCATTCTGATTGTGGTCAAGTATACAGAGTATGTGCTATAACATTATGAGTACAGCAGATTCACATCAAATTAAAACTACAAAGAAAATAATCCTGATACCAGCAAGTCTGTCCCCCGAGTTCCACTTCATTGCTTTGTCGTTCACAGCAGTAGCCATAATCGGAAGTCATGCAGAGAAGAGTGGTGAGAACAGCGTTTATTAAGACTAGCCATCATGATCTATATCTTCTATTTCAGAAAAGCTTCTGTCTGCTGAAATACAATCACCATTATGGTACCTCAGAATATATTTCATTAAGAGTGAGTGTAGTCTGAGACATATGTACTGTAGCCATGTTACCTAATCCATATATCTGCTATAATATGATGTGAAAGGAAAAAATGTTAAGATGGGCAGATAATTTTATACGTTCTTACATCTACGGTTGCATTAGTTATTTTTTATAGAGTAGAGATGTCCCATTCTTTGGAACTGCCACTGAAGAAAAATCTAAAAGCCATGCTGGCCCTGTGTAAAGATCACTCAAAACAAAAGTATCAGCACTGCAATACCTTTTAACAGAGCAGAATAGAAGTTACATAAAAAAGGAATGTAAATAATAACTTGGCAGTTTCAGGAAAAAAGGTTGCTGTCTGAAGATATTCTGTCATTCCTGTGTTTAGGCAGTTCTCCATCGCCACAGGATCTGTTACTTTGATGTCAAACAGACTAATGTTACCTTTCTCTGTAAGAACTGCATCGTGAGCGTGTTAATGTCTGTGTGGCCTAGCAGTCAGACAGCAATGTGATAAAAACAACTAATGAGACATTTGCTTCCCTAGATAACTTAAAAGCTCTATTTCCAATCAGTTTTGCAGTGGCACAGTAATTAGTGCTACTCATTCTCACCTCTAAGATCCAGGCTTCAGTGCTGGCCTCTCTGTGGCTCTGGATAAAATGTTCATGCTTTTCATATAACTGTACCAGATATATTTGATACTCTTGTTTCTTCCTAATATGTGCTGCTAAAGTTGATTATCTACTTTTAAAAATAAATGTCTAAGTTTGTATTGTGAAATCAGTATCACTGATAAAGGGACTTAGAGATAAGTGGGACTGGTGGTTATTAAATAAAATAAGAAATAAATACAGATGTACAATTTTGTAGGTTGTACAAGGAGCAGAGATTTTCTGTTCACATTCCACATGTCCCCATGTACTCATGTTGTTTTTTGTTAGGATACTCAGTTTATTCCCACATAACAAAGTTATGCTGACAAGTTGAAGTGATGTGTGTGTGTGTGTGTGTGTGTGTGTGTGTGTGTGTGTGTGTGTGTGTGTGTGTGTGTGTGTGTGTGTGTGTGTGTGTGTGTATCCTCTGATGAACAGGCATCCCATCCAGGATTGATTTCTCTGCCTTACAACTATTTTCCAGGATGGGCTGTGAGACACTGAGTAAGATAAAGCTGGTATGAATAAATGAGCCTCTAGAATAGTTATGCTGTCCTGCCACATATTGTTTTCATCTTGCAGGCATGAGAAGTGAAGAGTAAGGTGGGTGCTGGAAACCTCCCTGAGGAGAGCCACTGCAGCTGATGTGGGGTCATCCTTAAGTCAATTTCTGATACAAATTCCGTTGTTAGGAATGTAGAAACTATTGCAGACAGGGAGGTTGTATGTCTGGCTGGTGTGATGGCTTGGAGGAATGGGGCATAATCCTTAAAATTCAGGGATGAGTAGAAAAGGGAAGGGATGAGATTATCATTATTCATCTAAGGACAAATAATGTGGCTTACAAACAGATTAATGAAATTGGTAAAATTGAAACGGGGCCTTTGATAAATAGCATATTTGGTCTTAGGATCATAGGATCATAGGAAGTTACTAGGCTATTAGCCCTGAGGCCCTTACAAGCCTAGGCAAGAATTTAGCCTATGTTCTGATAAGTCAGCACCTGATGCCCTTGTCCAGCAGGGAAACAGGTGGAATCCCAGCGGTGTATTTTCTGTTCCATCCTATTATCCAGGTTGCACTTAAAATGGGATAATGAGGTACTCTGCTTGACGTGGAGTGGGAGTCTATTCCACAGAAGGGGGAGTCTCTGGGACACAAATCTGTCCTGGCAACAAGTCCTATTGATGTCACAGTCACAGACTAGGTTGAGGTCACACGTGCAAGTCACTTGAGTGGAGCTTGACTTGCAGATATGCAGCAGTCCCATTGAGGCAGGCTCTGAGATTGCTTTGCATACCAGACAGAAGTCACCTCGGAGGAGTTTGTATGAGACTGAGTAGAGGGACAGGGCTTTTAGCCTGTCTGTGTAGGGTAGATGTTTGAGGCCTTCGATTCTCCTGGGAGGAACCTCTGTAGTCTCTCCAGCTGAGGCATTGTACTCAATAGTGGGTCTTATAAGGGAAGAATACAGGGGTGTTATGACCTCCTTGTCCCTGGATGACATTCTAATGAGGTGGGCCATGTAGAAGGCCTTCGGTGCAATGGAGGCAATATGGTGGTCAAAAGTCAGGTTGCTATCAACCTGGGTGCTCAAAGTCCACCATGACTGATTGCATGCTTAGTACCTTGTTATCAATGTGATAATTTGTGGGGATGTCACTCTCCCCAAAGGGGATGATGATGCATTTTTTGGGATTCAGTTTCAGGTCATGCTTTTGGTACCAGTCATTTGTTTGGCTAAGACCCTCTTGGAGGATGCCCATATCACTAGGGGAATTGATGACAGTGCCCAGCTTGCAGTCAACTGCAAACTTTGTCAGCCATAGCCCACTGGTTTTGGCCTGTACCTCAGAAAAATATATCCCAACCAATAGAGGCCCCAAGAACGATCCCTGGGGTACACTGCTTATTATGGGTCTACTGCTTGAGGTGGCTTCCCCTATTTTGACTAGGTGGGTTCTATCAGTGAGCCAGTTTGCTACCCATCTGGTAACATGCAGATTGATGCCTAGTTGAGAGAGTTTATCTATTATACCCCAGTGAGGAATAGTATTGAAGGCTTTGGCCAGGTCAAGGTAGATGGTGTGCACCAGCTTCACTTTGTCCACGGCTTTGGTGACTATCTCAAATAAGTTGACCAAGTTTAATAGGCATGACCTCCCCTTGACGAAGCCAAACTGTGTGTGATTGAGGGTTTGGAGTTTGCTAATGTCCTTGTTAATGAGGTCCATGATAATCTGTTTCATGGCCTTGCAGATCAGGCTAGTTAGGCTAATGGGTCTATAATTTCCTGGATCGGTGGACACTCCACCTTTGTGCAAAGGGATGACAGTGGCTGTCCTCCACTCATCTGGGATGAAGCTGGTACTCCAGCTTTGGTTGAATAGAGTGCCTAATGATGCTGCAAGTTCCTGCCTGAGTTCATGTAGGATACAGCCTGGGATATTATCGGGTCCCATGGAGGCTGTATTTTTTGCCTTTCAGAGGGCAGTGATGACTTGCTCCTTAGAGAAAAGGGGGGGGGGCAGGTGCTGGGGATGTCTTGATTTACTGATTGGGGGGACAGAGGGGTGAAGTTTTTGCTGAAGCTGTCTGCCAGCAGGTTGGCTATATCTACAGCATTTGTATGTATTCTGTTCTTGACCACCAGTTCTGAGTAGATCTGAGTGATTCATTTGAGATTGCAGACATATGTGAAAAAAATCTTATGATTGTCTTTAGTAAATGTGGCCAGTTTGGATTTGAAATTTGCTTTGGAGGATTTCACTAGTGCTTTTATTTGCTTGTTCAGACTAAGGAGAGATTGCTTCCAATTAGGCACCTGTGCCTCCTTTGTCCTGGACAGGAATTTTTTCCTTTTATTATAGAGTTTATTTATTGCAGATGTCCACCAGACAGGTTTACTCTTCCTTGAGGAGGATGATTTTGGCCTGTCGGGTATTCCTTTTTCCATGCAGCTATATAAATGCTTGTGTAGTACTTTGGTGTAGGTTTGGACATTTTTACCACTTCCTTCGGGGGGGGGGGGCTGTGAAGCTGTTTATACCTTCCCAAAAAAGGTTGTAATTAGCTTTGGAGGTTTTTTTTGTTTGACCCTAGCTGGGGGGGGGGGGGTCAGGGGAGATGGTGACTTCAAAAGTGACTGCTTTGTGGTCAGATCTTACCAGGGAGGATGACACTGTAGGGATGCAGCAGTAGTTATTCATGTTGGTAAATACCAAGTCCAAGATATTATCACTTCTTATGGGGGATTCAATCAGCTGGTCCAAGGCATTTGCACTGACAAAATCAAGGAATCTCTGGGCATTTGTGTTTTGGCATGAGTAGTTCTTCCAATCTATGGTTGGATATTTAAAGCCACCCAGGATCAGGGTAAAGGGTTATATATTGATAGTTCAAAGAGGTCCAGATAGGTGGTGTGGGCATCTTGAGTCAAAGCTGGGGGCCTGTGGAGCTATGATTTGAATAGGGGTCTTGTCAACGGTTAACTGCACCTGAAATGTCTCCTGTGTGCCATACTGTTTGACCAGCCTGGAGGTATGTATGTCTTTAATATATATTGAAACTCCACCTCCTTTTGCTTTGCTGCCCATGGTTTGGGGACTGAATGTATGATAGGATGAGTAACCTGGTATGGCTAGGGTGCTCTCCACAGCTTTGAACCAGGTTTCTGTGAATGCACAAATGTCAACATCTTCCAGGGTTAAGAATGCTTGCAATGAGTGCAGTTTCATGTTTAGACTCCTAGGGTTTAGCAGCATGACCTTTAATTTGCGTTCTGATGAAGTTTTCATGTTGGTAGTTTTGACCTCATGGCATTGCCTAAAAAAGGCACTATGGGGAAGGCAAGAGTCTTTGCCAGAAGCCTGAATACAAGGGAGATAGATGCAGGCCATCTCTGGCAAAGCATTGTGGTCTGTTGATCATGTCTTCCCAGGCTATCAGGTACTGGATCCCCTTACAGTGACACCAGAAACTAAGCCAATTATTAAAGTTAATCATTTTCTGTTTGTATTGCGGCATCATTCTGGGTGACAGTAGAATGCTGTGTAAGGCTAGGGACATACCTGTGTGGGACACATATTCAGTCAGCTCAATCATGTCTCTCTTCATATAGTCCAGGGAGGTATGCCTCAAGTCATTCACACCAACATGGACTATGGCAGAGTCATAACAGTACTTGTTGTGGAGAGACTTAACTGCATGTCTGATATGGTGGATTCTGGCACCTGACAAACAACTAACTGTGACTTTCTCCTTATCCAACCTGGTGAGGGGCACATCTGTGTGTCTCACAATGGAGTCTCCTATGACTAATATGTTGGGTTTATGCTTAGGTCTTAGTGGCTGTGAGACACAGGTGTGTGGACTATGTTTAGTGTGGTGAGCTGTGGAGTTTGCTTGTGTTTTTGTATCGGACGTCTCTTTTGTTTGGTTATATTTTTGTTGAGGACCTCTGCATATATGGGTGTGTGTTGTGTACATGTGGGTGGTGTTTGAGGTATTAAGTTTTTATTGACAACCTTCTCAATGCCAGATATACTGGCTTGTGAGGGAGAGAGAGCATAGCCTCTAGGTTCTTAATGTAATTGCATCTCTCACAAATTGTGCTCCTAGGTGGTAGTAGTAGAGCATTGTCCGTGTACATGAGGTAATTGCTACACTGTCTCAGAATGCCTATATTAACCAAACTGGCAGGAGAAGCCATAGGAAATTGTCCATCCATATTTGTGAGAATCTGAGGGAGAGAGGCCAGAGAGAACTAAGGGGGTAGAGGGTGGAAGGTCTAAGATGAGTACTATTAAGTGATCACACAAGTGCTACTAAGGGAAAATTTGTAGCTGGAATACCTTGCAATGGGTTAAAAACAATGTAGCTGCAGTGTGCAATGCACAAACAAGCCTAAACCATCTCAAATGCTGGGTTTAAATACCACAAAAACATAGAAGATTCTAGTAACACAGAAATCTAGCCAATCCTGCTAGCTCCTGCTTTATTTACCAATCAGCTTGTGCCAGACAAGGTCCAGGCAGCCCTGCTACTCTCACTAGCAGAGAAGATAGGCCCCTACCAACACAATATGGCTGCCAGAAACACAGAAGGCAAAGGCAAGATGGCTGCCAGAAACACAGAAGACAAAAACAAACAGCTCTGAATACAGCAAACCTGTATCCAGACTATGCTACTGAATTTAAGGGTTAAGAACACAGTAAAACTCACAGAAAAGCACAGATTAACCACTTACAAATGAAAACAGAACTCACAAAATGCAAAAATATAGTTAAACAGTAATGAAATGCAGTAAAATGCAGTTAAACAGTAATGAATCGCAGTAAATAGCAATGAGATATAGTTAAACAGTAATGAAATGCAGTTAAACAGTAATGAAATGCATATAAAAAATAATCCCTGTATGTGAGATTGCAATTTTTGTATTGTTCTGAAGACATTAATATGAGCTAAATCCTTTAGAATAACTCTGGGGCAGCTATAACATAGCCTCTAACTCACTCCCTGATACTTGTTTCTGGGTATGTGTGCATGTTTCTGTATAACTGCCTTAGATATGAATGCTGCAGAATCTTAAAATCTGTATTTTGTTTAGTATTCCATATTTATCTAGGGGCAGTGAACAATTTGTTAGGAGAATACTGCATGAAACAGATTTTTAAATCAATGTATTTTTTCATTCTAGCAGTGCTGGATCATGGTCAAATGGGACACTAGGCAGGGTGATGGTTCAGGCACACCTAGCCATTCCAGAGTTCCATTACCTGGGTGTCTCTCTCAATTACCATAGACGTCATTGAAATCTGTTATTGTGCATGCTATTTTCTTCTTTACTTCTACAATGATTACAGATATTGGGATTTAAGTTAATACTTTTATTTCAAAATTTATAGTACAAAAATTGTTGGCCATTTGATAAACAAAACAAAACAGTCTCACATTGAAAACTGATTTGGCATGAGCAATACTAAACTTTTCTCCCCTTGAAACTCACATGCAGTGAAACTGCACTGAAACCCACATTCATTAAAAATGCATCAGACCAGTGGCAGATTAAGGGAACCTTGGCCTCAGGTCATTTTAAAACCATGCATTTGCACATAGTCCTAAAATACGTGCAACATTTTAGGACCATGTGTAAATGCATGTGTTCTTTGATTCACCTTCCTGATTGTGTTATATTATATTCCTTGTTTAGTTCTGCAACATTTGTTAGAGTGTGTTTTAAATTTGTAATTTTAAACATTTTTTCCACTTAGTATTGAAACAAAACGCATCAACCAGTAATGACAAAACTACCCATTTCAGAACATTTCCACCATAAAAGGCCATTCAAACTGTTTCCACTGTAATCAATCAATATCAGTCAATATGCACAATATCTGCAGAAGTAAAAGTCATCTGAATAATTCCACATTAAAGAGAAGTAATGCAAAGGCTGCTGCTGGCAAACAACTTTGCATTTGAGTGCTTCATCTACAAATGCAGTGCCTACAGTATAAATTGTCTATGTTACATTAAAAAAATTGGTGTGCTTGTTATATCATCATAACATTTCCTGAACTAGATCATCTATGCAATATGGAATGGATGGCAAACATCAACAACAGGTTCATAGTTACTAGGCATCTCATCCAAAGGATGACCAACTCAGGAGTGCAGCATCCTCCTTATGCTGCACTGCAGTGCCAGCAATCGATACACCTAGTGTAGGAATAGAACCTGCAGCCATTTGCACAAACATAAAGTGTGATACCTGTTGCACCACTGACACTGACTATGAACCACAAAACTATAACACTCTATGACTGACACTGATAGACTGTTATCCCCAGTGGTTTACAGAAAATAAAAATTAAGAGAGACCTGGCAGTTGGTATGGAGGTTTAAGTCTTCTGCCTCTCAATAATTAATGTTCAGGGTTTGACTCTGAATAAAGTCTTTTAACAAGAAAATGCCCCTACCCGGGGCATTTCTCACACACACACACAAACACACGCACACGTAAGTGCACGCGCACATGCACACAGACACACACCCTTCTGCTATGCTCTCTTAAAAAGTCTGTGCACTCACCTGCAAAGATAATCTGTTGCTGCTTGTGTTCCTCTTACTGATGGCATTTTATACTGCAAATCAGTCTTCTGCCCACTGCCAGTCTATCTACTGCCAAGGTGCTATTGTGTCTGGATCTTTCTCTGCTTACTGCAAATCTATTTCTGTGCTGAGAAGTGCATGCTGTTGCTCAAATCTCCCATGTCCAGACATAGTTCCATCATGTTAGGTTTCGGAGTTCATCCTGATGTAATTTCTGGGACTGTTTTATTTAAAGGGAAGTGATAGAAGACAGATTTTTAAAAATATTTTTGAAGTGTACCTAGACCCCCCCCATTGAGCACTGTGCAGCTGCTAAGGTCATCTAGTGCTAGATCCGGATCTGCCTCTCAGGCACCATCCCTGTATTAGCCACTTCAGTTTTTCCTACTCCTTTCACTGTCACAGCCCTATTTTTGTTATGTATTGGGATGGTAGCCTCTATTGGCATCATGCATTGGGATGGCATGTACTTGCTGCCTGGTATACTAGGAGGAGATCCTTTCTATCCCTGTTCTTTAGTCTTTCCTCTGCATGCAGTACACCTGATTATGATGCATGCATGTGAGCTCTCTTGCATGCCAAGCTAAGGCATGGTCAGGTTCCAGCTTGCTGTTAGTGTATGCAAGTAAACCATAACTGCACAACCCTCTGGTGTTCACCAAAGAGTATTGCAGGCTTTGTGAGTCATTTAGCCTTCATCTGGGAAGAGAGAATTGGCCAGTTTATTCTAACCCTTCCAGTCAGCTTACTGTCACTGAGGATTCTAGCCTTAGTCATTGGTGGCAAAGTACCAGGTAAATTGCCTTTGCCAGTGGATTAGCTGCATGATATTAGTTCATTGAATTCAAGGTACTTAGCTATTACTGCATATAAAAACAACAAAATTAAAAACGTATATGTTGAAAGTAGCTATGAGGTAATATTTGGCATTTTAGCTACTATGCTTACCATGCTGTAACTAGATGATAATGATTCCTCTATAAAAGCGTTCCTTAGAATATAACTAAGTGCACAGTAATTTGTTTGCCTTGCTATACTATATATATATATATATATATATATATATATATATATATATATATATATATATATAAAATAGGTCCATTGCCTTGAGAACTGTTCCTTTACAGTGCATAAATGCATGGTTATGTGACCTGCACTTTAGAGTGAAGTGAACGGAAGTTTAAATCATAGCTTGCTAGCACAGTTAAGTTGTGATGAGTAATGATGACCTAGGAGGTCATGCTATGGTTTGTGCCAAACTACTACTGATGAGCAAAGTTTAGTTGCATTAAGGAAAACTATTGGATGGATTCTTACCACTTTAGGCTGTTAAGAGCTTTAATGACATATATTGTAGCTGGCAACAACTCTAGATGTCCTGATACATCTTTGTTCACATTTATGCAATGACTCTGACTGGACGTTTGTATAAAGATGAGCTGAGTATAAGAGTGCTGGAGGTAGCAACACAGATGCCATAAACTACTTAATTGAGGGTATTAGGAATGAACTAATAGATGTTCTATCTATTAGGAATTCTATAAATATGTCTCAGAGTTTGTTTTTTGTCAGGAGAGATTATGACTGCATGGGTGAGTTGACTCAAAAAAGATGGCCAAGCTTTTTACTATTTTATGGCAGACACTGCATGCTTATCAAACTTTAGCTGACCATCAGTTTTCAGGCTCAATAATTTACTGGAGCTGAATTTCTGTATGGTAGAAATATTATGCATGGGAATGTGAAGTCCCTCTGCTGCTGTGAAACAAGCTGTGACACTTGCTTGTTTCAAAGCATGACCTGTTTAACAGCATCTTGGAAATAATCACTAAAGCAGTCAGCAAATTTCTCACGTTTTCAGATGAAGGAAATACGAATTTGCTCAATGACAAAGGTTCCACAGCTGGTCAATACTTTTAACCACTTTTTAGGTTATAGGTATGATCCTGTTGTTTGGACCTGATGATGATTCCTTTTACTTTTCTTACTACCAGGTTTACTAAGTCTAAACATTCTCAATATTTGTGAAAGTTCATCCCAAGTTTAGGTATGCAGTCCTGAGAAAATTTCTAATTGTTTGTCTAACAGACCATTTGCATGCTGAGGCTATGCTTTGCACAATATTTAAAATGCTTATGTTAACTCACCATTTGCATATTGAGACTATGTAAATTAAAGACTGTGTGAAAGTTTTAGTCTATGGAGCATGATCCAGTCTATAAGTTTAAAAGTGAAAGAATAAGGTTCAGACCTGCTCCTGTTTCCAGTTTAAGAGAAATAAAGTTACTTTTGGATTTATTGAAGCTCCAGTAATCAAATAGTGACACATGATCACTTACTGAGTCTATTCCATCTGCTGGGATGTTTTTGCCAGGTATTTTAAAGATCAAGTCTAATGTGCTCTCTTATACTGATGTTTTATCTGAGCTGGTGAGCAGAGTTACTGGTTGTATGCAACAATATGGCTGTATGGAAGGAGGGCTGTAATCATCTTGTGTCATCTTTTAGTCAATGTTCAGGCCTCCTGTGGCAAGTAACACTGTCTTTGCATTAGCTACCAGTTAATGGATGTTTTCCTCAGCCACAGATGTATGAGCATTTGGAGGAACTATGAGCCAGGCAGTTGAAAAGACTTTCACAGAGCTGAGTTTCTGATTTAAAAAAAATCACATGTAAACAAAGTTAAGACTGTCTCACCTCTTACATCTTTGTTCTATCAGATATGAAGACATGGTATGTCATTTGAAAAATTTTAGATTTAGAAATAGCGATATTCAATTCTGTTTTGATAATGGTAATAACATTTGACTGATACATGACAACACAGTTGTGCAAAGGATACATTTTATTCTTTACGAAGAAGTGATTCAGGTAAGGCTATACATCACTTTACACTAAAATAAGAAATGTGAAGTTGGCAGAGCTCTGATAATAAACTAATGTTATGCTTCTTGCCTCTGCATGGATTTTATAATGAAAATAACATACTTTAAGATTAGGATGCTTGAATGTACTGATCAGAAGTCTATCCACATTGGTAACATAAGAAGATTGATTAATCAAAGAAAAAAAAAGAAAAAAATAAGATTGATTAATCAAAACAATATGAGATTTCTTTTAGTAATACTGAATTGCAGTTTTAAGGTTGGGAATTGTCTGTCAAAGTAAAGCAAGCAAAACGGAAGCATAAAAATCACCCAAGAGTTAAGGGAACTAGACAATTTAAAGTGTGATTTGTGATGATTTCAATGGAAATCTGGCAGTTGACTAGACACAGTGGAGGAACACATTATAAACCAAAGTAGCTTAGAGATGGAGGGTGACTGGTACGGACAGGTGGGTATACCTATTTGGACCTCACTGCCTTGCCATAAGGGATCTAAAAGGTTTCTAAGTCTCCACTAGGACCCAAAGAGCATGCATTGTTTCTAAGAGAACTAACTATTATAACTTGTGTTATGTATGCTGTATGAGGGAAAATGAGAAGGTATTAAACATCAGAATTTACAGTAAGCTAGGTGGCATATAATTAGGCAGCGTATGATGATGAATGAGGGCAAGCTATGCTCTTACTTAAATGTTATCAGTGAAGGTTCACAGGTGATCTGCAGCTGTTGTGACCAGCTTGTAGTGATCATTTTAGTTGTAACTGTTCCATGTTTTCCACTTAAATGTGACTTCCCTCATAAGCCGTACTTGCTTGCCTGAGTCTGTGTAGTCTAAGTGCCTGCTTTATGTATACATAACAACACACATACTGCAACTACTACTCTACAGCTGGCTGTGACCCAAGATAATTCAACAGGAAAGATAATCAGAACAGAAAGACTTTATTAGGAAGTGAATTTAATTATAATATCCAGTGTTCAGAGCACAGAGTACATTTGACCATATGTAAAACACCTATCTTATTTGTAAAAAATGATTTCACATTTGTTATATGAAACAAAACCAAAAAATATATCAGGTTGGACCACCACAGTAAAAATCATGAAAACTGTAATATAACAAATCATAAACGGCACAAAATGATGAGTGCTTTCAGGCCAAAGACCCTTCATCAGATGTACATTAGACCATTCATTCAACTTAAAAATATCTCCCATCCAATCAAATTCACTTCATGGACCTATGCCTCTTCAACACAGGTTTCAACGGTAAAGTCCCATTCAGCCTGGGGGAGGGGGGGTGATCCACTCATAGTTCTGTTATGCACTTAACCTCACTTATCTCCATGGCATTGAGTAAATCTCTACCCCTTGGATTAGGATGCTGATCTGCAACACCATAACTTCATTTTTACGAATTTTGGGCAGTCCTTTTATAACTGGAAAAAATGGATGTTCTACCGTAATATAATGAAATATCTCCTCAGAAATGACACACCCCACCAACATTTTTTTTAATGTTTGCTGTACATTACAAATAATCTTCTTTGCTTTTATCAAATCAGTCTTACAATAGGTCATTTCTCCTCATAGCATAGTCAATATTTTATCAATATAAAACTGGCGATCCATCACAACAACTGCTCCCGCCTTATCCACTGGCTTAAATGATCTTTATTATTAATATGCTCTTGCATAGCACTTCTCTCTAAATATGTGAGGTTATAAAACCTCCGGCCAGTTCTGGATCATAAAATTTCAGTAATCTCATTCTCACAGGTCCTCAGGAAGCTTTCAATGACAGGGTGGGGAGGTGGTACATAAGTACTAGGTCTCTTCAAAACGTTACGAGCCCCCTCAGTATCATTCATTCCAACCATATTCTTTAAAGCCACATTACTCCCAAACATTCTTAGGTCCATAATCATATCAAATAACCTCGGGGGGGGGGGGGTTGGCTGGTACATAAGACAATCTTTTACTCTAAACTTTAAGATTCAGTTCATTTAACTCAACTCCAGAAAGGTTAAAAACTAAATTCTCAACAACCGGCCACTTCATAATGTGATTTTTCTCTGTTTCCATTCCCTGCTGATTGAATGTTCTCTCTGAATTGAGGAGCACACCTTCATAAACTATCCAATTTGTCAAGATAAACATCACCGGAAAACCTCTTTGCTATTTTGTTTTGCTTAGATTCTATACTCTTGATCAACTGTTTCTCTTATGGCTCAAAATAGTCTATTAATAATTCCATATATCAAAAAGTTTCTATGTTAATTTTTTGCCATTTTGCCAATAAATCAGGAAATGTATTCCCATAGGTGGGTATACGCAAAACACTCAGCCCCCTTGGCATGATTTTATAGTGTAAACATGCTTCCAAGTGTAATCGCTGCCATTATGTACATTTCAAATTATATAAATCATTCTCCAATTTCTGATATAAAATTTTAAAGGATTGATCATCCCTTTTAACAGTCTCGGTACTTACTGACCCATCATCAAGACGATTGAAATCCAAGAGTGGATCATGTTCTATACGAACCACTCTTTTACGTCTATCATTAAAGGACTTGACCATATTTTGAGCCACAAGAGAAATGGTTAATTGAGAGTGTGGAATCTAAGCAAAATGAAATAGCAAGGAGGTTTTCCAGTGATGTTTATCTTGACAAATTGGATAGTTTATTTTATATGGTGACAGTGTATAATAACAGGTTACAACAAATAAAGATGCATAAGATCCAAAGAGATTACAATGACTTTAAAGAAGGTAACATTTTTGTTTGGCCTAATTATAAGTCTGTTAGTACAGCCAGTAGAGAAAAGATTGTTGATTTACCTTCTAGTCCTGGTATTATCTCTGCTCAGGATACACAGACTTTGGTAAACCCACCAGGTAGAGAATTGTAATGGAGAGCAGGATACTGTTCACAATGATAATAATGCATCAGAAGGA
Organism: Protopterus annectens; assembly: GCF_019279795.1. Lineage (NCBI taxonomy): Eukaryota > Metazoa > Chordata > Ceratodontiformes > Protopteridae > Protopterus > Protopterus annectens. The sequence goes on along the minus strand of NC_056737.1, from coordinate 590,228,396 downwards.
GCCTGTGGCTTGGGTGTACTATCAAAAAGGGACCTTAACTCTACTCAACAGCAGGATGTGAAAAAGAATATGTTTGATTTTTCCACATTGGGTACTAGACCAAGAAACATACCTGATAATTCATCTTTTTTTCCTACTCTGCCAGTCCCTATGAAGGAATGCCCCTCAATTCAGAGAGAATGTAAGATAAGCAGGGGACAGAAATGGAGAAAAATCACATTATGAAGTGGCCGGTTGTTCAGAATTTAGTTTTTAACCTTTCTGGAGTTGGGTTGAATGAACTGCATCTTAGAGTTTTGAGTAAAAGATAGTCTTATGTACCAGCCAACCCCCCCCCCCCCCCCCGAGGTAATCTTATTCTCTCAGGTTCTCAGGAAGCTTTCAATAACAGGGTGGGGACCTAAGAATGTTTGGACATAATGTAGCTTTAAAGAATATGTTTTTAATGAATGATATTGAGGGTGCTCGTAACGTTTTGAAGAGACCTAGTACTTATAAAATTCATAAACATGAAGCTATGGTGTTGCAGATTCAGCATCCTAATCCAAGGGGTGGAGATTTACTCAATGCCATGGAGATAAGTGTGGTTAAATGGATAACAGAACTATGAGCAGATCGCTTCCCTGGGCTGAATAGGACTTTACCGCTGAAACCTATGTTGAAGGGTCGTAGGCCCATGAAGTGAATTTGATTGGATGGGAGATATTTTTAAGTTGAATGAATGGTTTAATGTAGTAGATCTGATGAAGGGCTTTTGGCCTGAAAATGCTCATCATTTTGTCCCTTTTATGATTTGTTATATTACAGTTTTTATCATTTTTACCATGATGGTCTGACCTGATATATTTTTTGGTTTTATTTCATTTGGATCAATTGGGTTTGGACCTATGACATGCCTAGGAGTTGTACTTTTGTCATTACATTTGTTTTATGGGAAGCTCATTAAAGAGCAGAACTAACAGTACAGCATGAAGTTGTAACCTATCTATGCTGTAGTCCAAACTGATATGACATTGAGATGAGCAACAGGAGTTCAGAGTCGAGAAGATTTCTTATAGAAAACTCAGAATGACAAAACTTTATTTTATCATGTAAGTATAAAAGTTAGTGACTGAAATGTCATAAAGAAGTGTATTTAGCAGCTTAATTAATGGTGCATGCATTAACAATACCTCCCAGTAGAGATCTACACACACAACAAATATTTCAGTGGTTAGTGAGTGTTGTCACCAACATAATTAGTAAACTTTATCAGGTTAAGCAGTTTACACAAGCGAAGTCTAGGTATTTGTTTCATAGGTTCATAAAGGTATGTACTAGGCTAATGACTCTGGAGCCTTTACAAGCCTAGCCCCCCCCCCCAAAAAAAATTGCCCAGACACTGTGCCACCCGATGTTAGTTCACAATGCCCATATCCAATAGGGCAACTGGAATGATCCCTGGAGTGAACTTTCTGTTATCCATACACTCGTCAAGATTTCTCTTGAAGAGGGCAAGCGAGGTGCTCTGCTTGACATGAATGGGAAGCTTATTCCAGAGTATGGGCAGTCTTTGGGAAATGAACCTGCCCTCCAGCATGCTCTGTTAATTGTGGTAATGAGGTTGTGATCTCTGGAGCATGTGGCGCGGGGGGATTGAGATTTCTTTAGGTAAAGCATTTCAAGTAGGGCTGGGTCAGACATGACTTTGTAAGTCAAGCAGAGATCACCTCTAAGTAGCCTATAAGAGACTGAGAACAGCTGAATTTTCTTGAGTCTGTCCATGTAGGACATGTGTTTAAGGCCTAGGATCCTTTTTGTGAGGTACATTTGTGGCCTCTCCAGCAGTTGTAGGTGTCTGGTCAGGTACATGCCAAACTGAGCATTATATTCGATGATTAGTCTAATGAGGGATGAGTAGAGAGGGATGATGACCTGTATGTCCAAATGTGCAGTGTCATTGTAAGATATAAGTGCAGTGTCATTTTAAGATATAAGATTAGATCAGACAGATAGATAACTTTTTCTTTTCAATAAAAAAATGGATAACAACACAAAATATTGAGATACTGCCTTAAGAAAATTCCCTGTAGAAGAAAGGATTAGTTCATAGGTTCATAGGTTAGTACTAGGCTAACTACCCTTGCGAGCCATTTTAAGCCTAGCCAATTATCCCTTGTGAGAACCAAACTCTGCACCTTGTGTTTATAAGGCAAACACTTGAACCATTAGGCCACACTCCCAACCCCAGATGTAAAGGCCTTTCATAGGTTCATAGATTAGTACTAGGCTAACTGCCCTTGCAAGCTATTTTAAGCCTAGCCAATTATCCCTTCTGAGACTCAAACCCTGTACTGTGGGTTTGCAAGGCAAACACCTTAACCATTAGGCCACCCTTCTAATTATCACTATTACAGCTTATGCAGTGTTGTTTATAGAGCAGAAGTAGGAACTGTAAAGGCAATCAGGTATCTGAGATCTAATCTCTACTTAAAAGACTGAAACATCCCTTGCTTAATATATTCTTTGTTGACTGGTCTACTCCCACTAGGCAGGCGGTCTCTTCTCAGGAGAGACCTTAGGTAGTGCATCTAAATTAGGGGAAATTTTGCCAGAGTATTAGGGAAAATTTACTACTCTTTTTGATAGGTGCCATGGGATCTTTTGCATTTACCTAAGCTACCATCAACTCAAGCAGATTGGACCTTGATTTAACATTTCATCTGGGGGATACCACACTCAGGAGTGCAGCACCCCCCTAATGCTGCACTGCCCTGTCTGTAATGCAGTTATCTGGACTGGGAATGCAATCCATAGGCTTCTGGACTTCTAGCATACCTGTTGAGCCACAGACACTGCACATTTGGACATATTGTTTAGGACATGAATCAGGCTTTTTTTAAAATAGGCATTAGTAATATTTTATGTTAGGCCATGGAATAAGCTTGTGCATAGTCATATAGTTAATAATGTTAATTTAACCAATGGTTGCAAAAGAGACACATGCTTGAAGGCTTCACTAACAGAGATAAGGCTAGGTATGAAAAAAATACAAAATGGCAACAATGTTAATTCCTTATCACTGTTGATGTTCTCTGAAAATTCTTGACTGTTAAATGGAAGATGAGTGCCCTGAAAAGGAATGATATATGCCTTTTGTAAAGTCTCAGTTATGGTGTATGATAGTTGCTGAGTATTATCTACTGCCTTTATGGCCCAGAATTTTACCAGTACACACACCAATGCAATTAGTAATGCAGGTTCAAAATCCAGCTTTAGATTATCCTCCATTCATAAGCAAGTCCAGGGTAATATAGGAGGATGAAAAGTCACAGGTCCCAAGCTATATGTCAGTTCCACTTGCAATGGACCATCGCAAATCATCTGCTGGAGGTTCATCTTAGCACCCAAGTTAGTCTGCTAAATCATCTTATGTACTCCAGCTAATGCTTGCTACAACACGAGAAAGAGTTCACCTTCTTCTTTGATACCTTAGAGAAGGAAGGCTTTATTATGATGGAATCTGACTTTGAATTAGGTATGGATATTGATTTGAGTGGATCTATATTAGTAACTCGAACACTTACCTTATCGAATCCCTAAATGTCAACCTGTCCTTATCGTAACGTGAAAACATCGAACGTCCAGAAGAGCGAAACCGGAAACTTCGAATCGTCATGGTTGGCCTTCGGCGGTATAGCTCCGCAAGGTAAGTGTGCGATAGTTACGGACCTTAGGGTTAGGGTGCGGGTTAAGGTAAGTGCATGGATGGTAATGTATGTTAGATTTAGTGTAGGGTTTTGTTAAGTGTATGTGTGTGGATTATTTAGTTTGTTTGGGTTTAGCTTTTTAAGGTATGTGTGCAGTAGTTACGGACCTTAGGGTTAGGGTGCGGGTTAAGTTAAGTATATACTTGGTGGTATATGTAAGATTTAGTGTAGGGTTAGAAGTAGGGCTTAGTTTAGGGTTATAAGTAGGGTTTTGGTTAGTGTATGTATGTGGTCTATTTAGTTTGATTGTGTAGGTAGTATGTAGCCGGCGGTGGGGTGGGACAAGTATGATAGTTCGATGTTTTGAATTTTGTGGTTTAGGACATTCGGTGTTTATGCGGTCCGATGAGGACAGGTCAACATTTAGGGATTCGATAAGGTAAGCGTTCGTGTTTATAATATAGACCCAATTTGAGTTATTGACATTCTATTCTAAATAGTTCCCTTCAGAGGATATTTACTCTGGCAAAAGTAGAAGTATACTGAATATATATTTATTGGTGTGATGCTGAAGATGTGTGCCCTAAAAGGAAAAAATATCATTAATTATTTAGGTCAAAAGAATTTTAGCCATTGGCTATCACTCTTCTTACTGAAAACTTTTCTTTTGGCAGTTTCTGTCATTATAGCTGTAAATATAAAGCTTTCTTTGATCTCCCCTAATAAAACAGACAGATTATTCATGTATCAGCTATTATGCTCTTCTATGCAAAATTTCCAAGGAAGACAGCTGCAATAGCCATTCTCTGTCCATATAAAGAATCCTGGATGGGAGAACAAATTTGATAAGAAAGGCTACATAACTCTTTCAGTTTATTGGTCAAATCTGTTAACTAAACAGCATACCTGTTTGGTACCAAAGCTCTATAACAGAAGAACTAATGAACACATTACCTGATCTAGACACTAAAGATAACTTATATAAAACAAATAACCAGTGTAGGTGAAATAGATTGTCATGTAGAGAAGTGTGTCTATGATGCAGTCGATAATCTTATCAGATTTTAGGTTACTGTACTTGCTATCTTTTAATTTCTCCAAATGTTCTCAGTTTCTAGTACTGTGACAGAAATGAGCCTCATTCATGTGTCAGGGTATTATTTAAGTTCATGAAATTAGTATTGTTTCAGCCTTTGCTGTTTGCCAAGAGTGCTATTCTCAGCACCAACAATGTATCCAGCTAGCTTTCTTCTGCAGTTCGTATGTGGTTACATACATTGGTAAGATATTTAAGTACACCTGAAAATTCTTTGTTATTAGTTCTGTTGCTCATGATACTATTGTAGCTGTGTCTCTGTCTTCCACGTTGCTCTAATTTCTGTTTACAAATCCTGGTACTTAATATCTTTGTGTCTCTTAGTACATAAGACACTATAATCACTGGGTGCAGCAATTTCCACGATTAATACTACTTTTTTGAAACATATTAAACATAACATTTTTTAAAAAGTTTCATAGGTAATATACAGTAATAGAAATAAAATACTAACATTTACTTTATTTTCATGTAGTATACATTTTGACAATTTTCATCCACTCCAACGTTACATGGGTTCATATGTGATTACTACACTGATGACCCCAGGGGGCTTTATTAAGCTTAGCCATGCTTCACAATCAGCCAGAGGTCAGAATCATCTCTGTACCTTGTATATGTGAGGTAAAGGCCATAACCATGGAGTGAATCCTGCCCACCAAAGAAGAGAATCAAACCCTGTATTTTGTGTCTGTGAGGTAAACACCTTAACCATTATGTCAACCCCCAAAATAAATTGCTCCATTCCTAACTTCCATTATATTTCACTTCTCCTCAGCACTATTCTGCATGTATTGTTCCCACAAATTCTATTTATGTATATGTAATTTGCTCCTTCCTATTCTAGAGATGCCACTTCAGTCCTTTACAGTAGTCAATACTTCAGTTACAGTTGGTTTATATTCTGACTTCCATTTTCAAATAATTGCTTTTTTATTTTTTGCAGTCAATAGCATTAAACCTAGTAAGGCCTTACTATGTCTTGGCCATTCAGAGCCTAACAATAGCTCAGAAGAATCATTTCCTTAGTTACAACCACTTGCTCCCCAAATTTCTGAGAAAATGTTATGTAGGGACTTTTTAAAATCTGCCAACTAGTTACATTTCCAAAATCATTATGTAGGGACTTTTTAAAATCTGCCAGCTAGTTACATTTTCAAAATTATATTCCCAGTTACCTAGCTTTCGCTTTCCCATCACACCTCCAACAACTGCTATATGCCTGAGAAGCAAATTCTATGGATTCTACTTTGGGTATAAAAATAGCCATGAAAACACTTTCAAGCCATAAATAAGCCATTCCATTGTTCCTTTGTAAACCACCTTTACAGTGTCTCTCTTCCCAATCTTTTCTAATTTTCTCCATTTACTTCTTATATTTATCATGCAGTATGCATACTCCTTACTAATGATCCCTTTTTATACAGCAGCTTGTGGGCTACACTTGTCTAAAACTCTACCAGAGCTGGTCTTTCATTTAGTACTCCCCTATTCCTTTCTCTTTGTTTATAATCTATCAACCCCTGTTAGGAAAAGCAGTCTCTAACCTGCAGTCCAGGCTTCTGCTTGGCCTCATCCACTCTATTGCATTTCCTTCTCTTGTTATTTGCTTCCAATACCTTGGATCCAGTAATGATTTTCGCCAGTTGATCCAAGCTCCCTTTTCCCTCTTTTCTTTGCTACTAATTGCAGTCATCCTTATTAGCAAAATCTCCTTTCTCTATTCTGTTCTGACTCATTTCTTTAAATACTTTCTGCTTTTATATAAATATAACAATTATTATTTCAAGACTAATGCATATTAAAATCTTCTGTTCTGTCTTTATATATATCTGATATAGACTGTCTACAGTTCTTATTTCTTGCCTCTAAACAGTTTCTGCCCCACTTATATTCTTGCAAATATGAGGCCACCTGAACAGCACACAATTCTCTCACCAACTGGTTATAAAGAGGGATAGGAATTTCTTTTCAGCAAGGGATGTCTTGGTCTATGCATCCCAATATCATTAACCTTAATCTCATTTTGTTGCTTTCCTACATTGTCTGCATAACTGCATAATTCTCTTAATGTCTAAAAAGGATCACATTGTCAAAAATCAATAAAACTTTATTTTCCATGAAGATATAGCATTCTTAGAGTTGGTCATATTATTTGTTGTATACGAATGATATATGACTAGGGTGGGGGAGAGTGGGAAGGTGAAACTTCCCATAGAAGAAAACAAAAATTCAGTTGTTTATACAAGAAAGTAGTATTTCTTTTGTGAACTCCTTTTGGTTTTCTCAGACATTTGATGTTTCTTCAGTAAGTACACATTCAGTGGTCATCTTATATGACTACCTTCAAAAACCTGACCAGTTTCATTGATGCTACTGCTTTTCCTCCAAATATCTACTCCTTTGGATGGATTTTGATTCCAAAGTGCATTATTTTGCATTTTAATTTGATTTTATTACATCGGGTTTAAGCTTTCTATGTTTTACATTTGGTTCTTGCAGTCTTGCTAAATCCCTATTCTTCTTTTATACAGTTTCTTCTTTACCAGCCAGTGTATTTCCTTGAGGAGGACTCGCGTCAGAATTTTAACACATCAAATTCAAAGTGTCAATGTCAGTTGTTACCTGTCCTGATTTCCATGAACATTAGGATAACACCTGCCTTATACTGCTGTTCTTCTGCATTAGTTGGTACATACCACATAGAAAACAACATTCTTTGGTGTAGTTTTTAGCTCTTGACACCTGAAACTGTTTATTGCCCCACTGTATATTTTGGTTGTGAGTATTCATTATATAATTGGACTATTTTCCTGCAAGTACATTTATTAACATTTTTCATGTTTTATACAATGAGAAAAGTAATTGAATATAACCATTTGTTCAATATTTATTATACAATGGTTTTCCCACTGAAGTTGTCTATTATACTTATGGTATACCAGTAGCTCCTTAAACACTTCTAGACATTTTTTGTGGGGATATCCTCAGGAAACTGATAGTTTAATCATTGTAGTCAGTTTAATGACAGTAAAATCATATATTATTTTCCAAGACAGTCATATAAAAGATAGATGAAAGGTGCTGAGGCTGACAAAAAGGTTTGTACGTATAAAGAACTTTAGAAAACGTTAGAACCATCACTTTCAAAAACATCAGACAAGCCTGCAGAAAGTAAGATGGCAGAATGGGTGGTAGAAAAGTTTTTAGAAATTTCCTTCCTTCTTTTGGTTCTACTAGTGATGTATATTCCACTGCAGTCTGCCCAAAAGGTGAATCACCTACACTACTTAAATGGGGTAAAAAATAGCTAATGAGCCCCTTCACTGATCAAGGTCCTTCATTAACCTTTGGCTGTAAGGAAAACATTCACTTTTAAAGTTATATGTGCTTGTGCAAAACTGATATAAATCTTTAGGAAAATAACACTCTTTGGAAAAATAATTTGTACAATTTATGAAAAAGTGGAGAAACTAATTGATGTGGGTACATACCTCATCTTTGGATTACCAAAGTGTATAGAGGAGCACTTTTCGGTGGTGTAAAAGATTGACCAGATCTGGGTGCCAGCACCTGTGCTCACCTATCAAAGTAGGACTGCCGAAGTCTGTACATTGAAAAGTCAGTATAGCATCACCACTTGTCACCTAGACTTTCATCTATACTAATTACTATATCATTGAAGACTCTTTTTTTACCTTCATTAGAAGAAAAAAGGATTTTTATAAGACACAGACTTAGTTGTTCCCAGAAATGGATACTGACTTTGGTAACCATCTATCTTAATCACTTGGTTTCCCTTCTGAAACATTAGTAAAACCTATGAAAGAATTTTATGAATGAAGGTGTTTGCATGTATTTGCATCTAAAATGGTTTGGAATCTTTTTAGAACCTTAGTAGTGTCATAAACAAAATTCCACACTCTCATTACTCTGCCTAAATGATGGCAGATAGACTTAATGGAACTCTTTCAATACATAGGATCTTTTCATGAATTTGAAGGCTGATCCTGCTTCCATATCCCTTATCTCTGCAAACTACCAGAAGAAAAAACATTGCTATTATTTTACAAGGAATCCAGAGCATAGGATGTATCCGGTAAAACAGGTTATACCGCATTACACATGGCAGTCAGAACTATCAGACACTTTACTCTTAAGATACGATATCAGCATTCCATTTTAGAGGAAATTGAGAAGGGTATGCATTCCTTCCTTGATTAAGATACCAAAGAAAAGACTGTAAAGCTGGTATCACATGTTGTCAGAGTAAACACACATATCATTAAATATGAGGATACGCAATGAACTCAACCATAACTGTATTAACTGTAAGGAAACAGGTCTCTATTTGAAACGAACCCTTTTGAATAGACAAAAAGGCAGCGATACTCAATACTCCAGTAAATTATAATGCCTTTCTTGGGCAGTCAAGGGAAGAGGTAATGTTTGCATTTCAAAACAAGAAGCCATGACTGAATCCAGGCAAATTTTCATTGTTGTATTTTTTTAGTATGCTGGAAATTTGCCAGGCAAATGTATTTATTTATTTATATTGTATTGAGCAGTTTAGGCCTATCAGAAAGGACACAGAAAAACAGAAATAAAGACATAACCATGACTGGGTCTATATTATTTCCTTGAAAGACATCTCCATTGAATCCCTATTCATAGACACAACTACATCGAATGCTGTATTCAGGGAATGATCACTGCATGGAAATCCTTCCCTGGGAAAGTAAGTAGGTGGCCAGCATCATGAATTAGCCTTTTTCCCCACTGTAATGCAATCTTGGAATTACTATATATAAGTACGGGGGTGTGGCGGGAGAAGTCATGTGTGTAAAATTATGTAGTTTGTATTATGTAACCAAAATAAATCCACAAGTATCCAGGCTGCGAAACAATTCCAATAATAAAGATGACGAAGCCAGTCAGAAGGCTAAAACACAGTTTTAATCTAAAAATCTTGAAAGTAACAAATCCACTTGGTTAAGCTGTTTATTGATAGGGGATATCCCATAGATTTATTGGAGAAAATTATAGGTGAAGTTTGGGTTGGGAGACAGGATAAATATGTACCCATTACAAAACATGGGGCGGCAAGCACGGTTAACACAATGGAAAACAAAATGACTAGGGTATTAACACCGAATACAAATATGGTGTTGCATTCTACAACTGATATTAAGGCTATTGAAAAGATTATCAATAGAAACTGGATGTTGTTACAAGTTGATAGTAACAGCTGTCATTTATTTAAATAACCACCATTTTTCACATACAAAAACAGGCAGAATGTTAAGATGATGTTGGAAAGAAGTTGTACGAGCAGGGGTGTACCTACGACTAGAAAATATCACCAATGTGCATATTGTTCCTATATTAATGTGAATAAGGACAATGGAGTTTTGAACATTATTAGTCATTGGGACACAGTAAAATGTTTAAACTGTAGAGCAGAAAAAATTATTTATCTTGCTACTTGTTGCACATGCAGCGCATTTTATATAGGCAAGACTAAGAATAGTTCGAAACAACGAATATATCAGCATGTATATAGCATAAGAAAGGGAGACAATAGAAGTGCATTGGCAAGGCATGCTGCATGTTGTCAAAACTTCAGTAAGTTTGTTTTTTTGATACTTGAACAAATTACAACACCATTTTCAGGAGACTGGGAAAACATTTTATTGCACAGGGAAATGCTGTGGCAGATTATGTTAGATGCAACAAACCCACCAGGGTTAAATTAACACATTTCAATTTCAAGTGAGTTGAAAAAACATTCACTTACATTTTAAAGTATATGAAGCATCTATTATATTCAGTACTATGGCTGTAGCATCTAGTTACTGTTGCTTTATTTCTGTTTGCTATGTTTAATTGGTTGATTGGTTCTATTGAAGGTTTCAAATGGGTGTGTATTTGTATTGTATTTAAAAGTTTTTACTTCACTATTTGTCTTGGTTCTGAGGATGCCTTAATGTAGACGAAAGCGCTTAACCAAGTGGATTTGTTATTTTCAAGATTTTTAGATTAAAACTGTGTTTTAGCCTTGTGACTGGTTCCTTCTTATTATTAGTTTTCATAGATTCATTGATTAGTACTAGACTAACTGCCCTTGCGAGCCATTTTAAGCCAAGCTAATTATCCCCTGTGCGATTCAAACCCTGTACCTTGTGTTTGTAAGGCAAACACCTTAACCATTAGGCCACCCTCCCAATTGCTCTGGTGGTTGATTAGTTTCTTTCTCTAGGAAGGACGTTTGATGATTGTAACATTTGCTAGATGGCTGTTCAATGTGTAGTGATTGATGAACAGCCGTTCAGTGGAGATGTCTTTTGAGAAAATAATATAGACCCCTGTAATCATAGCAGAATAACATTTGAAGACTTATGAAATTATTGTCTAAGTAATCTTATATAATTTCACAATATCTGTTGTAGGATATGTGCATTAGTTAAGATACTTACTAGGTGATGAAACATAAGCATTGCATGTATAGAAACCCTTGAGTGCTCTTCTGCGAAACACCAGTACCTCTCTTCATTCTGACTCTGTCTCAGTGTCTGTCTGTGTCTCCACCATGAGAAATTCCCTCTTTTTTTTTAAAGGACAAGTTTGTAGTACTGCCCCTTCTTTTTCTCCATTCAGGGCCTTGATTGCACCTCCTGTTTATTATATAGATTAATAGATATTTCAATGCCGCTGAGTCTTATGACCATTCACACCTTGCCTGTACCCTCTATCAAGCTGCACCTCCTTTCTCCAGGATGGCCATGCCAGTCAATACTAGGATACATTTATGGATACCCATCCAGTCATATAGTTTATATTTAAAGGAAGCTAGTGAAGCATGGTGCTCAGAATTTGACAGCCATCTGTACAACTACACAAGATATTTACATTAAAAGTCATAAAATAATGTTTAATTGTTCCTTGCTCTGTTTTGTTTCATTTAGAAATGACCACTGTTACAAAGGTGTACCTTGTTTTTTCTTTCAATATTTAATTTACTAGCACCAATGATTGTGTCACTACATGGAATTGGGGTATAATATCACAATACACACACACACACAAACACACACACACACACACACACACACACACACATACATATATATATATATATATATATATATATATATATATATATATATATATATAGGAACCTATCAGTTCCATGAAAGAACACTTATCCGACCACCAGATCAATGAGACCACATCGTCGACAGAGCAGATGCCTGACAATGGTAAGTATAAGTAGTGCGGAACACTGCAATGTGGTGCGATCTCAGCGTTGGTATATTTACGTAGGGGGGTGTAGGGGGTGCAGCGCTCCACATGCAGGGGTGCAGGGGGGGTTGTCTCGCTGCTATATACATGTTTCTTTTTGGTTTTTATTTTCATTGTGGAAACGGGAATACATCCCGTTTCGTGGTACTTCTACTTACCATTGTCAGAGATGTGATCTGTCAGCGATGTGGTCTTGTTGATTTGGTCGTCGGGTAAGTGTTCTTTTGTGGATCTGATATGGAGCCATATATATATATATATATATATATATATATATATATATATATATATATATATATATATATATATATAAGTTAGGGGCAGGGTGATGAATGACAAACTCTGCAAACCACAACATTTCTACAATTTTAAGTTGCCACCTAAAATATTGAAAAAAAAAGAAATGTATTTTTTTGAAGAGACAAGCATCCCTGCAGTCTCACACCCCCTGGCTCTGCTACTTATAAATTCCCATCCTCCTCTGTACTATGATCTCCCAAAAAATAATTTATTTTAGTTTATTTGTCCTTTGTTGACAGGGTTAGTCCCATTAGACAAGTGGCATCTTTTCAGGAGATATCTAAAATGGTATTTATACTACTAGGGGAAACTTGTTTAGAACATTGGGGAACTTCCCTCACTTGTCATTGTTGTGAATGGGACCCATTTGCACAACCGCTTTCTGTTTCTATTCCAGGAGCAGAGGTGGCCCAGAGAAACAGGGAGGCAGATGAAGAGGGAATGAGATAATGGGACTGGTGAGAGAAATGGGGGAGAAAGCCAATAATGAGACTGGAGAAGGCATGCAGGAGTCTGAGGAGATGTTTCAAAACAATCTGTTTGAGGGAGATGAGTCTGCAAATGATGGATGACGGAGTGTTGCCAGATTATTTACATAAAGAAATAGTGGTGCAGGGTGAGCCAGAAAATGAAGGAGCTATTTCCTGGGGACACTATGCAGAAAATATGAAAATGAGGATGCAGAGACAATCCTGAATGTTATAAATGTAACAAAATTGGACATTTATGGATGGATTGTAAAAATAAACATAAGAGTAATGAAAAAAGAAACAAAAGAAAATGAACAAAGAGAAGAAACTGTAGAAGTAGAAATAGAAGAAGAATTAATTGAGAAGAAATAATAAAGAGGACATAGAAGAAGGCTCTGTAATAAGTGATGAAAAAGACATAAATTGGGAGATAGTAAAAAAAAAGAATTCCAATGGTAAAAGGGTAAAAGGCAGGAAAATTTAAAGGGACAAGTACAAAAGAAAAAAGAAAGAAAATGGATTAAAAAGATTACAGACAGCTAATGGTTGGGGGTTGGTATAATGGTTAAGGTGTCTGACTTACAGACACAAAGTACAATGTTTGATTCTCACTTTTGGGAGGAAAATTGGCTAGGCTTAGATTGGCCCACTCAAGCAGCTAACCTAGTAACTAGCTATGAATTTATGAAACTGTGAATCTAAGGGAAAGGGAAAATGAAAAATTTTAGAATGCTTTCTGTAAATGTGAATAGTATTAAGACAACAGTAAAAAGAAAAAGGATTTTAAAATGGTATAATGCATGTGATGCAGATGTAATTATATTGGAAGACAGAAATTTTTCAACAAATGAAAAAAAGATTACAAAAATGGAAACTATGGAAGGAATGATGATCTGAAATTTGGGAAATAAGAGATATCCTGATAAGAGCTGTGTTGTGTAGAAATATAGTAAAGAAATTAGATGCAACTTTAGAAAAAAAGAACAAGTACATAAAATTATAACATATGTATGTTACATATTGTTATACTAATTGTAAAGAAAGGGAAAACTTATTTCATTAGATTTTAGACTGCGTAGTGATAAATATTAATATTATAATAACAAAAGACTTTAATTATGATGTAAGATGCAAGCATTAAAAGAAAAATGATACAAGAAAAATGTCAGAAGTTATAAGATGTGGTAAGCTAAAACTTTGGGGCAAAAATTCATGGACTTACAGAAGAGGTATGCAGAGAACTGAAACAGATTATTTTATAGTATCAGAAGGTTTGGTTACAGGAGAAGGGGAGGTAGTTGAAACAGGATTTTCTGATCATCTTGCAATATGGCTTGAGATAAAGGAAAACAAGGAATATATAAAATAAGCAAAGGAAGAACATGGATAAATGAGAAAGCATGGAATGAAGAAGGAAATACAGACAGATTAGTAATACATTTATGGAAAGATCATATTACTATGAGAACATTTTATTGAAATTGGTCTGAATGGTGGATGATATTCAAGGAAAAGTATAAAATGTTTTTACAGAGGCAATATGATGTGAGAAAAGTAGAGAAAGAAAAATATAAAAGAACATGTAATAATGCATTGGAAGATTTAGAACATAATGATAGAAAGTACTTTAACAAAGAAAAAGGATCATATGAAAGAAATCAAGAAAAAATACATAATTGTTATATAAGCAAAGATAATTTTTCAAGGAAAAAGAGAAGTTTCTAATTACTTAAGCAGATCAGTAAAGGAAGATTGTAGTGTAATGCGAGAAACAGAAAATGTAAAAGGAGAAATAGAAGTAACTCAGGAAAAGATTAGGAATATTGCAGTCCAATATGTACAAGAAATGTTTAAAGAAAAAAAGAAGGTAGTTAAAAACATGGGAAGTAAAACACTTAACAGAAAAGGAGAATAAGGAGTTGGAAAAGGATATTTCTTTATATGAGCTAAACGAAGTACAGCTGCAGGACCACATGGAATAGGGTATGAAATGTATGAAAGTGTAAAGCATTAGCAAAAAACATTTTTGAAAGATTTTGAAAAGATAAATGAAGGCTTTATGTGTAAAGAATTATGTTTTGAAATACTTAAATTCATATTGAAGAAGGAAGATGGACAATAAGAAATTGGAGACCACTAGTACTGAATAATTATGTATTTATTTATTTATTTGTTTACTTGCAGTTTGTTTGCCAGGATAGTCCAATTGGGCCACAAGGAGCCCATTTTTAATGGAGTTCTGGGGAGAAACGCTCCAGAAAAATACAAATACATAGTACACACTGCATATTTACATTACAGGTTATATAGATAATAATATAATATAATAAGTTAGAGAATAATGATTATAATATCATTTATGAAAATAATGCAAAAGAGATTTGAAACTAAAATGGAAAATATTATAGAACATAGTATACATATATAGTATAATGGGGAAGGGTTGTCAAGAATTAATGATTAATGATATTAACTGTGGATGATATTATGAATAGAGAAGAAGTGGAAATCATGACAGGAGACCTTAATAAGGCATTTGGTACAACTGGACATGAAATCTTATGGGGAATAATGAAAGAACCTAATATAAGTGAAAAAATATTAAATTATCTATGCCAGTGTATTAATTAAGTAAAAACACTTGTAAATGGCTGGTTAAGCCAAGAGGTACGTATGAAGAGTGCTGTAAGACAGGGAAGCCCAATGAGTTGTAAACTCTTTGCATTTTTATGAATGTGACAGTATGTGAAACAATTTACAAAATGAAGGAGGTGGAGTATGTAACACCTGAAGGATTAAGAATTACAGTTCTTTTAACATAAACAGATGACATTATAATAACTGCAAAAAATGGATAAAAGAAGTCATAATTTGCACAAATGAGTGTCTAGAGGTGATAGGGATGGCATTAAATAAAGTGAAAAGTAAAGGTTTAGGTGATGTAGTAAAGATAGGGTGCATATATTTTACAGTGAATGAACTTTCTGTGTTAGGCATAAAATTTACGAATAAAGATGTAAGAAGAGACCAGCTGTATAATGGTTAAAGTATTTGCCTCCCATCCACAAGGTACAAGGTTCGAGCCTGACCTCCAGCCAATGCCTGTTTGGAGTTTGCATATTCTCCCTGTTTCTCTGTGGGTTCCTCTGAAAAACATGCATCTCAAATACACACCACAGACTCTACATTGTGCCCTATAGGGGGAAGTGTTGCACAGACCAGCTACTTTGGGCATCTACTGTTAGCACAGTGTCCTCAAGATAGAAGAACATGGATCACAGACTGCATGCAGTAGCAAGCCACTCAATAGTGTAAAATATGGCTCTAGGTGATTTGGTCATGTTTTCTAATGGTGCTTAATGGGCATGGGTAGTTAATGGTGATAAGTGGGCTAAGGATTCAGCCTACTCAGACCTACGCCAGGGACCCATGCTAACAGTGGGAGAGATGTATGCACCCCTATTGTCCAGTGTGTGCCCAACATAAAGCCCAGCAGCCCAGTCCAAGGTGTCCAGTTGCTCATCCTGGGCTAGCTGTGTTGAATGAACGCTGGATGCAAAACCAAACAACTTGCCAAAAATGTACTAAGAATTGCTACACAAATGAAGGTGCAGTGACAGGACACAGCTTGGAAGTGGATGACATAATGATACAGAGGAGGCTGGACATCCTAGATATCCAAGAGACAAGATGGAAGGGCAATGCAGCAAATACATTTGGTTTGGGATCAGAGTACTCTTCAGGAGGAGGAGGATAAGCTAGAAATGGTGTTGGAATTGTGTTGAGTGAAAGGCTTCAGAAGGCAGTAAGGGATGTCATCAGAATTAGTGACAAACTCATGGCAATCAGACTCCACTGTAAAGTTATAGCAGTATTCATAATCTCAGCCTATGCCCCACAACAAGGTTGTGATAGTGAGGAAAATAATGCATTCATACAGCATATGCAGGACCTACTAGATGAAGCAGGACAACATGAATTTGCTGTTGATAATGGGTGACTGGAAGTTTGTGATAGTGAGGAAAAAATGCATTCATACAGCAGTTGCAGGACCTACTAGATAAAGCAAGACAACATGAATTTGCTGTTGATAATGGGTGACTTGAATGCACTTATCGGGACAGGCAAAACAGGATATAAGGACTGCCTGGGTCCTGCCTGGGTCCACATCAGTGGGTCAACACTAATAAAGAAGGACAGGCCATTCTAGACTTCTGTCTGGCAAATGGCTTGATAGTACCCAACACATGGTTCAGAAAAAGAGACGGTCATAAGATCACATACAAGAGTGGGCAACATGCAACTCAGACTTCCTCCTAGTAATAATTACTCCTAGTGATGATTGCAGAGTAATTCCCAGTGAAACAGTTGGCCTACAGCATAAACCACTGGTTGCCACAATTAGCTGGTCAGAGGAGGCTCTAAGGTCAACAGAGACCAGGCTGAAGACCTGGAAGTTGACTGGACAGAAAGCACAGCACTTCAAGGAATTACTCAGGGCTTTAGCACCCCAAGATGATGAGGAAATAGGTAGAGTTGAAGAAGAGTGGCAGTGCCTAAGAGCAGCATGTGTGAGGACTACAGAATAGATATGTGGCCAAGCCAAGTATGGAAATAAGGTAAATAAGGAAAGCTGGTGGTGGAAAGCAGAAGTCCAGAAGTCCAGGAAGCCATCAAAAGAAAGAAGGCATGCAGGAAAAAGTGGTTGATAAAAAAGATGGACCAGGCTAGGAAGGAGCACTGGTTGTATAACAAAGAGGCTAAAAAATGATTTGCATTCGCAAAGAACAGGTAATCAGAGCACTCTACCAGCTTCTGGAAAGTGACTCAGTAGGTGGCACAAATAAACTATATCAGGTTGCAAGACAAAGACAGAAAGATAAAGAAGATAGTAGGATACCATTCATAAGGGATACCAGCAAAAACCTGCTCACCAGTCCACAGAACATCAAAGGCAAATTGAAGGAGTGCTTCTAGCAGCTTCTAAGTGAACAAAACCCCACAGAAGCTATACGGACCGAGACACAGCCTATGATGAGAGAAGAGAAGAAGCCCACCCTAGTAGAAGCAAAAACAGCACTAAGGAAAATGAAGCCAGGGAAATCAGCAGGCTCAGATGAAATGGGGACATCCACCACTATGGGCAATGCATAGGTATCAAATTCCTGTCACATTGCATTAAAGTTCTGGAAAGGGTGATTGATAAAGAGATATGCAGAGTAGTAAAAAGTAAGACGGAGATGAGCAGTTCAGATTCAGATAATGATGCAGCACAAATGATCCAATGTTTGCAGTGAGGCAGATCATTGAGAAGAAGCTAGAGATAAGGAAAGAGTCCGAATGAGCATTCCTAGACTTGGAGAAAGTATGTGACAAGGTACCAAGTAAGCTGATTTGGGCAGTACTGTGGTTGTTCGAATTCCCAGAAACATTGGTAGAATTAATGCAGACTATGTACAGGGATCCAATGACTCAAGTACAAACAGTGTTTGGTCTCACAAAGGGGTTCCCAGTGGAAATGGGTGTATATCAGACTTCAGCTCTGAGCCCACTGCTGTTCATACTGGGGATGGACTACATTAGCAAACAGATCAGAGGGGACAGATCAACAAAGTTGCTGTATGCAGATGATTTGGCATTACAGGCAGATTCTGAGCAAGAACTTCTGCAAAGGATAGGGGAATGGAATGCAAAACTGAAGTCACATGGGATGAAACTAAGTACAGATAAGACAGTAGTAATGGCAGCAAATTGGGGAAATCAGAGGAAGCTAAGAATTGAGATAGAAGGGAAGATAGTGGAACAGGTCAATAGCTTCAAGTATCTGTTAGGGGTGGTTGAGGGGAAGGGAAGTCTGAATGAAGAGGTCAAAGCTAGAATCAGAGGGGCTGCAGCCAACTGGTGTGGAGTGTCAGGTATAGTGTATGACAGAAGAATGCCAAAGAAACTGAAAAGTAAGGTGAACAAAATAGTAGTGTGACCAGTACTACTGTATGGTACAGAACCCTGGGCAGTAAAGGCAGAGCAGATAAAGAATCTAGAGGTGATGGAACTACAGTGCCTGAGATGGGTGGTAGATGTACATGGTGGAACAGACGAAGAAATGAGGACATAGTAGAAACCAAAGTAGCTCCAATTGCAGAAAAAAAATCAAAGAGAGCAGATTACAGTAGTTTGGTCACATGTGCAGCAATCTGGTGAAGAAGATTTGGGCCAGACAAGAAGAAGGTAAGAGGAAATGAGGACATCCAGCAAAGAAGTGGATGGATCGTGTGAGAGATGATTTTGAACAGTCAGGCAGGAGATTAGCACTGAATTAAGAGAGATGGCGACAGTTAACACAACACCCCAACCCCATGTAGAAAATAAGAAAAAGGGGGTTGATGATGATGATGACAATGATGACGAAAGTAGAATTCGATGGGAAAAACAATAGAATAAATAAAACAAACCTGTCTTTTCTGGAGAACATATAAATTATCATTCAGAAAAAAGGCTTATTTGATAAATTCAGTACTGATGGGAAAATAGCATACTTAGCAAGTGTATTTATGTTGCCAACAGTATTTGAAAAGGAATTATTGCAGATAATTATTTTTTCATTTATATGGGGTTCTAGATTATACCCAGTAAAAGAGGAGTTTTGTATGTAAAAAAAAAGAGGAAGGAGGTTTAGGGTTAATTAGCCCAATGCTATATGCTGCTACATCAATGTGAAACTCCACAGCAAAGAGTAAACTCCAGAATTTTATTGTAAAACCAAATCAACCAACAGTAAGCACTTTTGTCATGTAATATAGACTTCTTCAGACCAAATGAATTAAATACATTGACCTCACCTACAATATGTATACCCCTGCTAATCACATAGTAATTGAACAATTACAAACATCAATTAAGCATTATTTGATAAAGTCCTTAAGTCTATGAAATATTTTTAAAATAATCCATTGAAAAGTATATATATATATATATATATATATATATATATATATATATATATATATATATATATATATATATACACACACACACATACATATACAATATTATATATATATATATATATATATATATATATATATGTATATATATATATATATATATATATATATAAATATATATATATATATATATATATAACTAAATATACATTTCAAATTTTATCTCTCATACGTGTTCATTTTTAATATACTACTCATACTAATAATACCATTAAGTCCGGGTCAGGATGAAGTGTTTAAGAATTGTGAATTTAAGTATTGTGAAAGTTAAAGATGAGAGGAGTATTTGGAATGGGAGCGGTAGAACAGGATGTTATTTTAAAATATCAAAAAGATGTGATAAAGTATTTACCAAGTGGTGTGTGTGTGTGTGTGTATATATATATATATATATATATATATATATATATATATATAACAGTGGAAAAGAAGATTAAAAAATACTTCACCAAAGATTACAAAGAAATCTAAGGAGTAGTTTTAGATGTGTTTCACTTAATGAAAATAGTGAAAAATCTGAGTCTGGTGATCAAGGAATAGTTGTACAAAAACACAGAAAAATATTCAATTGAGTAAAGAAGAAAAATAAGAAATGAATATTTAAAATACTTCCATAAAACATAAAAAGAAGGATAAGTAATAATTTTAGAGCACTATTCTTATAAATGTTGCAAGATTCCTGACAAGTGAAAAAAGACTGCAAATAGAAAAATTGTGTGGTAGAAATGTAATATGGAATGTTGGAAGTGAATGTTGTTCTGGAGTGGCTGTATTGTATAAAAAGACTGTAAAATATTAGATGCAATATTGGTAAAGATGGGAAGGTTAACTGTTGTGGATGCCAGGTGGAGAGAATATACTTATAGAATTATAGCATTGTATGCATATACAAATGGCAAGGAAAAAGAGAATCTCTTTAATCAAATATTAGATTATGTGGTGGCTAACATGAAAATTATTATTGCAGGGGATTTTAATTTTTATTAACAGGAAAATTTAAAAAGAAAGGGAAAGATGTTAAAAAATACAAGAAGTAATAAAATGTAGTAAGTTAACTATGTAGAATAAAAGCCAATTGACTTATAAAAGAGTGGCAATTGGATATGAGATCGATTATTTTGTTTTATTGGAAGGTTTGGGTGTAGCAGATGGTGATACAATAGGATTAGGTTTATGAGATCATTTAACAATATGAATGGAGGTGATAGAAGCAAGAGAGTTTATTAAAACTGGAAATAGAATAAAAGGAATAACTGAGAATTTTTTGTTAAAACAAAGAGAAGACCAACCATGAGAATGAGAACAACCAATGCCACTGTAATAGATAAATATTATGCATGGAACAGTTTGGTAACCATTCTGGGTTCTAAATCTGAAGAAATGTGTCCCCAGATTTAATAAACTCTGTGTAGGAATAGTGTATTTCCTACACGGAGTGAACAGTGTCCATGGCAGCAGCTTCCCCTCGGCAGCACACCTTGCATATTAATGAAGGTGCACTACTGAGAGGGAGCCATGTACATGGTTACTGAACCAGTGCTAGGGGGGTGTGTTACAGTTGTGTAACACACCCCCTGCATTGTTAAAGTGCCGTATGGCACTAAAACATTAAAGGAAGCATCCTTGGACACTTATTTATAATTTTATATATGAATGTCATACAGGGGGTGTGTTACAGTGTCTGTAACACACCCCTGCACTGTAAAAGTGCCATATGGCACTAAAACATTAAAGAAAGTGTCTGCGGACACTTATTTATAATTTTGTTTATTTATGCCTCACAGGGGATGTGTTACAGTGTCCGTAACACACCCCCTTCACTATCAAAGTGCCATACAGCACTAAAATATGAAATTGTAACTGTGTCCCGGCCAGTATGTAAAATAAATATGTAGAGGGTGTGTTACAGTGTCAGTAACACTTCCCCCGTAATGCCAGAGTGCCGGATGGCAGTGCAATTAAATGTGGAAATGTCATTTTGTCCCTGTGTATTAATTATTTTTTTATATACTTTTTTTGTTTTGCACAATGTGGTGCAGTGCTTAGCAATGAACATGTGCCAGACATCTAAAAATAGAAACCGGATGCGTTTAATTTTTGTCCAAAAGGTCAAGTTTAAGCATAGCTGTGCTGGTTTGCGCGGCATGGCACAGTGCTAAGCAGTGCTTAAACGTAAGTAAGAGGTATATGTAAAGCAGTTTAGCTGCATATCCTCACTGGCTGAATGGTTATAGTGATGGCGTTGTGTACAACAGGTGCATGGGTCGAATCCTGACCATTCATCTTTTTACATGCTATAGGGAAATTTTTTTTATGTATACATTGAAATATGTTAACTGGGTTAGTCCAGCTTGACCAGAAGCCCATTTACAGTGGAGACCCGAGTATACAAGTCCCAGTTACACACAAATGTTTAATACAGTACATTAATGTTACAGTAACAGATAACATAGTGAAATACATATGTGTAGGAGATATGAAGTAAAATTATTTTCAATAGTTTTAAGCAATGCTTAAACAGGACCTGTCTTAGCAATACTTAGCAATGCTCAGCTCTGCTTAGCTGGTTTGAGCATTGCTAAGCAGTCCTCTTTAAGCAGTCCGCAGCTCAGCTCAGCAGGTTTGCATGGTGCAAAGTGGAGCTAAGCATTTTTAAAAATGGCCAACGGTGGCAAAAGGGGGGAAAACAGCCTTATTTAAACTGAAGAGGTGGGAATACAGCCAGAACCTGTCGGGAGTTTTATCACTGCAGGAGCTATGGCTGGAGTCAGAGAGGGAGTGCACTTTTGGGTGCAGCTCTGGGTCATATTGGAGTCCAGGTTCATGGTTGGACTCCTAATGAAAGACCATGATGCCTGATTGCTGCAGTGCCAGTACCGGGGCTCTGATTACAAGTCTGAGGCCTGGAACTGTCTGCTATGTGACCTCACCAATGCCACTGGAATCCCCTGCACTGGTGAGCAGGTGCATCATGATTATGACAACCTGAAGTGAAGGAAGGGGGGGCTCTTGGCCCAATGGAGCCAAGACGCTTGGGACTGGAATGCCCCAGAAGTTTGTAAGTATAGCAACTGGTGATTTACCAAATTATAATACGAATATCGGATAGACAGGTATGCATAATGTTGTGTCCCCCCCCCCACAACTGCAGAGGAGAGGACATGCAACTTAGAGGTCCATGCTGGGCACCTAGCAAGAATGCACCAACAGTGTGGTCAGTTCAGACCTATCTTGCAATATATAGTACAATAAATAAGAAAGAGTATATTGTTTACTGCCACTAGGTATAGTGTGTTCTGAGTGTACTGCAATAAATTTGTTCTTAGACCCACATTGATATAAGTGAGTAATGTGATGTACTGTGCAAAACAGAGGAAGGCATCAAACCTGCTACTATTGATGCAAGAAAGCTAATACTGTAGTAATAGTGTGTAGGAATTAACTAAGTATATACTGTATTAATACTAAAGATCTTGCAATAAAGTACACCATGATTGAAACTGTGAAGGTAATAAATAACATTAATTCATCATCTACAGTATATACATTACAACTGGAGTTAGAATTTTGAATGTAATAAACCACAGTGTCATGTCACCCTCAATAAAGTTCTTTCCTCCAAGTGTTGTGTTTATTCTGGTCTGTTGTAGCAGAAATCCAATTGTATAGGTGCTCCTCAGCAAATATGGTTATGACACCATGAAATGGCTATAGTTTGGCTGATAAAGAACTGTTATGCTAAAGTGTAGCTGTGTAGCTGTACAGCAAGATAGAATGCAATTTGATATATGTTCTGCACTAAGATCTGAACCTTGAATAGTAATGTGTAATGTACTATAGTGTCTTTCCCCACATGATTGTCTTGTCTTAACCTTTGCATTTCAGCTATACACATTCCTAAATGTAGGTATGCTGATGCAGGCAAGTATGACACTATAATTGCATGGAGACTGCAAATGTACCATGTGCAAGTGTATATGGGTTAGGTATGCAACCCAGCACCCCGATATGGTCTGTACAGATGACAATATTCCCA
Organism: Protopterus annectens; assembly: GCF_019279795.1. Lineage (NCBI taxonomy): Eukaryota > Metazoa > Chordata > Ceratodontiformes > Protopteridae > Protopterus > Protopterus annectens. The sequence goes on along the minus strand of NC_056737.1, from coordinate 590,204,499 downwards.
TCTGCTAGGGTGTAAATGTGTACATCTACATTCCAACTATTCCACACCTCCCCTACTATCTCTGTCATGCATGAATCTCATGCATGTATGTTCAACTGTCACTACAGTCTTCTGTGACACTCTACCTATATTGCCAGGTCAGACTTTGTAACCAAATGAGCTTTAGGCACAAATTAGTCAACCAGCACACAGCAGTGGCCCAGTAGCTCGGTGTGATAAGGAATAGATATGTTGTTCACTTGTGCACACACAGACCAGGGTTTGAATCCAGGGACCAGTACTAAGATGTATTTATAGTAACACATAAGTAGTCTTGACTATTTGTATAAACTGTCATGTAGTGTTAACAGATATTTTCTCCACAGGGCTTACAGGTAAAGAAATGTTTATAGTAGCTGTATGAAGGGAATACTAATAAACTGTGTCCAGATGTGCTAGTGTATAAACAGCAGTGCTCAGTAAGTTGATAAGACTCCATTAAATAAAACATCAGGTAGTACATTACTATTCCAACTAAATTAGACAAATTAAATGTTCTACTGTTGGTACGGCTGTAGGGCTGGTGCATCTGTGAATGTGTGTTGATAGTCCAACCCCATGCTTACAAATGACAGCAGGATAGGTATAAACACCATGCACTGTGCCCGATGCATGTCTCTCAAGTGTCACGTTGTCACGGCTAGTGATCACTGTTGCCATTAACCTTGGACACAAATATAACTCTATTTGAAGTATGCCAGTAGCACAGTCACACAACATCACTGCAGGGTACACCTTGTTAGTCATATATGTTACCCTGACATATACAAATCCCCTGTAGTTATGTACCTATAGTTTTTACAGCTTGGCCCATACCATTCCATGTTGACAGCTTGAGAGGTATGTACATGCTACAGAAGCTTTAGGGCACATGTAGATGTAAAGTAAGGGCAGACCTGTAGAGTATTGAGCACTACTGTTGTGAAAATATAACCTATACAGTTGTTAATGGAATGCTTTTCTCTCCCCCACCCCTTATCTGCATCACAAAATATTATTGTTATACTACAGGTATGTTTTCATTTACATACATATTGCTCTCAAAACCTAATGTTGGGCCTTGTGTTGTATTATTGGTTATATATTTCAATGGTTGCATACTAACATACCTTGTTGAAATTCCACCATTGTTGGCCTTTTGCCATAACTGTTACTGGCATACTGTTACAATAATAACTGTTATCCCATTTATGCCTGTGTTCCGTATGCTATGCAATTCTATTGTGCTGGGTTAACTGGAACACCCATGCATGCTGTTATAACTAATATTGAAATGATTTGTTAATGACTAACTGATACACTTTGACAAACCTCAACACCATAGCATTTTTGGGTAGGCCGGTCCCAGCAGATCTGCCTGTCCCACCTCATCTGGCCACAGCACCGGGACCCAGTCTGGAGCTACCTCCTCCACTGGTCCTGCACCACCCTCAGGTGGAACTGCCTCAGGGGATGGGGCCTGTCCCCTTGGGTGCGGGTGCAGAGAGGACGCTGTCACCTGACACCAGTTTCCAGGGAAGGTGCACAAGGTCATCCATTGGGATTTGGATGTCCACCTGCACCAGATTGAGGGAAGACTGGTGCACCTTATGAGGCAGGTTGGCCCCGGTGCCCAGGCCCCAGCACAGTCACCTTCGGGGCTGTGAAGGGGCAGTGATGACTGTCCATGGGTGGGGACCTCAGTCCCACTGTTTTCATTTGGGGGCACTTGGTCCTCTAATTCTCAATCACCCTCCCCGTCCAAGGTGTTTACCCCCCCTCATGTGTTATACACTGCCCCTGTCTGCTGTCTTGTCTATCTGCAAATGCAGTCTTTCCTACCCAACTTTCCTCTCCAAATGTACCTACACCCCTTCCCCAACATCCCACGCTCACCTTAAAAAAAGGGGCATCTGTCCCAAAAAAAAAATCATCCCATACTCACACATCCCACATTTCTCCATTTTGCCCCCACGCACACTGCAATGAATCAATCAGCCCATCAATTAATCAACAAATTTATGTCACCCACATCCCTTCTTGTAGGGTGTGAGACTCCAAATTCCAAATTGTCCACATCATGCACAGCTGTTGCTGCACATGAAATGGATAGCTATGGTCCTTTCCTATACCTGTCCTGCACATTCCTAGCTGCCTTTTATATTGTTTTCCCCCCTGCTTGCCCCCATTTCAAAACTTTCCTATCACCCCTTTTTTCTTTTCTTTTTTTGGAAATATAGTGGGTTTAAGTGGGGATGAGCGTCACTTGGCTTCACAGTGCTTCACACAAACCCATGCAAACCCACTTAAAACTGCTTTAATCACCTTATCTGCTTCAGACATTGTTCTGCCCAGCAACAAAATAACCAGCCCTGGCATGATGTGAACCCAGGAACCTCTGTACTACAGTCAGAGCAATGCACCATTAGGCCAACTGAGCTCTGAGGAATTGTTGTTTTTTTCTAAATATATTATGCAGTACAGTTATGTAACATTAGGGAAAAAAAGACACCCCTGCCAAGTATTGAACCCAGGACCTACTAAACTATAATCAGAGCAATACAGCATTAGGCCAGCTCAGTTCTGGGGAAGTATTGTTTGTTTCTAAATATATCATGCAGTACAGTGATGTAACATTAGGGAAAAAGGATACCTCTGCCAGGTATTGGCCCCAGGACCCTCTGAACTACAGTTCACTGCAATACACCAGTAGGCCAACTCAACTCTGGGAAATTGCTGGTGTTGTTACCAAGATATCCTGAGTGCCAGTGACACTACTTCTACATATACTGTGATAAATGACAGTGTACTTGGGCCTTTGATGCAGTCACCAAATCAGTACACAGCCAAAGACATGTCGATGGATTGACGGGAGGTCTACCACATCAGGTACAGCTGACAACTGCACAGATTGTTGCAGAATGTCCACAGTCATGTCACCAATGTATGGCATGGTTGTCATAAAAGCTATCCTGTGTGCTGATGGAATGGCAAGGCAGTGCAGATAGGTTTCCCAAAATCATGACAGACAGGTCAGTGCCACATGTCCTAGCCATCCAAACACACATATTCATGCCAATCCTGTGTAACACACTGTATGCATGCACATATGCCTTGCAACTACACCTCCCATAATAATTACTCCATAGCTCTATCTGTAACATTCCCAGCATGTCTGACATTTGGACACCCACAATTCAGGTCCACAGTCCAGTCTGTTGCATGACAACTACATGCTCGGCAATACAACAATACTGACAGTAGGTACTGGTGGATACAGCTGGCATATCACATCATGTAGTGTCAATGAGTCTTCTCAGTCTGTGAATGTCATACAGGCTTAATTCAAAGATTGTCCAGGTGTCCCTGACAGTTCCTGACATTCTCTGGCTAGTTCACTGTGTACTCCACACCTGTATCTCAATCTCATTGCCTGACACCTATGGCTAGCATACCTGGTGATACCCTGCAGACAAAACAGCAGGTTATAGGCACTAGTAGTGGGGGGGCACTGGCTCTGCCTCAGCAGCAGTGCATACATATTGAGCATACAATGTAAGGAAATTAATACAGTACCAGATATTAATGTACCATACTGTGTTGCCAGGGGCCTGGCATGTCACAGACACATTCCCCAAACTCTAGGGACAACCAACATGCATTGTCAAACTGGTGTCCAGAAATCCACAGTTGTCTGGCAGGGGGTCTACATCTGTCAGGCACATGTACACATTCTGCAAACATCTGAGTACTGCAGATGTCAGACACCTAAGAGAAGGACACCCTACAACACATATGCACAGCTATTCCTGGAATGTCCACATGCACTTATACTACCACTCACCTATTTCTTGGATGTAGGCTGGATGACATGGTACTGTAATGCTGCCATAGGGGACACCCAACAGTCGATGGCAGTGATGGGTGTGGACAAATAACAATACAGTCTGTCACAGCACTCAGTCCATATCTGGTATTCCTGGTACCATATGAGGTTACTAAGCAATGGGCCCTGAGCAGCCATATGCTGTGTCAGATATTAGCCCATGTGTAAGCAAGGCAGCACCTGATGCCACAGTCCAACAGGGACACAGGTGGTATCCCAAGGGTGTATATGCAGTTAACCATCCAGTTATCAAGGTTATGCCTGCAAAGGTGTAAATAGCTACCCTGTCTGATGTGGACAGGGTGCCCATTCTATTGCAGGGTGATTGTGTGGGACACACATCTGAGCTGCCATCATGCCCAGCTCATGTCACATGCCAGGTTGAGGACATGTGTGTTAACAGAGTGGAGCTTGAGTTGCACTCGTGCAGCAGTTCCAGCAATGTGGATTCCATAATTGCCTGGCATGCCACACTGAGGTCACCCCTGAGGAGTATGTATGAAACCAGGTAGAGGCTTGCCCTTATAGCCTATTGATGTATGGCAGATGTGTGATGCCCTAGTATCCCCTGGTGGGAACCTCTGTGATGTACCCAGCTGTTGCATGTGCTTTGTGATGTGAATGATGTACAGGGTACTATACACAATACTGGGCTGCATTGGGGGGAATACGGGGATGTTTATACCCCATGTCCCTTTATGTCATACCTGTATGTATGACTTGGGCCATGTACAAGGTGTACCTTACAATGGAAGCAACATTGTGTTGAAATGTCATGTTGCCAAAGACCTGTGTCCACAGCTCCCTCATGACTGATTGCGTGCCTATGATGTTGTTAGTACTGTGATATTATGTGAAGATGTCACTCTCCCCAAAGGGGTTGACACTGCATGTCCTGCTATGTGGCCTGAGGCCACGTGTCTAGCAGCAGTCATGTATCTGTGTGAGACCATCCTAGGCAGATGTCAACATCACTAGGGCATCTGATGATGGCACCCAGCATGTAGTCATCTTCAGACATGGTTGGACATAGGTTACTGGCTGTTACATGCACCTCAGGCGTGTACATGACACATAACAGAGGTCCAAAGACAGAAGAACAACAGGTGACACACATAGTTATGGGTTAACCTCTTGAGGTGGATTCCCCTATGTGGAATAGGTGGGTCATGTCAGCACACCGGTGTGCGACCCCTAAGGTAACACATGGTGTGATGCATACGTGGGGGTGTTATGTGTATAATGGCCATGGGGCTTATGCTGTCACAGAGATTATCCATGTCAAGGTAGGCAGTTTGTACTGTCACCCCCTGTCCATGACTTTGGTGACTGTGTAATGCAGGTCAACTGAGTCTAACAGGCATGAACCCTTTCTTGACAAAGCTTAAGTGTGCTTGATGGATTGTGTGCAAGTCACCAATGTGCTTGTTATTGGGGTTCACTATAAACTGTGTTATGGCCTTGCAGAGCAACCTAGTTAGGCTGCTGGGTCCATCATTTAACTGAGTGGAGGATGCATCACCTTAGTCTAAAGGGGTGATAGTGGTCATCCATGAAATGGCTGGGAAAAAAGTGGTAGTCAGTTCTTCTTTGGATATGGTTCCTTATGGTGTTTTAAGGTTATGCTTGGGGTCATGTAGGATGCATCCTGTGATGTCATAGGCTCCCATGACACATGTATACCATGACTTTCACATGGCAGTGGTGACCTGTTCCTACATATAGGAGATGGGGGAGGTACTGTGGTTATCCTGATGTACTGATGGGGAAGACACAGGGTGAGGCCTCCATCGACTCTGTCAGGCATCCAGTATGCTATAGCAACAGCATTGGTATGGCTGGTGTCCTTGAGCACCTCAATGAGGTGCTACCTGTGCTGTTGCAGACATATGTGCAGTAGGGGAGATGACTGTCTGTAGTGGATGTAGACAATGTAAGCTCTGTGTTTGTTGTGCAGGTTTGCAGGACTGATCCCAATGTCATGTACACACCAAGGAGACATTGTCCAAATTGACCACCTGCCCCTACTGTGTGTCTGACAGCAGTATGTCATCCCTGTTATGGTCAGTATGTATTGCAGATATCCACCAGACAGGTGTAGATATCCTAGCAGAGGGCGATATTTGCCTGTTGGGTATACCTGACTGCATGCATCTATACAGATGCACATATAGTACTTGTGTGTAGGTGTGGACATTGATGCCAGTCCTTAATGAGGGGTTGGGGGCTGTGAGGCTGTGTATACCCCCCTAGCAGGATGTATTCCACTTTGGAGGTGTATGTATGGCTGACCCTAGCTAGATGGGTATTGTGGGAGATGGTGACTGCAAACACGACTGCATGATGGTTGCTGTACCACAGAGGATGACACTGTAGGCAAGTCCCTGGTCACACCAAGGTGTTTGTATGTCTACTGTTCATGGCTCTCTTGCCATTTGTGTGCTGGTATGGGTAAGTCTTACAATGTATATTACGGTTGTTCAACGGACCCAGGATCAGGGTACAGACCCGAACACTAATACAGTTGATGAGGTCCATATAGGTTGAATGGGCTTCCTGGTCACATGTGCTGGTCAGTAGCTTGCTTTGATTTGACTGGGTGTGTGCTGGCAATGGTGAACTGTCCCTGCAGTGTCCTCTGTGCATATTACTGCCTGTACAGTGTGGAGGTGTGCATTGCCTCATATATACAGAAATCCCATGTCCCATGGCCTTACCAGCTACACTTTGGCATCTGAATGTATGATAGGATGGTTGACCAGTTAGGCTGGGCTGCTCTCTGCAGCTTTGAACCATGGTCTGTGTGACTACACAGATGTCTGCAGTTCCTAGGGTTATGACTGCTTGCAATGAGGGCAAAGTCATGTGTATACATCTAGCATTTAGCAGCATGGCCTTCAATGTGTGCTGCACTGACACTTGTATGCTGGTAGTGATAACTTTACCACTTTTCATAATGGAGTCACTATAAATGCTGGCGAGAACCAGTGCCAGGTACATGAAGACTAGTCAAGACAGATGGAGGCCATCTCTCACAGAGCATCATGGTCTGTTTACCATATCATCCCAGACTCACAGGTACTGGAACCCCTGGAATATCACAGGATAAATGTGCACATGCTAAGGGCAATCATTCCAATTGTATTGTGGCATCAGTCTGGGTGACAGCATAATGCAATGTAAGGCTAGGGACATACCTGCCTGGGACACATAACCATTGTGCTCACTCATGTCTCACTGCATATAGTCCAGGAACATACATATCAGGTCAGGCACATGAACATGTACTGTGACAGACCCATGACAGTACCTGTTGGTGACAGACATCAGTGTGTGTACAATATGGTGGAGTCTATCACGTGACATGCAAGTAACTGTAACCATCCATATATACAGCCAGGTCAGAAGCACACCAGTGTGTCTCCACTGGAGTCTCCTATGTGTAACATGTTTGACATGGGCTGATCATTGCATGGCTGTGGGACACAGGTGTGTGGCCATGTGTGGTATGTGCTGTGTATGGCTGTGGTGTTCATGTGTGGCTCTGCCTTGGAGATCCACTTTGTTTCTGGATGTGTATGTTGAGGGCCACTGCAGATGTTTGTGTTTGTGGTGTAGGTGTGGCCGGTGTGTGAGGTGTACTGATTGTGTTGACAACCTGTTTGGGTCCAAATATGTGTCACAGTGACGGAGCATGGACTGCAGGTCCCTACTGTCATTGCATTTCTCATGCAGTGTGTTCCTTGCTGATGTTTGTAGATGGCTGTCCATTTGTACACATGAGGCAGGAGCTACACAGTGCTAGGATACCAATATCAATCACACTGGCTGGGGAAACTGTAGGACATTGTCAGCCATATAGTCCATAATCTGAGAGAGGAAGGCCAGGGGACCTGAGGCGTGGTCCTATAGACCACATGATTACTAATACAATATGAGGCTAACATCACAGCAGACCATGTAGACAGGCTATGAACAAGCAGTAATACAGTAGGTGCAACAGGTACATGCATTGCAACACTTTATAACACATGCAGTAAGTAGCATGACACATCAGGATCACGGTGGCAATGCATGCTGTATTGCAACTATATTGCCGATACCCACAGTCATACTGTGCTCATAGATGATAGGGTTATGATGTGGGGGGTAGCAGTGGATAGTGCTAGCAAAAGTAGTTGTGCAGTGTCTGTACATAATGTTGAGCAATGTATGCAGTCCTCTGATGTGTTCCCCTGTTCATGTCTGTCAGGTGGGATGTACAGATCTCGCAACCCACCCTTCTCATAAGCTGACACCACTGAAATTATTGTTGCCTTGAGACTCCATCACCGGGTGCTGTTGTCAAGGATTTGCCACAACCAGCAACAAAACTCTGCACTGCGGGCAGACCTGGTTGCAACAGTGAATGATGTGGGACACTGGGACAGGAGCTATGTACAGGTCTGACACCATGGTACTGATCCCATACACCATGCATTACAAAGACCTGCAGCTGTTGCCAAGGACCATGCTGGCACAGAGGGAGGCCCTGCTACACAGCCACCACTGTCAGCTGCAGAGGAGTTCCTGGCACACCTGGGGTCAGACACCAGTGCACAGGAAACCATCACTACATATGTTGTGGAGGTGGGTGGCACAGATTTTACAGCTGAGGAATGTCCAGGTAAGCCTCCAGTGGTCATCACGTTAATGCTGTAGCATTCATAGTTTCAGCCTCTGCAAACCTTTATGAGGTCAATCTGCATTTGTGGGTGGGAATTTGCAATGCACACATGTGCACACATATTGTGAATGTCAGCAATTTAGGTAGTATCACAGCTTGCACTGTACATATTGATAAATGCTCATATTATCCTGTACCAATGCCACATATGTGTGTGTGCTGACAATAGCTCTCCCCCACATATCCATAGGTACCTCTGGTGTGGCTGGGGAACATCAACCTGTAGCCAGTGAGTGTAGAACTGTCATTTAATGGCTCACCTATACCTTAGGCATGTTAAGGGCTGCCAGTTTGCCATGCACATGACAGTTCAGCTTATCTATGTTGAAATGCATGCATGTTCACTTGTGGTGGGGTTCACTGCTGTGCATCACACTGGTAATCACAGTAGCATATCTGCAGGATCTGTTATATATTAGCACATAGTTATGCATAGGTGTAGCCAGTCTGCTATACAGGGGTGCATTACTATTGTGTAAACGGGTGCACTGTGTGTTAGGCGAAAGTCCATCCCATACTCTGACTTGTGATGTATCTCACAGCTGTATGTACTAGCAACATTAACTGCACATAGCTGCATTGCATGTTGTTCAGGGCCTGTCCAGAGTGTGTCTGTTGTGGTCTGATTGTGTGTTGTGCATGGCATCAGTCAGAAGGTGTGGTGTGTATAATGCCTTTGTGGCACCTCACCTGTGTGTGTGTGTGTGTGTGTGTGTGTGTGTGTGTGTGTGTGTGTGTGTGTGTGTGTGTGTGTGTGGATCAGCAAACATTATAGTGCAGGTATTCATGTAGTCATGTAGTTTTCCCCTCAGAGGTGACCATAGGGGTTGGAGTATGTCCCCCTCACAACCTGATGTCAGTATGTCATCAGACTCTGATGATGATGGTGGCCAATGTGAGGCACAGGTGGGGTCTTTGGGGGCTGAATCTTTCCCATTTGTTGACATCCCATTTCCACCTCCAATGTCTCCACACATGGTCAGTATGCCTACACATACCCAGTCCCCAGCAGCCACAGATATTGGGCAGTCAGAGGGTGGTGGCATCGAACAGGGGAGTGTGGAGACAATCACATCTGTGACTGTAGACACTAACCATAGACAAAAAGTTGGTGAAGGCCCCACACAAGCTGATTGACTGGGGTGCATAAAGGAGGACTGCTGGCCATTCAGCACCTGTCAGAGGTGTCACAGCATGTGTCACCCAATGCATGTTCTGGTCTGTCATGGAGGCACAGGCACATTGTGAACGGTACACCAGATGGATGCTCAGGGTTATGGATGCCACACTGCCTGGCATGCATGACATCCTCCATGGCATTGGTGATGCCTTACGTCATTTTGCTGCTGAGGTGGATAGATGGCGGGGTGAGACATTGTCAGTCCTTAACCATGCAATATCTGTGCTTGAACATGTGGTGGGACTAGTGTATCGGACTTGTGGACGTGGGTCAGCAACAACATCAGCTGAGAGCCCACTTGGCCATGCACGGTCACATTCCTGTAGTGACAGTACCACCAACACATCTGATTGGAGGGTGCTGTCCACGCTACAACATGGTAGGCCATGGGCACGTGGTCCTGGGTGGTCCCGTGAGAGACACAGACCCAGCAGACACCAGTCACCATCTGGAAGTAGTACCACATCTGGCCTTGGGCATGGTGTTGCCAGTGCTACTCCTGGCCGAACCAGATCCTGTGTTCATGGCCAGAGATGGTGAACTGTATATTCTGCCATGTACAGTCCACAGCTGTGCAACATACCCTTGTGTAGGGCTAGCACATGGCCTGACTGTGTGCATGCACACACTCACACATCACTGTCACATGCAGGTCATTGACAGATGCACACAGCTCCTCTCCATGGCCCAGCTGACCAGCACCCCTCCAGACACACACATGATGTCAAGTGTATGGCACTGCCTAGGACTTTTCCAACTCCACACCACACCCTGTGCATTTGATGATAGCTGTGCCAGATCCCTATTATCCATATCATCAATGCATGAACATGTTAATATGTGTCTGATACACAGGGTGAATATAGTACAGGTAATGGCAGTTTGTAGTGTTGTAGTATTATGGGCTGTAAGGTGATGTCTGCTGGCAATTGTCATGTGTACACATCAAAGTGTATGTACCTCTGTGCCATGATGCTTTATTGCTGTTAATACTGCTGACTGACTGTTGTCTCACAGTCCTTATTCTGTTTCCATTCCAGGTGTGTGTGCATCTAAATTGTGGTGGGCTGTGGCCATTACGGAAACTGAGGTTGGTGGACTGGCAACACAGAGACCTTTTTATCGCCAAGGTCCAGCTGTATATGTCCATGTTTACCTAGGTGCACATGCATGGAACAGTGTGTTAGGGACAATGGGGGCAGACAGCATACCTTGCATGCATACCTCTTGACACAGCATGCTGCTCTTAATACATGTCACCTGGGAGTTCTGTAGGATCACATCTTCATAGGTACAGAGGAGGTTATGACAGTACTGGCCCTGGGTCCCTTACAAGCCTATCCAGTACTCTATCCCCAACAGTAGCATCTATCAGCACCTGTTGCCCCTGCTATTGCTTGACACACTTTGGACCCCCGGGATAGATTTTTTTGACATCCACTCAATCTTGATGCATTTGATGAAGGTCTGCATGGTACTCTGACATTTTTGGGAGTGCATTCCTGAGACAGGGCAGCCTGTGGGAGACAAACTTGTCTCTCCAGCTTTGTTGCTGTGCCATGTGATTCAAGCCTGTCATGCCAGTAATGTGCACAGAGTTATACTGTCATATATGGGGCAGCTGTTGAAAGGCTGAGCACAGCATTGCCATCTACTCATGCCACAGCCCACCTGTGGACAACCTGCCCAATAACGAGTGGTGCAGTACTGATTTGAGGCTGTATGCATGGAACAGATGTTGAAGGCCATGGATAACCTTTGTGCATATTAACATAGCCTTTCCATTTGATGCAGATGTCTACATAGGTACATACCAGACCAGCCATGCTGCTAATGTATTGCTGTACTGACTGAGGTCTATCCAGAGCTAATGTCCAACTTTTATCTGGATGCAGTCCCTTTACCTATGTGGTGAACCACATCCAAGCATTTTCTGACCACTGCCATTACTTGATGGGTGAATGCAATAGTGTTATCAACCTGAGAGCCACATCTGTCAATGCAGTTTGTGCATTTATGGGGTTGCCTTTCATGTGGGAAATAGTGGGTCCATATCCTCACCATATGGTAAGATGGTATTGTTTTCTGCATTCAGCTGGGGGCCAGGATCTGCCCACCATTCCATACCTGCTGTATGACCCCATTGCAGTGTGTTAACATCAGTTTGTGGGTCAATGACAGACAGTACACAGTTGCCACAGCATTAGGCAGTACCTACATATGTGGGAGGTGGCAGTTATCATCCATGCCTTCATACATGTGGGTCATTGTTGGTGAAGCTTCTCACAAGGAGTACACATGTCTACATACTGCACATACCTAGGCAACACAGGGTAGGATTGCCACCTTATTGAATGTGGAATGTGGGACACATCATGTAGTATTGTGACACTTGGCAGGACATACCATAACCCATGGCAAGTGCACCAGAAAGGAATTCCCTAAGTTTGCCAATATGGCTGTTTCTTTGTGTCACATCACCATAGGTTATGCTATTTCTCATACCAATAAGGTGCTTCTGATGTGAAATAACTGCTTTATGCAGGTAGTAGACAAGATACAAGTAGTAGAAGATGTTTGTTGTCCTACATTCTGGGACCTCTGTATTGTTTGGGTTGTCACAGGTCACACCTGGCTAAACATGGACTGCAGTCTGAAGGGTGGAACAGATGGTGGCCATAACTCCCACCTCTACAGATGTCTTCAGAATGTCCTGATGTTTGCCACATATTTTTGTTCCTTTTGGCATAACATTGTGGTTTTCTGTCAAAGTAGTGTGAAATCATTAAAGACTGATGTTACACAATAATGACAGATATTTTCCTGTTGGACTTCATACACCTCAGAAAATGCATGTGAAAGCACAACCTGTTATGCTATCTAGTGTGTATGCTTCTCAGAGCAATATTTAAAGATTGACCCTAATATGTGGGCTTTGTCCCACTTTTCTGTGTGGCTTTTTCCAGGTGTCTTTCTGTAAAGGGTCTAGAGGTATGTCTGCGGCCCTAACACAGGCTCACTGCTGCAAGGGGTATACATATGTACACACACCCACTCCTGAACTGCCATTGTTGATAGTAGGTCCCCTACATGGCTAGTTATACATAGGATAGCTCAATAAACATAGCGCATAAACCACAGACTTTATACAGTTTTGCACTGTCTGCCACTAAAATTCAGGTGGTTGACATCTGCAGGTGCTGTAAGGATTGCCACTGGGGGGGTTAACAGGCACTTTAAATGGTATAACTGTGTGATACACACACTGCTGCAGGGGAACATGCATTCCAACAGTCATGCAGAGAGAGTTGCCAGTTTCAGACTTATGACACCTGTCTATCTAGTTATTTATTTATTTATTTTTATTTTACATTTGTTAACCGGGAGAGTCCGACTGGATACATGTCCATTTTCAGCGGAGGCCCGGGGAGAAAAGCTCCAAGTACATAACAGACATATGAACATTGTTAATGCAAAAAAAGGAAGATAGTTGAGTTCTAAATACAATATAAAGATACATCACATCTTGGGAAAAAAAAACAACAACAGCAGCATATAAAAAAAACATAGGTCAGTTACAAAGGCGAGGCACCTTGTTAAAAAGCGGTTAAGGATAGTGAGGTAAGAGAAGGGTAAATGATAGTGGTTAATCAGGTTTGGAACAGGGACATTGCCAGAGAGTATTGAGATGGGGTTTAAGCTTTTTTTTGAATTGTAGGAGTGAAGGTTCTGAGGTGAGCATGGTCGGTAGGGATTTCCACATTTTACCTACAAAGATTGAGAATAGAGAATCCCAGCAGAATTATTGGCTTTGGTAGTTTGAGCTAAGATCTTATTGGAGGAGCGTAAAGATTGCAGGTTAATATAGGGGTGAATGATGTTTTTCAGAGCTGGTGTTTTCTCTGGGTGATACAGTATCTGGTGAGCCATTTTGAGTTGGTTGAAATGGAGTTGGCTGGAAAACTCTAACCACCCTAGTTGCTTCAAGTTAGTGCAGTGGTGCGTTCTAAAGGTGGAATTTGTGGCAAATCTAGCTATGTGATTGTAACAAGAAGCAAGTTTGTTAAGGGTTGTCTTGTTTAGGTTTGTAAAGAGGGGAGGCATAGTAAAGAGTTGATAGTAGGTGTGTGCTGGCAATTGTAATTTTAGTGTGACTAGTGTGAAAGTGTTTTACTTTATACAGACTGCCAAGCTCTTTATTGACGGTTTTGATGGTAAGATTGAAATGGGTGTCAAATTTAAGGAGGTTGTCAATGGTAACACCTAATAGCTTTGTGTGAGCTTCTGGTGATATAGTGATTCCATTGGAGGATGTAATAGAGAAGGTGGGGGGAAGAGTCTTGTTAGTGGGTGAGAAAGTAAGTAGTTTTGTTTTGTTGGGGTTGAGAACTAGTTGTCGACTTGAGAACCATTTTTCTATTAGGTTGAAGGTGTCTTGGGTTGAAGCAGTGAGGTCTGCCAGGTTGGAGGCAGTGCTGATGATAGTCGAATCATCTGCATATTGAATGCATGTGGCATGGGGGGTGATTGTGGGCAGGTCATTAACAAAGATGGTGAAGAGAAGAGGGCCAAGAATAGATCCTTGGGGAACTCCAATTGTAACAGGTAGGCATGTAGATAATTTGTCCTGCCATAGAACAGCCTGTTGCCTATTGGACATGTAGGATTGGAACCATTTCAGCGTGGAATTGCTGAGTGATAGTTTTTTTAATGTATGGAGGAGTTGAATGTGGTTCACCATATCAAAGGCCTTGGAGAGGTCTAAGAAAAGAGCAGATGATAGTTTATTATCATTTCTGAAGTTATTGATGGTATTAGAAAAGGATAGTAGGGCTGATGTGGTACTGTGATTTGGCCTGAAGCCATGTTGGGAGTTAGCTAGAATTTTATTTTGGTGAGGTGTTCCATCAGTTGTTTGTGGACACACTTTTCCATAATTTTGGCCAGGGTGAGAGTATAGCTATAGGTCTGTAGTTGGTTAGCTCTAGTGAGCTACCACCTTTATGGAGAGGAATAATGTGGGACATTTTCCATATGGAGGGATGAAGGCTTCTGACAAGGCGGTTTATGATTATGGAGATGGGATAGGAAATGGCCTCAGCTGCTTTTGCAGAAACTCAGCTGGGAGAAGGTCAGCTGCTAGCTTAGTGGGTTTTAGTTTTTAAGAAGAGATGTTATAAAGGATATGGGTACTGGATCGAAGGTAAATAGATGATCTGATGTAGTTGTAGTATTCTGCTGGCATGGGTAGTGGAGTGGGCTGGTTGTTTGTTTGAATTGTGTGGCCAGGGATTGTATAGTTTCTGTGAAGAAACTATTGAATGTGTTAGCAATGTTTACAGGGAACTGTTGTTTGCAAGTTGTTGGAGTGGGGGTGGTTGCCTGGCCTGGGTGCAGGAGCTTGTTTAAGCCTGCCCAGAATTTTTGTGGATTATTAAGGTGTTTGTGTTGGAGGTGGAGGAAGAAGTTTTTTTTATCATTTAAGATCATTCTTTTAGTTTCATTTCTAAGTTGCCGGAAGGTTTGGTGGGAGTGTGGGTCTTTAGAGGTAGTTATGTACAGTATAGCCCACCATACATATTGCATGCACCGTAGTGGTATTGTGTTTTAAATGTGTAACTCTGCATCTCAGGTGCATGACCTCTGCAGACCATGAATAGATTGGTGAGGGTAGGATTAACAGGGTGGCACAGGCACACAAAATGGTATAGGCATTGCACACACAGAGGCAAGACAGCCACACTGTTACAGAGAATATGCATACACAGACACATACACTCACATAGTCACCAGTATTGAGATTACAACCCCTATCTATCTAGTTGTGTGTAGTATAGTGCTGTGTCCTTATTGCATATGCCACAGAGCATATATGCCTGGGGCATACCTCTCAACCTGTTATAACAATACATGTGGAAAAAGCCTTCAATAATGGGGGGATATAGGCCCAAAAATAGGGACAGTGTTTACATATTGCTCTTACAAATGTAGATAACTGATTGAGTGACTATTTTCGTATTACCATTAATTTTGTGAAGGGTATGAAGTCTGGCCCTCAGATGTCTGTCATTATTGTCTGACTGCATCTCTTAATGCTTTGCCAATGATTGGCCAGGAAACCATAGTTTTATGATGCACAGGCAAAATATGTGAGGAAATCATCTGGACATTCTGCAAAACTGTATACATTTGAGAGTTATGGCCTGCAGAGTGTGAAGCAGTGCATCTAAGGATAATAACATCAACAGGCCCTGTCAGTTACTGCAATGGGGGTAGTCAGTAGGGTGGAACAGGCCTCAAAAGGTTTAACCAGCCCCCCCACACACACACACCACACACACACACACACACACACACACACACACACACACACACACACACACACACATACTCACACAGTTGGCAGTCTTGAGATTAGAACCCCTATCTATCTAGTTTATGTACTATAGTGCTACATATCTATCATGTGCATCACAGAGCTTATATGCCTACAGACTGTCCAATACTGTATCTAAGGTAGATGACATCAACAAGCCCTGTAAATTAGGGCAATGGTGGGTTAACAGGGTAGAACAAGCCTCAAAATATATTGGCATTGCACACACATAGACAGGAAACACACAAAGCCTCAGGGGATATACTGATACACACACACACACACACACACACACACACACACACACACACACACACACACACACACACACACACACACACACACACACACACACACACACACACACACACACACAGCAACTGATGTGAGAGTACAACCCCACCCTACCTACTATTACATAATGGGCCACACCATAGTATTTGCACATGCCACTGGTTGAAATAGGTGTACGTGTGGCTGTTGCAGTACTTCAACGTATGCCTTTCAGGGTCTCTCTCTGTCTGTCTGTCTCTTCCACCCCCTGTCTCTGCCTCTCTGTAAATTATATATTTATATATGTTACCTATATATCTGTATGTATATCACAATCAACACATCCAGATAAATCTTATACATACCACATATGGATAGATGGGGGTAAACATGTCTGATGGGGGTGGGGATAGACAATTACAGTGTACATAGCTGTCTGTATGCAGAAGGGATATATGTACATCCCAGTTCCGTAGTCAGATGTGTGTTCAGACATCGGCTGATAGAAGCTAAGTGTAGGAGCATGCCAAGTATGACCATCAATAGTAAGAGTGGGACTCCAGTCCAGACCTACCTGTACTCCGGTCCAGTATTTTGAGTGCTGCAGCCAATTAGCTGATGAGCCCTAGAAACAGTCCAGCACCTCACTGATAGACTGTCTGAGGGATCTCCTAGCTGTGTGCTATCCTTATTAACTGTCATATCTAGGGTGGGTACAGAGTGTATTGGACTGAGCAGAGTTTTGCATAATATGTGAGTTAAATTTTGCACAGGACTGTGAAGTCCTGGTATGTCAGTGGCAGATCAGAAGAGATTAAAGTGTGGAACCACTGACAGACATTTGTCTACTGACTCCATACACTGTAGGGAACCCATGATACTGCACGATGTGTTGTAGTCTGCACATTCTACATTTGTGTGGCCAGTGGTTCCTCCTTCCCCTTATATGTGACCTTTTGTCCTGCTCTGCTCCAGCCACAGGCTTTGTCCACAGTTGCTGCTCTTATGTACTTGTAGTTCTGGTGTGACTAGGGTAGACGTCATAACATCACACACAAGGTTTTAGACTACATACCTCTGACTGTACCTGTTTAGCAGGTTGGCCAGCATTGTGCCCCATACATCTGCTGTGGTGCTCAGACAGTTTGTGTTGCTCTGTTCTTCTAAGGCTACATGTTGACCATACTTGTCTAAGTATTACAGGCAGACATCTTGACAGGGCCATATATCACAGTCGGACACAGGCCCCAACATGAGGACAGCAGCTTAATATTGGTCTTCCAAATGTAGACAGTTGGTCGACTGCTTTTGTATTAGCTTGCATTTTCTTATGGGTATGAAGTTTGCATCTCAACCATTGATGTTTTTACATCAACCTGTATTGTTTAGCCAGTAGTTTGCCAGACAAATGTAATGTTATAACAAACAGAACAGACATATGAGGCATACGTGTGGACATTCTGAGAAACCCTGACATTCATGGGGTATAGATGGTGCCCACTGACTTGTTGTGAGTACTGACACAGTTATGTGGCAGCCTTTGTATCCTGTTGCTACACTGACTTGTCACAACCGGCTGTTTTAGTAGGCATCATCTAGGTTACTCAGAGCTTTGTACTGTCCATATCTGTGGCCCACTGTCCCTCCATTGTCCAGCTTTCCTGCAGTAACAAATATTGATGTCTGGACAGCCTGTAGAACTCCTACTGTCAGTGTAGCTGATATGCAAAATAGTAGGCACAGCCAGTTTTGAACCATGGACCCTGTCACCCACAGTAATATACTTAGCCCAGTGAGCCACAACATCCACCAGTCAGTGCTGTGTGCTTCCTGACTCTATTAACCACACACATACCTAGCACATTGACCCCTGCATATTGTGGAAATGGAACATGTTAGCAAGTTGATTGGGGCAGCCCTGGGAATGTATGGTCTGCTGCTAAAATCTTACAAACATAACTGTTACTGCAGTTCTATGAGAACACAGGTATGTCAGGGGTAGGGGACCATACTGTTAAACTGTACATATTTTCATTGACTGTCCAGATGTTTCCCTGATGTTTTGGGTCCATTTTTCATAAATTTGTGGTTGTCTGGAAAATTACTGTCAAATCATTGAAGACTTGAAGTTCAAAAGTAATGACAGACATTTGAGTTTCAGAGTTCTTACCCTTCAGATAATTCATTCTACTGCAACACCTGTTATTCTAGCAACTTTCTATGTTTGTAAGAGCAATATTTAACACTTGTCCCTGTTTTTGAGCCTTTGCCTCACATTTCTTTATGGATTTGTACAGATTTCTTGCTGTAAGAGGTTTAGAGGTATGTATGTATGGGACTCCAACATTGACATCCATGCATCTGTCCTATGACCCCGCTGTTTGTATGTCCCTCACATATTGCAGTAGATATTGTTGGCTTGGGGCCTACTGTATATCGTGGGGCAGCCAGTATTTGATAGACAGTTCCTGTTGTCCTACATAGCTGTCCATTTTCTGCTGCTATCTCAGTAGCCCACTCCATTCTCTTGCATACATGCAGTAATACCATACATATGCTTCCACAGTCTACTACCCCATTCATTTGTTGCTAAGAAGAGTGACTTACCTTGTGTCAGCAGCAGTTGAGAGGACAGTGCTTTAGGGCTGACTTTGTTGGATACATGCAGTACACAGCCTATATATCATAAGGTATAGGTAGTGTGATGTGGTTGGCATCCATTTTACTGTGTGTACGTGAGTTGGAGTGAGGTGTCAGTCCCTGGGTCCCTACATTGTCAGTGTGTGTGCTATGCATTGCCTCTTTGTCAAGGCCAGGGTGTAATGGGCATGCCTATGTCTGCCTATAAGGACAGGATCAGGCGGTTCCTTCTCTGAGTCACCTTGTGCCTGTGGGGACATTGCCAATGGTGGGAGGGCTGTGTGCCCCTTCCCTGTGATATTCTTGCTGCAGCTGTTTCCACAGGATCATATTGTGTAGCATAGCAGATACTATGAACATGCATGCACATGTGGCTGGAGAATACTGCAGGGCTGCATGAGATATGTCAAGGCAGCGGAACTGTGACTTGAGCAGCCCAAGCACACACTCTACAATGTTCCTAGTTTGTGCGAGTGCCTCATTATGGGGTTCTTCAGTTGGTGTGTGTGTGTGTGTGTGTGTGTGTGTGTGTGTGTGTGTGTGTGTGTGTGTGTGTGTATTTCTGATGGGTGTCATCATCCACGGTTCGAGTGCATAGCCAGCATCCCCCACTAGATGGCCATATGGGATGCCCCCCTTGGCAAATGGCTCATACCGCTGTGATGTGTGCCAGATGTGGGAGTCATGATAACTGCCAGGGCTGCCAGCACACACATTGATTATAATGCCCTGGGCATTGCACATGACCTGGCAGTTGGAGTGATACCACTTGCTGTTGATGTAGACTACCCTCCTCACTGGGTGGTGCTTTGATGTGCACATGAGTGCAGTCTATGGCACCCAGTACCTCTGGGTAGTGGGCTACATGGTGGAAGAGATGCATATTGTTGGCCCTCTCCTCAGGGGTGTTGGGGAAATAAATGTGCTCACTGGCATGCGTATACATGACATCCAGGAACTGGTGGAGTACCTGGATATTGATGCCTGTGAGATCCCCATGATGTCCCCAGTAGGTCTTTGGAAAGTACCTGTAGCTAGTATTCTTAAGGCTGCACATACCTTTGTTTCCACTGGGATGGGGTCCCCTCTGTTGGCTCTGGGTCTGAGGTGAGGGTGGCAGATCTCGGTGAGTTGCTGTAGTATGTCTCTGTCTACCCTGTAGCACTTCACCATCTCCAGCTCATGTAGCCCATGTAAGGTTACCCTGGGACTATTGTCAGCATCATCACCATCACTGACCTCAGCCTGTAGTGCATACAGATGTAGCACAGTAGCAGCAGCCCCTATCATTTTGTCTGCTAAAATTCACAAGTTTGTACTCCAATGGTACAGAGTAAGTGGGAAAAATCAGACTGAAGGTTGTATGCATACTTTATACTTGTGTGCTGCAGATGCAGCCTGTGTGATTGGCTGACTATGATACATCCCACCTGACAGGCATATTATTGAGGAGTTTGAATGGGCCAGTGTGAGTGGAACAGGGCTTATCAGTCATTTATGCTTGATAGGCTTTCCCAGGCTATTTCCTCCTTTTTTTAACATTTCTTCCACTGCTAAGCCCTGTGGCACTCCGCGCAAACCTGCGGAGTTAGTGTAAACATTGCTGAGCAGAAAGGGCCCTCCTCTGTACATGGTCATGCTTAACTTTTCTTTAACCAGCTAAAACACATGCCGCGGGGCTAAGCACAACTTAGCAGCCTCAGGCACACTCCCCACCTAGCATTGCTTAGCTGAGTGCAAAGAGGAACCGCTAAGCTCCATTCTGCTTATACATGCCATTACACACATCTTTTTCTTGTCAGCTGTCTCTTCTACCTACACTGCCATGGTTCTAGCCTTTACACAGTTAGTACCTGCGGACAGGGTGGCCCATTTTGCTATTCAATAAACTTGGCTCATTTACATATACCCTAATTGTGTATACCCTGGATACTGCATTACACCAGGGCCTATGTCCTTAGCAACCACTACAACCTGCTATTGTATGACTTTGCATGCTGGCCACTATAATGCAATAACTTTGCATAACTTTAAAATTCATATTTTACACTTTTTATTTTTTATTTCTTTGCAAAATGGCATGTTTGTGCATTGCTGTGCACTGCTTAAACATAGCATATGTATTTAAAAAAAGTCACTTTTTTATATACTGCATTACTTTTTTTTAAATCACTGGCTTTAGTTTTGGCCATTTACATGCCTACTGGACATTCTACAACCTTTTATTTGGAACAGCTCCTGTTTAAGTGTTATCCTCTGGTACACGGTTTCTAACCACGTACATTTTTCAGCCTTGCACAGCACCTACATGGGTACCTTTATGCTTCCTGAATTGCAAAATCACCTCATTTGCATGTTTTTTACCAGCATATGAGGTGATTTGCATTCTGTGGACACCTCCATGTCTGCATGGTGTCAGGAAGTTCGTGCACACATCCAGCCTTGTTTACTGGATCGCTCAGTGGCCATGTTTCGTGTTTGAGCCTTAACTCTATTCCTGCATGGTGAAACACTCCGTGTAGGGTTTATTGAATTATCCCTTTGGCCTTTTACACATATAGGGCAGAGACTTTTTGTAATTTAATATTTATGCATACTTTATACTTGTGTGCTGCAGATGCAGCCAGTGTGATTGGCTGACTATGATACATTCCACCTGACAGGCATATTATTGAGGAGTTTGTATGGGTGAGTGTGATTGGAACAGGGCTTATCAGTCATTTATGCTCGATTGACTTTCCCAGTCTATTCCCTCTTTTTTTTTAACATTTCTTCCACTGCTAAGCCCTGTGGCGCTCCGCGCAAACCTGCGGAGTTAGTGTAAACATTGCTGAGCAGAAACGGCCCTCCCCTGTACATGGTCATGCTTAACTTTTCTTTAACCAGCTAAAACATGTGCCACGGGGCTAAGCACAGCTTAGTAGTCTCAGACACACTCCCCTGCTTAGCTGTACTTAGCTGAAAGCAAACAGGCACTGCTAAGCTCCATTCTGCTTATACAATGCCATGACACACCCCCTTTTCATGTCAGCTGTCTCTTCTACTTACACTACCATGGTTCTAGCCCTTACACAGTTAGTACCTGTGGACAGGGTGGCCCATTTTGCTATTCAATAAACTTGGCACATTTACATACACCTAATTGCGTATACCCTGGATACTGCATTACACCAGGGTCAATGTCCTTAGCAACCACTATAACCTGCTATCGTATGACTGCACGCTGGCCACTATAATGCAATAACTTTGCATAGCTTTAAAATTCATCTTTTATACTTTTCTTTTTTATTTTTTGCAAAATGGCATGTTTGCGCATTGCTGCGCACTGCTTAAATGTTGCATATGTATTAAAAAGAAAGTTTAATTTTTTTATATTCTGCATTACTTTTTTAAATCACTGGCCATAGGTTTGGCCATTTGCGTGCCTACTGGACATTATACAACCATTTATTTGGGCTATTACAGCCCCTGTTTAGATTTTATACTCTGGTACACGGTTTCTAACCACTTACATTTTTAGCTTTACACAGCACCTACATGGGTGCCTTTATGCTTCCTGAATTACAAAATCACCTCATTTGCATGGTTTTTACCAGCATATGAGGTGATTTGCATTCTGCGGACACCTCCATGTCTGCATGGTGTCAGGAAGTTCGTGCACACCTCAGGCCTTGTTTCCTGGCTCGCTCGGTGGCCATGTTTTGTGTTCAAGCCTTAACACTATTCCTGCATGGAGAAATGTTCCGTGTAGGGTTTATTGAATTACCTCTTTGGTCTTTTACACATATAGGGAAGAGACTTTTTATAATTTAATATTTGAAACTGAAGAATTACTGATGAAATTTCTGGAACTGTGTAACAAAAAGGATGGCATTTATCCAATAAACAATTATTTGTTTTTGGTAGTAGTTTAACTGTTAAAAATTGTCGCTTTGCAGTCTAGAATTGATGAACTGGAAGAAGAGGATGTTAAAAAATGGATGCAGGGTTTGTGTGAAACTGTTGATAGCATTGTGAAAGACATAAGAGAAACTTATGGAATGTATACGGTGGAGGCTGGAAGCTGTTTTGAAATGTTAAAAAAGCATGGTGAAAAAGTTGCCAAATGTTATTTTTGTGGTTGGTCATAGAGGGACACTAAGATATGCTGGTCAACCTAAACCATGTTTCTTTTGTGGAGACTTTTCTCATTTAGTTAATTATTGCAAAAAGGTACAATGTAACCCATCTGGGGAAATGAACATACTTCAATAAGATGTTTGGCTGAATGCTGAAAAAATGAGACGTTTGGATGGATTGTCAAGAGCAAACAGTAAATAAAAAGAAGGGGAAAGGGAAGAAAACCTACACAAAGAAGGAAAAGAGACTGGGGTAGAGGGTGAACTAGGTAAAGAAAAAATTGTATAAGAAGAAAAAATATGGAGAGGTAAAAGGAAGAGAGATATTGCTTGCAGGAAGAGAGGTTAGGAGAAGGGATTGACACAAATAATTTTTTGAAGTTCTTGCCAATGAAAAATCTGATTCTGAGGATCAAGAATTGTTTGTACATAAACCCAGGAAAAATATTCAATAGGGGAAAGAGTAAAAATAATAAAATGAAAATTTTAAAATAGTTCCCCTAAACTTAAAAATAACTTAAAAAGAAGGAAAAAAGCAACTCTAGAGTACTTTCAGTAAATATGAACAGAATTATTAAGACTGTAAGAATGTTAGGGATACTGGAATTATGTGCTAAATGTGTTGTGGATGTTATGCTGTTAGAGAATGTAAGATTACTGACAAGTGAAGAAAGACGGCAAACAGAAAAAGTGTGGGGTGGAAATATAATTTGGAGCTTAGGAGCTTAGGAAGTAAACGTTGTTCTGAAGTGGATCTATTATGTAAAACAGTGAAAATACTAGCTACAATGTTGTTAAGGATGGGAAGGTAAACTGTTGTAGATATGAGTTTGAGAGACCATATTTACAGAATTATAGCACTATGAACATATAAAACTAGCATGGAAAAAGATAATCTGTTTCATCAAATACTAGACTATATGGTAGGTTAACGTGAAAATTATAATTGCAGGGGACTTTAATTGTGATTTAAGGGGAAGATGTAAAAAAGAAAGGAAAAATGTTAGGAAATTATAAAATGTGGTATAGTAGCTGGCTGTGTGGAGCAAAAGTCAATGGAATTATAGAATGGGGCATTTGGATCTGATATTGATTATTTTAGATTATCACAATGCTTGGAGGTAGCAGATGGTGATACAGCTGCGACTTTTTTCAGACAATGTAGCAATATGGATAGAGAGGATGGAAGAAAGGGAGTATTTTAAAATAGGGAAGGGAATACAAAGAATAAATGAGAAATTATGGGATGAAATTAGAGAATGGAAATATTGCAGTTATGGAAGGATCATAAAACCATGAAGGACTTCTATAAAACTGGTCAGAATGGTGGATTGAACATAAAAAAAGTATAAAAAGTGTTTTTTTTCCCAGTGGCAGGATTATATAAGAAGGAAGGTTATGCCCTGTATTGAGAAATCTCTGAGGATGCCCCTACTGTTGCAGGTGCCTGGTGAGGTTCATACCAAAAGGTGCATGTACTCAATTATTGGTCTGATGAGGGCCAAGTACAGTAGTACTATGACATCCTTAGATTTGGATGCCATGCCCTTACTTATAAGGTGAGCCACTAGGATTTCCTCATCACCATGGACACATGGTGGTCAAAGTTCAGATTGCTATCTGAGTGTCCAGATGTCTCACCACTGGGTCCACTCTTGGGGGGGGGGGCTGCTATCAGTGTTGTAATTTATAGGGGTATTTGATTTCCCAAAGGGTATTATTATATACTTCTTTGCATTTAGTTTAAGGCTGTGGCTGTAACACCAATCATTAGTCTGTGTCAATCCTTTCTCTAGGCTATCAGTATCATTTGGGGAGTCATTGATTGCCCCCAAATTGCAGTCATCAGCAAACTTGGTCAGCCAAAGGTCATCTATATTTACCTTGACATATGAGAAGTATATTCCAACCAGCACTGAACCTTGTGGTATACCATTGATGACTGGCCTACTGTGGGATGTGGATTCCCCTACTCTAATAATATGTGTAGTATCCATGTGCCATTTAGGTATCCATCTATTAACGTAGAGGTTTATAACCAAATTTGTGAGTTTATCTATAATACCCTCAGCCATGGCCTTGGTGACTTTCTCAAAGAAGTCCACCAGACTGAGCAGGCAGGAGCTGCCCTTGATGCAGCTGAACTGGGTCAGGTCTAGAGTTTGGACATTTTCTACATCATTGTTAGTTAGGTCCACGATTATCCTTTTCATAGCCTTGCATAGGAAGCTAGTCAGACCTAAGGGTTGGTACTTTCCTGGGTCTGTCGATGTTCCCCCCTTGTGCAGAGCAATGACTGCTGCTGTCTTCCACTGGGACAAAGCCTATTTGGAGACTGTGGCTGAAAAGTGGGTCTGCTAGGTCATGTTTCAAGCTGTTTAGGCACCCTGGGATTCAATCATGGCCCATTGATGCCATGTTATATGTTATAAAATTAAAAGATGCCGGATATGTGATGCGAAAGGAGGTGGTGATACTGGTAGTTTTTGGCATATGCATATGATGTAGTTGCTAAGAGCAAAATAAGGATGAAAGAAATGCTGGTTTGTCTGAATGAATGTTTAAAGAAAATGGGAATGCCTTTGAATAAAGTTAAAAAATGAGGATTTGGGTGATCTAAAAATTGGGGGTGTCTCTTTGCTAGGAATAACAATTTTGGAAAATTATGCAATTATGATACAATGGGAGAATTTGATGAAAGAAATGAAAGAGCTATGTCTTCTGTAGAGGATGTATAGATTAACATCCAGGAAGATGGTTCATTTGGTGAATTTGATATTAATGGGAAAACTGGCATATATGCCAAATGTTTATATGATCCCAGCAAAATATGTAAAAGAAATTATAAAATTGGTGTTTTCTTTCTTATGATGTTCAAGGTTAAACCCAATGAAAAGAGGTCTGTTGTATATAAGTGAAAATGAAGGGGGACTGGGGTTACTAAATCCCGTTGTTTATTCTGCTTCTTTAAACTTGTATTGAGAATGAAAGTTGGCAAAAGAGGAGAAATGGAATTTAATTGTGAGAATGCTTAAATATAAGTGCAAAAATTCTGGGAAATGGTGAGTATAAGAATGAGAGAAAAAGAAAATATAAATGAAAAAATTAAAAATAAACAAGAAAAAATACTAACATGGAAAATAAAAAAAATGATGATATAGAGAAAGATAGAAGGATGTGGTATAATAATGTGATGAAACACTATTATTATGTAAATCCATGGGAAAATTTACCAGAAGTGAAAATTGTTATTAATGTAAGGAAAATGTGATGTACCAAGATAGAGTGTTTTGGATTTTCTATGGAGATTGGTAATAAATAAGTTACTAATAAAGGGAATACACCATATAAAAAGAAAATCGAAAAAGTGTGCTTATTTGATGGGGAGGAAGAGACAACAGAGCAAGTTGTTTTAAAATATATGAGTGGTATACAAGAGTGGTGAAACTCTGGTAAAAGATATGTGAAGAACTTTTTTTGAGAATATTAATGACATATACAATACAGATATGAATATGATTATGCATGGATATTATCAGAAAAAGAATAAAGAATATGTGAATATGGTAGATAAGAATTTATTTTATGCAATATGGGTTATTTGGAATGAAAGACTGAATGAAACATTATTTAAATGGAAATGGATTTTGACAAGATATACTATAAAAAATCAGATTATGGTTATAGAAGAAGGAGTGGTGGCCATTTATGGAAGAATAACAATGAGGATGTTATAAAAATAATAAATAATAACTAGAAATGTATATATATATGTGACTGTAAATATGTACATTTTGTAACTATGTAAATAATGTTTTTATGCTTTGTTAAATAAAAGACTTCTACCTGTTTTGATAGTGGTCATGGGATCCTTTATATCCACCTGAGCTCCTACCAAGTGAAGAAGATGGGACCTTGGTTTAACATCTCGTTTGAAGGATGACATACTCAAGAGTGAAATTCATCTATCTAATGTGTGAATAGACCCAACAGCCTTTTGTACCAAAGGGGTGTTACTTGTTGCACCAGCTTTTAGAATGTTCAGTTTACTGAACATTCAGCAAACTGCCTGGTTACCATAGCTATATGCATACATACCCCACACATGCTTGGGTATGCTGAGGAAGGTAGCATGTTCAGTGGGTTGGTGATAATTGATGTTCTCTCATTTCAACAAGGGGCACATACCAGCAAACAATCACACCACCCTTGCTTGAACACAGGAGGTAATTTACTTGGTTTCCAGTAGAGAAATCTGACCTTCTCATGTGCTTTGCAAGCATGTATGACTACCTCCTTCCAGTGCCACTAAATGGACTCCAGTCATTGGGATGCAGTAAGGGCTTTTTCTCTCTGTGAATCAGGAGTTCTCTTGATTTTACTAGTCTCTGTTGAACAAATATACATGGTACTAGTACTGTGCGTAAGTTCTGTTTCTTTAAAAATGGTCAAAATGAAGTCACTTCCAGCTTGCTAAAAAAAATCACTAAAAGCAAAATGTGCCATTTAACTTTAAAATTTCAAAAATATTTCTGGATAACATTCCCTTGGCCACCACCCTCCAGTGAGGGAATACTGAACACCTTTTTTTACTATTTCAGGCTTTGCTGCCCCTACTGTATACAAATATACAAGTGTGTATGTGTGTGTGTGTGTGTGTGTGTGTGTGTGTGTGTGTGTGTGTGTGTGTGTGTGTGTGTATATATATATATATATATATATATATATATATATATATATATATATATATATATATATATATATATATATATATATATATATATCTATATAGGGATCTAGGACGTTTGCTTGAGTGAACAAACGTCCAAATTCATAATAACCGAACACACCTTAACGAAAGCGCTTTTATCGAAAAAGTGCTTTCATTAAAGTGTGTTACAAAAAATAAATAAAACACTACATTTACATTTTAGAAGGGGGGCTTCACCCCCCCTGCACCCCCCATGTGGGGGTCTGTGCCCCCCCCACTTTAATATTCTACCTCCGAGACCGCACTACAGTGGGGAAAAGGGAATTTTCCTTACCCGCACCATAGTACAGCCTCGTCAACAGGCATACTTACGTGAAAGTGCTTCTTCGGTGAAAAGCACTTTCGCGTAAGTATGCCCGGCTGTTTGGGTTTTGGTCGTTCACTCCAGCAAATGTCCTAGATCCATATATATATATATATATATATATATGTATATATATATATATAGATATATATGGGTTCCTATAATGTGATCGAAGTTTTGAAACTTCGAACACGACAACATCGAACTTGTCTGTTTGAAGTTTCAAAACTTCGAACATGACAAAAAAATAAAATAAAAGATGCAACAGTAAGTTAGTTAGTTGGTTTACTGTTGCATCTTTTATTTATTTTTTTCTGTGTTCGAACTTCAGCAAGTTCGACTATATGGTTTCGACCATATAGGGTTTGAACTTGTTGAAGTTTGAAAATGTAATAGGAACCCTATATGTGTGTGTGTGTGTGTGTGTGTGTGTGTGTGTGTGTACACGCATACACAAACACACACACACCACACACACACACACACACACACACACACACACACACACACACACACACACACACACACACACACACACATATATATATGTATGTATATGAAAGTACATTTAATCAAACGTCAAGTAACCGGCACCACTCTACCGAAACTACATTACTCCGAATGGTTACTTTCCTGAATCACAAAACACCGAACATACAACTACGGAAAAAATTAAAGACAAAAAACACAAATGTCCTAACATTTTTGCAGGAGGAGCAAGACCCCCTGCACCCCCCATGTGGGGGCTGTGCTCCTGACACCTCCTTTAGATTATATATACCACCTCCAAGATTGCATTACAGTGACAGCAAGGGTAGATTTCCCCATCCTTACTGAAGTGTGATCTCCATTTGAAATTAACAATCGGTGTGAACCTAACATACCATAACCTGCAGATTGCTGACACTACCCTGACATCCATCATACCTCACAACTGGTATGATGTTAAAGGTTGAACTTCTTTAAAGGCACAATGACAACACAATAACTTGCTTCCCTTTTCAGAGATTCAGCTTCTCGTAAAGTGTACTTTCTGACATTTGACTTTTCGAGCAACTGGCCTTGGTGAACTACGTTTTGGAGAAGTTTACTTTTGTTAAAAAGAAATAGACATATATATATATATATATATATATATATATATATATATATATATATATATATATACATTATCAAATCCCGATAACATCGAACACCACAACACCGAAGCACAAAGCCCGATTTGCTAATACGTCGAACCCCTAAACCCCGAATTTTCAAATCTCGCACCGTCATAGTCAGCCAACACCACCGTGCGCTACATACTACATACCCAAACATAATAAATAAAACACATACATACACAAACCAAACCATACTTCTAACACTACAATAAACCTTACATACATTACTATCTATGCACTTACCTTAACCCGCACCCTAACCCTAAGGTCCATAACTATCTCACACTTACCCTACAGACATATACCCAAACAAAACAAATAATCCACACACATACAGTTAACAAAACCCTACTTCTAACCCTACATTAAACCTTACATACATTACCTATCTATGCACTTACCTTAACCCGCACCCTAACCCTAAGGTCCGTAACTATCGCACACTTACCTTACAGAGCTATACTGCAGATGGGGCCAACCATCACACTTCGACATTTTACATTTCGTGGTTTTGTACGTTCGCCATTACCATCACTCGCGCTTTACATGTCGGTGTTGACAATGTAATATAGATCCTACACACACACACACACACACACACACACACACACACACACACACACACACACACACACACACACACACACACACACACAAACTATCAAAATGAAGTAAAACACCACTAAATAACACTAAAACCTATGGATAAATGGAGGAAAAAAGAAACAAGGAAACTTGTTTTAGCGCTTTCGTTCTCAACATTTAATTATAGAACTTCATCAGAAAAATAAAACTCAAACATATATACTTTAATTAATATAATAAAGCTAGACCAATGAATTTAAAAATACAATTAAAATTAAATGTCACCTCCTAGCTCTTCCATTTTAACAAACACCTGATATTTAATTTCTTGTTCAAACCAGGAAGTGCGTCTGCTTTCAGCAAAACTTGCCACCTAAGTTCTTTCACTTCAAGAAGAGAATTAACTTCTCCTATAAAGCTAGCAACCCTTTCAAGTATAACAAATTTAAAGTCAGACAATTTAGGACAATGTATACTGTGCTTAACCATTGCATTTTTAATATCTTTGTTCCTAATAGCTTGGTAATGCTCTTTTATCCGATCACGATCACTTAATCGTCTAGTAGTTTTGCCTATGTAATACGCTCTGCATCCAGAACAAACCCATAAATAAACTACATTGCATGTTAAACAATTAAAAAGCTCTTTGATATTGATCTTAATATTTAAAACACCTAAAGTAAAATGCTTACAAACTAAAATGTACTTGCAACAATACCAATGGCCACACCTGTTTATACCTAAAATACTACCACTAACTGACTATTTAAAACCTATCGTCCACTTCAAAGAATTCCATAAGGGAAGGTATTCTTTTGTAACAAAAAAGGGGAACAACTCCTAATTCCAGGCATAACTCTTGCTTTCCCTGGATAATGCACCAATTTATTTTAATAACTTTTGTTATACTACTGTTGTCCAGGGAAATTGGTAACGGAAACCTCGGAACAATGTCAGTCTGATCTTTAACCTTACTGACAAATCCATATTTCAAAATAAATTGATATTTAATAAACCTATTGTTAACTACTGTACCTCTGTTAGAAGGGAATCTAACAATCCAACTGGATAGTGTCTTTCAATGAACAAACCCCTAAGGAAAGTACACTCACAATGAAAAATGTCATTGTCACTAACTATCCTTCTAAGCCAAATATATTTCCCCTTCACTATTTTCGCTTCATAAATGTAGGGTGCTGACTGTGATAATCTAAATAATTAGCTTCCCTTTCTCCTTGAGTTAAATTATACCACTTGTTCTCAACAGTGTTAAAAAATATATCCCTAACATCCCGTTCATAGATCTTAGAAACACACTCAAAGTATTGTTTAACACAGGATTAAAAGCACTGTTTTTCTTAAAACACCTACCTCAGAAATACTTACATCATACATAATATGTTTCAGATTTAATTTTATGGTGTACACTTTAATATCCAAAATAACATGAGTCACTCTAGCCCTTTGGGCTGGAATGAAACTGAGTTCCTTTGAAGCACTGAAAGTGTTGCTGCATTAAAACTATTGTCTGTAAGATTAAAAACTGAACAGTAGGTGGACAAGTACAAATTAACAGAACTAATTATCACTGATGCCTCCCAGCTTGTGACCTCTGCCTCTTTCTCAGCCTCTTGCTGGTTGATAACATGCCCTTCCAGTTCCTTGACCCGGTGTTAAAAAATTCTCAATGGAACTCTGGTTGACTATACCAAGTCCTCCAGAACTGTAGTTAACAAAACTGGTGGAAGAAAGGGTCTCTTCAGCCACCAACGTAGCTGAACCACTACTATCACTGGAGTTACTGTTCAGAGGTGAAAACTCATCCAAATCATTACCAGAACTCATGTTGTTAATATCAGGTAATTCAGAACTAACCCCTTGCTTAGTCACCCTCCCTGGCTTGCCAGGAATAGTTGTATTAGATCTATTATTACATCTGCTTAACAAGTAAACAGTTTTGCCCCAATACTGTTGAAAATCCTTGGCTAATTTCTTCTTCTTCTTCCATAACACTAAAGTGGAAATACACCTTGAAATCTTTGCAGCTATCGTATCCCATAGGAACTGCACAGAATTGAACTGGCAATGATTCTGAATCTATTCAAAACTCTGATTTGCTCACTTAAGCCCTCAAGCTTTTGCCAATTAA
Source organism: Protopterus annectens (assembly GCF_019279795.1). Taxonomy (NCBI): domain Eukaryota; kingdom Metazoa; phylum Chordata; order Ceratodontiformes; family Protopteridae; genus Protopterus; species Protopterus annectens. Next base: position 590,172,310 of record NC_056737.1, on the reverse strand, counting down.
AATCAATTAAAACTTTTAGAACCAGAATGTCCATTTCATTATAAATCTGACAAAGGATATCAAATATAGGACTACCCTTCTCAATTCCATTGGGAAATTTGTAACTGTGGAGTCCCATGGGAAATATGTCACCCAAAAAACATTTATTTGAATAAAACTTGTCTAACATTAGGCAGCACAATGCCAGGCCACTTCTATGGGCTAGGCTTGTAAAGGCTGCAAGGCCATTAGCCTAGTACATACCTATGAACCTATGAATCTATACTGTATATTCTTCTATGTAATGTGCAGCTTCTCTAGTTTATAAATTAGAGACTTACAATTCACTTCAGGCATATTTTTCCAAAAAACAATAATTGTCACCAGGTTCCACAGTAGAAGGATAAAAATCCAAAAAAGTGTTAGTTCCAATAACCACTAATATCTCATAAAGTAAACCAATACTCGGTAAACCACCAGCCAAAAAATGGATAGTGTGAGAGGTAGAAGGCTCAGCTGAAAAGTCATTAAATATACAGTGTCTACTTCCAATGTCTCTCAACATACCTTGCATCTTCCTGACCACTTTGCTGACTAAGTTAAAGGTAGAGACAAGATCGGATGGGATGTCGTAGGTAGATAATTTGCCAAGGTCCTGGCTATTGCAATTCTCCAGTAAACCTCTCTCCAACATCTTCCAGTAGTATACAGGATGTATAAAAACACAAACTATCAAAACAAAGTAAAACACCTTTAAATAACACTAAAACTTGAAGGAAAAAAGAAACAAGGAAACTTGTTTTAACACTTTTGTTCCCAGTGTTTAATTGCAGAAGTTCATCAGAAACATAAAACTCAAACAGATATACTTTAATTAATGAAGCTAGTCCAATGAAATTAAAATACAATTAAAATTAAACATCACTTCCTATTGCTTCCATTTTAACCAACACCTGATATTCAGGTTCTCGTTCAAACCAGGAAGTGCATCTACACTCAACAAAATTTGCCACCTAAGTTTTTTCACTTTGAGAAAAGAGTTAACATCTCCTAAAAAGATAGCAACTCTTTCAAGTGCAACAAATTTAAAGTCAGAAAATTTAGGACAGTGTATACTGTGCTTGGCCAATGCATTTTTAATATATTTGTTCCTAATTGCTTGGTAATGCTCTTTAATCTAATCACTTAATCATCTAGTAGTTTTGCCCATGTAATACTCTCTGCATCCAGAGCAACCCCCTAAATAAACTATATATATATATATATATATATATATATATATATATATATATATATGGGTTCATGTCATTTGATCGACAGTTCATTTGATCGACAGTTCATTTGGTCGACAGTTCATTTGATCGACAAGCATTTTAGGTGGGGGGCTTCGCACCCCACACACCCCCTAACTATATATATCAACTCCAGGGTCGCACAACATTGGGGAAGGGGGAAAATGCTTGTCGATCAAGTGAACTGTCGACCAAATGAACTGTCGATCAAATGACCTGTCGATCAAATGACATGAACCCATATATATATATATATATATATATATATATATATATATATATATATATATACACACACATACACACACACACACACACACACACACACACACACACACACACACACACACACACACACACATACACGCATGCACACACACACACACACACACACACACACACACACACACACACACACACACACACACACACACGCACACACACACGCTACACTTTTTGAAGTTTATAATAAGTTTACATTTATTGACAAATTATTTGTTCTCTTACAAGAACATATTAACATACAGGAATTACAGGAATATAATTTTTAACAGTTGATCAACCCTCCTCCAGGATACTTTTTGGTAACCCTAAAATGCATAAGAATGAGATTGATCCACCCTACAGGCATATAGTCTCTTCCAAGAGAACTAAGAAAGAGAATATTTCTCAGTTTGTTGATGCTGAATTAAATCCTATAATTCAACAAACATGGTTCTACTTAAGAGATTCTTGGGTTTTTCTTGATGAACTTTTCAAATATAGTGATATAAGTCAATATACCTTTTTAGTCACACTTGACAGTGATGCATTATATACAAGTATTCCACATACACACAGAGTATTGAATTTATGAGGCAGTTTTTCAAAAAATATACATTGTTAGATAATAACACAGTCAATATACTTTGTGAACTTACTGAAATCGTACATGACATTTTTTTTTCTAATTTAATGGAGTGATGTGCCATCAAACAAGGGGTATGGCTGTGGGGTCTAAAATGGCTCCTGCTTATGCAAATTTGGTTTTGAGTGCTTGGGAAGTAGATATACCTACCAAACTTAAAGGATTTGTTAAAACAAGGTGTTATAGAAAATATATAGATGATATATTCTTTATTTGGCAGGGTACAAGAAATTAATTAGACCTGTCTTTGTCTGAAGTTTCCCATAGTATTGACTTCCTCAATTTCTCTGTTTCAGGTATTGGCAATACAGTACACTTTCTTAATGTTGAATTGACATTAGATGAAGAAGAATTATGTTTTTCATCTAACACGTACAGAAAAAGAACTTTCAGAAACAAATTTTTCATGAAAACCAATATATTAAAGTGGCAGTTTATCTGTCTCACCAGACTTATTAGTGATGATCAATTGTTTATCAAAGAATGTATTTTTCTAAAGGAATTGTTTGTACTTTGAAATTAACTGGTCCCTTTAGTAGATGGATTTTTGATGGAAGTTATTGAAAGAAGGTATAATCAGTATTTTCTGATTTTAAGATATGGTTTTGTTAGTAATAGTAATACATTTTCATTTCAAGATATGTGTTTAAATTTTCCCTTACTGATTAGTCAAGATATGTATTGTATTAAGGAAAACAAAACTTGTGCATTGTTCAAGAGAATAACGATTTGGCAGATGTGTTAGGTAATAGTCCATTTTTCAGTTTTAAAAGAACTAGAACTCTTAAGTCCTATTTTGAAAAAAATAATAAATAAATCAGTAAAGGTATTAATGCCAATAATGTAGGAATGTTGAAGTGTGAGAACTGCACTGTATATAAATATATACATGTATGTAAAGATCTAGCTTTAAGACATGCTGGTTTTGTTATTAAAATCAAAGTTTATTTTAACTGTAACATGAAAAATGTAGTTTATTTGAGTTTCTGTGAGTCGTGTGGTGTTTTTTTATATTGGCAAGACCACAAGGAAGTTGTCGAGCATATTACAGAGCACTGTTTTGCCATTAAAAGTAAGGATTTTAAAAATGTGCTTGACAGAGTGTTATGTGTGACAACTTCATGTGCTTCAAATTTATTGTTTTAGAATGTGTTCAAGACTTTGTGGGAGATGTGAATGGATTACTAGAAGTTTTAGAACTCATGTGGCAACTGTTTTTAAAAGCAGATGCACTTCCTGGGATAAATTAAAGCCTCAATACAAAATGTGTTTTGAAATGGCAAAGATAGGAAGTGACATTACTGCTTACAACTAATTGATTGATTGATTTGTATTTATACTGTTTTAGTATTGTAGTGTCATATATGTTCTGATGAAGTTGTGGAAAATTAAATGCTGAACAAAAGAGCTAAAATACATTTTTTAGCCTTTTTTCTTTCACAATAGTTTGGAAAGTTTGTTTTATTGTATAATATATATATATATATATATATATATATATATATATATATATATATATATATATATATATATATATATATATATATATAATTACATGTCAGTTAAGTGAAAATTATAAATGATAACAGACATTTATATTATGTACATATTTATGTGTGTGTATACACATGCACACACACACACACACACACACACACACACACACACACACACGCGTGCACACACACACACATACACACAACTTGTCATCATTTAAAGTCTTCACTTTTTTAGCACATTTAATTAAACTGAATATTATAGTAGTTATGGTTGCATAGTTATTTGAAATGGAGGAATTTTTTTCACACTGTGTAGATTGTTTTTGTACCTAACAGTTGTCATTCATCCATCCACTATCCTGCGTCTCATTTTTGCACACATGAGGTCAGGGTGTCACTTCAACAGTGACAATCATCTGGAGTGAACTCATGCAATGAATCCATGCACATGTTTTGCTTGTATAATATATTCATTTTTTTATATTAATCACATTGCCAAACACCTGCACGTTCTGTGTCATAATCCTGTTTGATTTTGACATTTTTTTCTGAATTTCCATTGCAAGCATTAACATATTACACTGTATTCTTGGAAGATTTAATTAGCAAAACCAGGGCCATCAATGTAATTATAGACATTTAAATAACATCAAATATTCATAGTACAGACTAGACCTATAATCTGTATTTAACAATCAATGAAGCTAATAAGCTGTAACAAATGAGTCATGAAATATATTATGAAATCAACTTAGTCATATCAAAGCTATTACTGAAGTAGCTGAAAACACAAGAAAAAAGTAAGGAACAAAGAAAGGAAATATTGAAATGACTGAAGAAAACAATTAAACCTGTTTCTGAAGTGTCAGGTAGATAAGTCTTTCTTTTTTAAGTATGTGACTTCCTCAAACTGGTCATTGCCATTAATTAATTGAATTTTGTTTAAACAGAAGAATAAAGGGTGATAACTATAACCATGTAATTTTATCTCCAGAATGCCGATACATGAGTTAGGGCATATCTGTGAAGAAACGATGGAACAATCAGTCAAGTGAAAAAGGAGCTAGAAAATATACTGAGAAATACATTTGATCCAGAGTTCACCTGTGTATTTTGTGCTTAGTCTTGGATTGGATGGAAAGTATGTCAGTAAACATGGAATAAAATCCTTCTACATTAGTTCACATACAGTATTTTTAATATTATATACTAATGGATTTGACTCACAGAAACTTCCCAAGGCTTTTCAGTTTTTAGACTGTTTAAGAGCTACACAAAAGGTGTATCTAACCTTGCTAACCTTACTTTTAATTGCAATGTATAAGGAGGTGATGAAAGTCTAACCTATTAGCATGTAGTAAAAGTACACAAGTATCTTCAAATAACTTAAAAAAAAAATGTGTAGAATTCAAAAAAAGTGCACGCCAAACCATTTTCTGGAGTTAATGATTTTAATAAGTAAATAATTTCTAGCTCCTTGACAATTTTGATTATCTCTGAATATGCCATACTCTGAACTATAAGCAATGCAGTACTGTTACAGTTAAATAAATAGTTACAAGTATTTCATATTCAAAAGGTTTTGTGCATGAAGTCAGTAATGTTTCATATGGTGCATATGAAGCCATTTAGTTTAATAATTTTTCCTGAGAAAACTTTCACACATTTGCTGTGGTGCACTATACAAGAATTTGTCTCACAGAAGCAACATTTGTTGCATGTACTAAAATACAGTAAGTTGTGAAGCATATATATATGTGTGTGTGTGTGTGTGTGTGTGTGTGTGTGTGTGTGTGTGTGTGTGTGTGTGTGTGTGTATGTATATATATATATATATATATATATATATATATATATATATATATATATATATATATATATATATATATGTATGTAAAATTATATTTGCTCATAAAATATTGAAAACTTCAAAGAGCCAATGAAAAAAGAGTGATCATTTTATAGTGAATCTAAAATGATAAAAAAACCCCCAAAAAACAAAAACATTTGCAGGCGGAAAGCCTCCTACACCTTATAGCCCCTGCTAATACCAACTCTGAGATCACACAACAGTGAGGTAAGGGCAGATTCCCAGACCCCAAATCCATTTTTAAAGTACCTTTTCAGGGGGCAAGCACCCTTTCCACTCCCACATGTGGAGGAAAGCTCTCCTCATCCCATGAACTTTTATATACCAACTTCATGGTCACAATAACTTGAAGAAAGAGGAAATTACCCCTGAAAAGGACATCATTGCTGGCACAACTCTCCAATTGTGATATCCTGTGGAGGAGGTCTGATCCTCTGTGGGCTGGACTTTGGGAGATCATCATCATCATCAACTTCCTTTTCCCCCATTTTCTACTTGGGGTCGGGGTGTCATATCAACTGTCGACATCTCACTTGATTGAATGCCTTTCTCCTACCTTCTTCAGCAGTATGCCTGACTATAGCAGGTCTTCTGTAACACGATCCATCCACCTCTTTGCTGGATACCCTTGTTTCCTCTTGCCTTCTTCCTGTGTGTCCCAAATCTTCTTCACCAGATTGTCATCTGCTTTCCTGCACATATGCCCTAGCAACCGTAATCTCTTTTTTTTGACCTTCATTTCAATTGGAGCTACTTAGGCTTCTGCTCTGAAGTCATGATTTTTTTATCTGTTCCCTCAGTGTGCATCCTACTACCCATCTCAGGCACTTCATTTCCATCATCTCTAACTGCAACAGCTGCTCTGCATTTACTGCCTAGGTTTCTGCACTATGCAGTAGTACCTGGTTGTGCCACTGTTTTGTGCACCTTACTTTTCAGCTTCTTTGTTACTTTTCTGTCATAAATTATGCCTTACACTCTGCGCCAGTTGGCTGCAACCCTTTTGATTTTAGCTTTGACCTCCTCATTCAGACTTACCTTGTCCTCAACCACCAGATACTTTCAAGCTGTTAACCTGTTCCACTATTTTCATTTCAATTCAATTTCTCAGCTTCTTCTGCTTTTCCTCATTTGCTGTAATTGCAGCTGTCTAATCTGTACTCAGTTTCACCCCATGTGCCTTCAGTTTTGCATTCTATTCCCCTATTCTTCACTGGAGTTCTTGCTCAGAGTCTGCCTATAACACCACATTGTCTGCACACAGCAAGTTTGTTGAACTGTCCCCTATGATCGATTTATTAATGTAGTCCATCAGCAGTATGAACAGCAGTTGGTTCAGAGCTGCACCATGATGCACACCCTCTCTCACTGGGTACCCATCTTTGAGACTGAACACTGTCTGCACTTGAGTCTTTGGGTCCTTGTACATAGCCTACACTAATTCCACCAATGTTTCTAGGACTTTGACCATTGCAGGACTGCCCAAATCAGCTTTCTTGGGACCTTGCCATATATTTTCTCAAAGTCTACGACTCTTTCTTTTTGTCTAGCTTCATCTCTTCTATCTTTCTCAATTCAAACATCAGGTCAGTTGTCTTGCATCCTGATCTGAATCCCAACTGCTCATCTTCCATCTTGTTTCCTACTACTCTGCATATTCATTTGTTAATCACTCTTTCCAGAAATGTCATGCTCTGTGACAGGAGTTTGATACTGCCATATCATCCACAATTGTGGATGTCCCCTTTGTTCTTGTACACCGGTACTAGTATGCTATTCTCCAGTCATCTGGAATATACCTTTTTCTCCGTACTGCTATGAGTACCTTCAGGAGCAATTTCTCTCCTGTTTTACCCAACATCTCAATCATGTCTGCTGTGACCTCATCTGAGTCAACTGATTTCTCTGACTACATTTTCCTGAGTGATGCTCTTCTAAGGGGGTGCTCCTCCTCTTCTATCATTCCAGACTTTGTTTGAGGCAGTGCAGCTTTTGTGGAATTTTCTTCATTCAGAAGCTGCTGGAAATGCTCCTTCCATCTACCTTTGATGTCCTATGGACTGGTGAGCAGGTTGTTGCTGGCATCCATTATGAAGGGTGACTGACTATCTTGTTTATCTTTCTGCCTTAGATTTACAACCTGATAGAGTTTCTTTATGCCATCTACCAAGTCACTTTCCAGAAGCTGGTAGACAGCCTCTGAAGCCTTGTTCTTTGCTATTGAAACATTTCTCTTAGCCTCTGTTAGCCAACCAGTATTACTTCCTAGCCTGGTCTGTCTTTTCTAACTCTCACTTTTCTTCTGGCAGAAGATGAAGAATTCCATCTTCATTGACCCATGGGTTACACTTTACAAAGGTCTTCCTCTGAGGCAAGCAGGCTGCAGTGGCAGAGAGCATACTTTTATGACAGAGAGAGTCACAGACAGGTTGGATACAATGATGGCTCCCAGCATTTGTGTACATGAGCTATATATGCAAATACACATGGAAGACATACATGAAAGATGATGTTTAGCATACCATGTATATTCTGAGTCATGAATAAATGAGTCAAAAGGCTCTGGCTGATGAACGAACCTTGCTGATGACTCTAAGCTAGGAGCATTCATCCCATAGGAAGGTTTGTCTCAAATAAATAACTGGTACCAAAAATCATGGCCTGAAACAAAATGCCAAAACATGCAGTATTGCATTCTTTGGGAGATCATCTAACCCCAGTGAACTACCACTGTGACAATATGCCCCTAAGAGATGACCCAGTTGTTTTGGATTTAGGAACTTATGTGGACAGTGACCTAACTTTTGACCAACATGTGTCCACTGTTGTAAGAAAGTCCTTGCATATTGCACAGCTTACAAACAAAGGGATTGCGTCTAGTTCTAGGAATGTCATTGTCCCCCTTTACTTGGACCTCATTAGGCCAGTCACGGAATATAATGCATCCTTTTTCATGTATCTGTCCAGGGACATGCAACAACTCTGACGCCCACAGAAATACTTACTAAAAGGATACAAGGCCCAAACAATATGCCCTACATGGACCAAATCAAAGCCACATCACTATACTTTGTATCCAATAGACTGTTAAGGAGTCACCTGTGTCTGGCATACAAGGCATCCTCCAACCCAACAGGGATCTAAACCTCTTCTGCAACATCAAAAGATTAGTTTGAAGGGACTGGTATATCTCAGAGAGGTTACTGCTGCTCTGGAACAGAATTCCCATCCACATAAAACAAAGTTCATCCCTGTCCATATTCAAACAAAGTTTGGATCTATGGATGGGAAACAGAATATTTACTACAGGACTGCCCCCTGTACTACTACTGGACAGAGGTAGCTCCTTTATCCCATGCATATTTACCCTCAAATTGTACATGCCATGATCTCAGTTATTCTCATTAGGGGTAATATATAGTTATTGACCTTAAGATGAGTAAGGTCAATCTCTAACCAAATGGTATAGGTTAATTTGAGTACAACAAGAGAAGATGACTAGGCTTAAAATGGCCCACAAGGGCAGCTATCCAGTACTTATCTATGAACTTATGAAAATGAAAAAGTGCATAACTCATAGGTAGATAGCAGAAAGGGTAATTCTGTGAGAAACTGCTGTAGCCAGAGCCACACTAATGTATAACAGATAACATAGCAAGACAGTTGAAGAGGGAAAAGAAGCTGATCAGTGACCCAAAGATTATTGCTATCTATTACTGATGACAAGCCTGTAAGTGAGGATAAGAAGTTGGGATGAAGGAGAAAAAATAAGGATCTAAAGACTACTGGTTCACAGACTTACAGTAGGATTGTACAAGACTAAGATGTATTCATGCTTAGAATGCTGGGGGCAGAGGAATGATAACAGTCATAAGACAGTTATCTAGGCTATGTTAAGCTAGTATGTAGGTATAGGGTGCTCACATTAGGCAATCTTTGATGGGTCTATATTACAAGACCGAAGACGCATTCTTTGGAATGCGTCTTGGTCAAACATAAAAGGCTGAAAATGCAAAATATCGAAGCTGCTGTTAAGCAAATTTTTTCCCTGGGAAAGAATTCACCTGGCCGCTTTGGTACTTTGCCATTTTCGACACTGTATTGCAGTCTCAAAGTTGGTATATTTAAATAGGGGGGGTGGGGTGCGCAGCCCCCCACTTAATGTAATGTTTGAAATTGTTTTTTAATTTTTTTGTTGTTGTTGTTGGAACAGTGATTTTTTTTTTTTCCCTTGGAAAAAAATCGCTGTTCTGACACTTCGACATTGTAAGCTTTCGCTTACATAGGGTCGATTAATCACTGTTCGCTTTTTTAAGCATTCAGTGATCTAATACAGACCCTCTTTGATATATGTAAATGCAACTGCTATGTCGCTACAAGCAACGGGAAATTTAGAAATAAAGAAATATGCACATCACAGAGTCCTGTACATTCTGTATCCTCATGCAGTTCAATAGCCTACTGCCAGAAATAACAAAAGAATGTTCATTTTACAAATGCCACAATGTAATGTCATCAAACAATTACATATGGAGATATACATGTACGTATTTATTCATGTTTTGATAGTTACATTTACTGCTTTTGGGCATATGCATGTACAAAATGCATATAGCAAAGTAAGCTTTATTAATGCTATTTGGATAAATTTCAGTATAGCAGTGGCAAAGACCAAAAACATAGTCAAAATAAATTCTAGTTTATTACCTTTCAAATGTCAGGTTATATGCAACATGCTAGAATTTAACACAAATGTTTACATCTCTGCAGTTGACAGCACATAATATGTCCCTTTGAACAGGGAGCAGCAAGTCAGAGCATGACAATGTAGTACAAGAGTGGGAAACGGTGAAACACATATAGCCATTAGGTCAGAAACAGAGAACTATAACCATGATAAAAGGTGCACTTGTTTTAGACAATATATTATAGCAATGTGTAGTTTTAGGTGAATATGGAAACAAAATGTTGCAGACTGGGCAGGTATAGGTTCATAGGTTCATAGGAGGTTACTAGGCTATCAGCCCTAGAGCCTTTACAAGCCTAGCCATGTTAATCCCAAGTTGCCTCAAATGTCCTTGGTTAGATGGACGTAATTTGCAGACCGAGTCAATGATGTTAATCCCAGCTTACCCCAATTGTCCTTGTTAAATGGATGTAATTCACAGGGTGAGTCTATGATCAGCACAGACTATCCCTGTCCATGAGGGACATGGGCGCTTCCCCTGGGGTGAATTTGCAGTCTCCCATTCATTTGCCTAGGTTGCGCTTCAATACGGTTAGAGAGGATTTCTGCTTCACATGAATTGGAAGTTTATTACAGAGGAATATCAATCTCTGTGAGATATATCTATCTCTCCAGCATGTCCTGTTAATGTTACAGGCTAGATTAAAATCCCTAGTGTAATTGATTCTTGTGACATTTGACCTGCAGATGTGCAGCATTTCCATCAGTTCAGGGTTGGGCACTGCCTTGTAGGCCAGGTACAAGTCGTGTCTCAGCAGCCTCTATGATACAAAGTACAGTGACAGAGCTTTCAGTATATCCACATAAGTCATGGTTTGGAGTCCCTGTATTTTCTTGCTGAGAAACCTCTGTGGTCTCTCTAGCTGATGCAGGTGTCTGGTAAGGTGCATGCAAAAGGGAGCATTGTACTGTATTAATGATCTGATGAGGGTTGAGTACAGTGGAGTTATAACATCCTTAGACCTGGATGTGATGCCCTTACTTATGAGATATGCAATGTAGAAGGCTTTCCTTACCACTGTGGAAACTTGGTGGTCAAAGTTCAGATTGCTATCTACCTGTGTTCCTAGATCTCACACCACTGGGTTTGAACTTAAGGAGGTGCTGTCAGTACTGTAATTAGCAGGGAATTCTGCTTTGCCAAAGGAGATAATAATCCTGCATCCAATTTGCAATCATCAGTGAACTTAGTAAGCCAAAGGCCATCTACTTTAGCCTGGACTTCCAAGAAATAGATTCCAGTAAAGGGCCTAGCACAGATCCTTGTAGTATGCCACTGGTGACAAGTTTACTGGTAGAGATGGAGTCACCAAATTTGACAGTATGTGTTCTGTAGGTGAGCCAATTGACTACCCATCTATTGATGTAAGGGTTAATTCCCCCAGCTAGGAGAGTTTTTCAATGAAATCTGAGTGAGGGATTGTGTCAGAAGTCTTGGCCAGGTCAAGATAAGCCTTATGCACTGTCTTACCTTCATCCAGGGCCTTGGTGACTCTACCCTTAATGAAGGCAAATTCAGTTGGGTCTAGAGTTTGAAGGTCACCTATATCCTTGTTGATAAGATCCATGATGATTCTTTCCATGGCCTTGTGGATGAGGCTTGTCAGACTTAAGAGTCTGTAGTGCCCTAGATCGGTTGTTGGGCCCCCTTTGTGCAAGGGCTCACTGTTGCCATTCTCTGCTCGGCCAGAACAAAGCCATTTCTCACATTATGTTATAAAGAATGCCAAGTGGGTCCACTAGGTCCTGTTTTAGATTGTTTAGTATGCAACCTGGAATGTTATTTGGTCCCATTGAGGCCGTGTTTTTGGCCTTTGAGAGCACAAATATGACCTGTTCTCTAGAGATACTAGGCAGAGGACTAGTGTCAGGTATGCTTTAGCATATGGCTGGTGGAAGCAGAGGAGTCAAGTTTGTGGCAGATCTGTCAGCTAGCAGGTTGGCAGCTTTCTCTGGTATAGTATGAGTAGTACCATCTATCATCTAGTTCGGCATATAGCTGAGCATCCCCTTTTAGATTACAGATGTAGTTAAAGAATGCCTTCTGATTATCCATAGCTATGGGTGCTATTTTAACTTTGTATTTAGCTTTAGAGGACTTTACAAGATTTTTTATTTGTTTGTTCAAGCTGTGGAGGTGGTTCTTCCTCTCCTGAGTCACTTCCCTCTTGTTCTTGGACATCAGTTTCTTCCTCTTGTTATATAACCTGTCTACACTTGAGGTCCACCAGGGTGGCTTGTTTTTCCTGGAGGACCTTGTTTTGATCCGGTCAGGTACAGCTAGGTCTATACAGATGCTTAAGTGTCTATACAGGGCATTTCTGTACATCTCTGCATAGGAGTCATTGTTGTCTGTGATTGCAAGGGGTATACAACTTTTTATACTATCTCTTAGTAGGCTGTAGTTTATTTGGAAAAGTTTTTTGCTTTTTTTTGCTCCCGGGAGGTACCAGGTCCAATAGTTACTTTAAATGAGACTGCTTTATGGTCTGACCTTACCAGGGAAGGCATCACAGAGGGGGAAATGCAGTAATCCACATGTTGGTGAGTATTATGTTTAGGACATTTGAGACCCTTGTGGTGGTGCAGACTATCTGTTCCAGAGCATGTGTATTGAGAAAGTCCAGGAACCTCTGGGGGAGCATGTTTTGTGCTTGTGTATGTCACCCAGTTGATGGAAGGATAGTTGAAATATCCCATGAATATGGTGTTTGGCTGTATGGCGAGTGACTCCAGTAAGTCCAGATAGGCAGTGTGCTTTTCTGGTTCATGGTGGGGGACCTATAGGTATCAATGATGTGGTAGGATATTTTGCCTATGGTTAATTGGATGTGGAGTCATTTGAGAGAGTCATACTGTTTGACAGGTGTTGAGATGCACTTGACGTTAATGAAGATGGATACATCTTTACCTTTGGTTCTTTCATGCTCATTTTGAGGTCTGGATGTGTGGAAGGCATTGTAGCCTTGCATGGCCAGGGTGCTGTCAATGGCCTTGAGCCAAGTCTCAGTGACTGCACAGATGTCAGCATCTTCCAAGGTGAGGAGTGCTTCCAGGGAGTGCAGTTTCATATTTAAACTCCTTGCATTTTGCTCAGAACCTTGAGTTTGTCTTGAGTGGATTTTGTTATGTCAGAAATTTGGTTGTTTTGACATTGCCTAAAAAAAGCACTATGGGGAAGGCAAGTGCCTTTCCCACTATCTGAAAGGCTAGAGGAGACAGGTGCAGACCATCTCTGGCAAAGTAGGGTGGCCTGTTGACCATGTCATCCCAGGCTGACAGATCCTGGATCCCCCTGGGCTGACACCACAAGCTAAGCCAATTGTTGAAGTCGATCATTTTTTGTTTATGTTGTGGCATCATCCTGGGTGAAGGTCGAATACTGCTTAGGGTCATACCTGCTTGGGACACACAACCTGAGAGTTCAGTCATGTCTCTATTCATATAGTCCAGAGAGGTACATCTTAAGTCATTCACACCAACATGGACTATGACAGAGTAATAACAGTACTTGTTGTGTGACTTGAGTGCATGTGTGCTTTGACTGATCCTGACACCTGACAGGCAGCTGACTGTGACCTTCTCCTTGTCCAGCCTGGAGAGAGGGACATCTGGGGGGGTCTCACTATAGAGTCACCTATGAGCAAGACATTTGGTTTTGAGGTGTTTTGCCTTAGAGGCTTATTTGCTGAGACATGGTGTGTGTGTTTTTATGTGTAGTGGTTTCTATTTGCGTAACAGTGTGTGCAAGTGGTTTACATTTGGGAGGTCTCTGATCTGTGGGTTTATGTGTTGTGACCTTATTTTCTGTAAGACGTTAAGTGTGCATGCTGACAACGTTTGATGTCTGGTTTGGTGTTATCTAAGAGAATTAATTCCAATTTCGTAGTGTAATTACATCTCTCATATATATCTGTTTGTTTTAAGAGTAAGCGGTTGTCAGTATATATGAGGCAATTATTGCATTGCCTCAGGATGTCTATGTCAATCAGGCTGGCTGGAGAAATGATGGGAAACTGTCTGTCTGTTATAGCAGGTTTTTACTGTATGAGCTATTAGAGAAGGGAATAGGCTAGTTTGACCAGTTTTTGTGCTAGGACTAATGAAGGGACTTGTTCTACTGAAGGCTATGGATGATAAGTGTGGCAACGCTGCATAGTGTGGAACTGGGTTGTCCATAGTGCAGCTGGGATTCCACTGACGATGTCTAGTGAAAAACTGTGATTCAAGGTGTTTGTATCTATACAGGGGATTGCTATCCCCCCTCCTCATGAAACATAAATGCAGACAAAATCAAACACTTTTCAGCTAATCTACCAATGGGAAAATACATAATTAATCTTCCTCCATCAATCCTTAGCTCAGACAAGACTGGGACCACAAGTAGGGTTGCCACCTTTTCAAATGGCCAAAGTGGGACATTTTTCAGGACACACATCAGATTTTACAGGCCGACACATACCCACAGTCAGTACAAAGGATATAACTTTACTTTAGTTCAGTTGCTTATTCTGTTTCTTGTAACATTTAAGTATTTTAGATACAGAAATTACTATTTTATCCAACTATTACATAAAATATGGGACATAATTATATCCTACAATCGCAGGACATTTGCCATTTTTAATATTTTTGGTCAGGACACAACTGCCCAAAAGAGGGACTGTCCCTCACAAAGTGGGACAGGTGGTAACCGTAACCACAAGACAAGACAAGACAAGACAGGGGAGCCCTTAATAATGTAAGATGGCTGGTCTAGTGTTCAAGTGTATTAATAAATGTTAGATTCAGCGGGTTTGAATCTAGTCTGTGCTATGTAGCTATCATTACAGTGCAAATCAAAGTGCAAGAATGAAACAGTCACAAACACTAAAAAAAAAAAATAATAATAATGAAATAATGCATTTCAACTTACAGAGAGACAGAGCCTGGAAGAACTGCAAAAAACTAATATGTCAACCCACCTTCATACTTATAGAGAACTCAGGAACCTTACCAAAAAACACATTGACAATGACAAAAGACAATACTATTATAAACCACTAAACAATCCTCACTCTAACCCCAAACTATTTTGGAACAATATAAATAACCTCCTTTATCCAGGCAAACCTACGACACCTAGTCGCTATCCAAATCCCTTACTCTGTCCTGCTCTCTCTACCCTAATCTCTCCCCCTATACCTCCAAAACGCTGTCGCTGCAGTGCAAAACATCTCCTGGAAGTCTATAAGCCCATGAAGCAAACTGGCAAACATTTGTATATTCATTCTATTGCCAGCACCTGGAATAAACTACCCCAAGACCTTAGAGCTATCACTAGCAGTCTCAGTTTCAAAAAAGCACTAAAGTATTACTTGCTCAAAACGTGGAACTGCCCCTGCCCTACTCCAACCTGACCTATTCCTCCTCATCTTTCTGTCCCCTTTATCTCTGCTAATTACATTGTTACAGTAACTATACCCCTATTACTTTTCTTTCTTCATGATGACAGTCTACCTAAATATTAAAGACTGTCTAAGGCTATACATACCCTCTTGTCTCTCAGACAAATGTATATAGCAAAATTACTCTACATTTCCTAACTTGTTGACTATATGGCAAGTGTTAATTGTACTCTTACTGTCTGTGAGAATGTTACTATTTTTATTCTTATGTTAATTTGGCTGATTGCTGTTGCTAAACTATGCAAATTCCTGTTATCATTATTAGTTTTAAGCTTTGCATTCTGTTTTGTAATTATTTATGATTTATATCTTTTATACTACTCAGGTTCATTGTTATCATTAACAGTTTAGCTCTGTATTTTTATTTGTATATGTTTGTATTTTATATGTTTTTACATGTTTGCTGCTTTTCTCCTTGGGCCTCTACTGAAAAAGGGCTTCTTGTCCAGTCAGACTAACCCGGTTAACAAATGTCAAATGTTGCATCTCTCGGCTTTTCCCGGTTAGGAGTCGCCACAGCGGAACTCCGGTCCGCTAATGATTGGCAGTAGATTTTTATGTACCGACTTGCCAGGCCTGATGCACAACCTTCAACGAAGGTACGCCCATTCATGCATGTCTCCACACAGAAGACGCTTTAGCTGAGAGTTGAACAGGACAATAAATAAAATGAATTAAAAAATTCAATAAAAATAGTTCAAAAAGTGCAGAAGAATGACAAAATATACTTATTTTCTTGTTTTTTTTTGCCTTGGATGCCTTGGATTAAACCAGAAACACTGTAGGCCTCTGGCAAAGTACACTAAATGCAGAGCAGCTCCGGTTAATATAGAGAAATGCAAGTGCAGATAATAATGCAAACCACAAGTTCCATGGGGCCATATAAGAAAGGAAAATATTTAACTGCATAAGACTAATTTGTTTTTCTCATGGTTAGTAGAGGTTAATCACACCACTGAGACTCCCCATATAAAGGCAAAGGGAGATGCAGGAAGGCACATACTTGGACATGTAAAATAACTACATATCTGTACAATGTGCAGAACATGCACTTCCACTCCTTTGACATACATGGAGGTTCACTACAGCAGCACCTTTGAATGTCCAGAACATATTCATTGCTGAGATCGAAGCAGGTTCTGAGCAATATCATGATAGTGAAGAATGCGAGGGAAATGTAGCAGGAAAGGAAGGCTACACCAAGGAACCAAAGTGTTTTGCTTAAATATGTTATGTTCTCAAAATAGTTTGAACACGCCAATAGTAATAATAATAATAATCATAAAAAGCTACCATTGCCTTACTTATGATGATTACACCATACAATTCATTTGCGTTTCTACACGTACTTGGTATGTTTAATTTTGTTTTGGAGAACACTCCAAGAAAATTTAAGGAGAGAATACTTCCTCATGTGTCTGTGATCAGACAATGCTTCAGCTTTGTAAGTAATGCTTAGTATAAACATTATAAGGAAAATGGTGGTAATCATATGTTCAGACTTCAAGTTTTTCAGACTGTTTTTAACAGTATGAGGAAAGGTGATGGAGTGCAATGCTAAATGCATATACTTTACCTAACTTACATGAGTAAGTTTTTATGAAGGAAGTACTAAAAGTGAGATGCCTGTAGCATTCATTATTCAATAAGATAATGGAAATAATTAAATCATTAAGGGTAAATATGTTGGTTGTGGATGCTATGTATTTAGTGTGAATATGTGTGCTGTATATGAAAACGTATGTTTATTAACAAACAGTATAGTTTTCATAAACCAGCTTTGTTTTTGGATCAGACTACTGAAGACACCTGGTATATATTTAAACTGTTTAAAAGTCGATCATGGTAGTAAACACTGAATAACTGTTTTTGTATATGTTAAAAAGTATAATTTTTATGTAAATAGTCCAGGACATGCTTAGTACAGAGGAAACATTATTTTTAAATTCTCATTGCAAAATAAAACATGCCACCTGTTTGACAGTATATATCAGAGATGGATCATAGTTAAATGGGGCCCTAGGCAGGTTAATGGACCAGACTTCCCCCACATGTCACTGTAACTTTACTTGGCTGTAGTTCCTCAATCACCCTTGTGTTTCCTGAAATTGTTCAATATTTGATTAGGTATCAAACACAGAGCCGAACAGCTTTATTTGACCATGGTTTACATTTTACATTGTTTTCAGCTATCCAAACTGAAACAATGTTTAAGCCACATTTTAACTGACTAAACTTTGGGTAAACTACTCAACATCAAAATTAGTAAGATGTGCAACAGATAAAAGGTTACTTAGCTTTAAAAAATACCCTAATCATAAGATGTCTGGAATGATTAAAGTACAGAAACCGCTATCTTTTCTCATTAGATCCTCCAGTTCTAATTATAAACTCAAATTGGTGTCAAAGACTGAAAGCAGTAATGAGGCATTTTATTTATATATTTGCTTTTTTTGATTAACTGGATTTGTGGGCTTGTCCAATGGATCTTTTCATCCATGACCCAGGCCACAAGGAGAAGACAAGATGCATACAGAATTATATAGGGTTTTCACAAGTTAGTTTGCTGTACATATAAAAGATATTGTATACAGGTGACATAAAGGGGTACATATTGAATTCTGTGGCAATTCATTTTGATGGACATTATAAGCCACTTTACATC
Organism: Protopterus annectens; assembly: GCF_019279795.1. Classification (NCBI taxonomy): domain Eukaryota; kingdom Metazoa; phylum Chordata; order Ceratodontiformes; family Protopteridae; genus Protopterus; species Protopterus annectens. The sequence continues at coordinate 590,153,904 of NC_056737.1, read as the reverse complement.
AGAAACTGAAAGGGAAAAAAATGTGATTGTAAAGTGTTATTAAAACAGTGATAGTAACGTGGTTACAAACTGATTACTCAGCCACAGTTTGTAGCAAAAGTACTTGCAGAAAATTGTTATGCAGATTTCACAGTAAACCAAGAAATATGTTAGGATACTATAGAGACAGCTGGAGACATCCCTTAAGTAATTATAGACATGGTAATTGTTTCCATAAGAAACATTAAAAATGGAAGCTCCATGGGGTTATACAACATGCCTGCTAATTTCCTACACAGTTTTCAGGAAAAACTAACTAAACCCCTATCACACTTATTAAACAAAATTTTAGCATGTGTACACAGCTGTGACCTATGCCAACAGACTGTTCTGGTGCCACTTTGCAGAATAGGGGTAATATCAGGCCCAAGCAGGTTTAGCCCCATTAGCTTGGCCAGTATTTTATGTAAAATCACATTGAGAGCCATAATGGAGTTCATCCAGAATGACACAGGGTATGGACTTGCATGGGTTTGTTAAGGGGAGATCTTGCCTTCCGAATCAGTAACACTCATTGAGGAGCTAACCACAGCACTTGATGAAGGGATGACTGTGCATGCTGCTTACTTTGTCCTTGCTAAGCCTTTTGACACTATTCCACATAAGGAAATCATTGAACAATTAAATCTACCAAATGTCGATCCACATATAATTCAGGGGGTAAAACACAATAAGTTGAGGTGGGGGTTACCTGCCTGTCTCAATGGTGGTTACCAGTGGCGTCCCACAAGGATTTGTACCTGGGCTGCCTATTTTTGGACTGATCTTCTCAGATACAGAATAGTGAAATGGGCTGTGGATGATTTCATACTGGGTAAAATAATTATTTAATATAACTATCCTTATAAAAATTGATACAAAAATTCACCAAGGCAATCTAAAAAAAACATTCCTGGTACAATAGTAATGACCTTCCTTTTAACACTTTTAAGTAGTGGCAGCATCATGAGCTTTGGCGAAAAGGATGTAAACTGCAGTTAGTAAATAAATTGTTGTATCTTAAAAATGGCACCATTATTAAGGGTCTAGGGTCAGTGGTCAAAAGCAATTAAACTTTCACCAGTGTTTATGTCAAACTCAAAACGGCATAGTTTTTAGCTTACCTAATTCTAAATGACATCTCTAGTCAGTCCAGAGAGTGCTTTGTACCTCACTAATCTGACTCATTATTAAATACAATGTTGCATTTTGTAGCCTTCAAACAAGCTTTATAAAGGAGCTTGAAATTTTAGAACAGGTTCTTACTAAGAGGATCAAAGGACTAGGAAACATGAACTATTTATAAAGGCTTCAGGAATGAATTGTCATTATATTCTGTTCTTTACAAATTACTAAGAAGTGCCATCTGTATTGTCTATAAGATGATGTCTGATCAAGTTCTGTTTGAAAGTCTGAGCCTGAAACATGCCACCAGTGGAGATAACACCAACTCATGGCACCTAGTACTAAAGAAAAATATCAGTTACAGAAAAAAAGTGATACATACATTGCAGAGCACCTTTAAAGATTATACAATAATCTTCCCCTTATAATAACTAGAATTTAGTCATTAACTTCCTTGAAAAGTAATCATGATACATATATGGGAAGTAGAAAATATAAGAATGGCATTATAGCAGTCAAACTTCTTGAAGTCCAGAAGGCCATACGCTTGGCAGTCAAACCTATTAACCTATGAACTAGGTGAACAAATAATGAAAAATAGCAGTAAAAAAAAAAACTCAGTGACCACTGTCTGAACATTAGACAGCATTTGATAAATCATGAAACCAAGCCTTTACCCTACTGCAAGACAACAGTGAAAACAGTGCAGAAGGGGGTGACATGACAGAAGAAACCAGTTACAGTTACTTAGGGGGTAGAATAACCTGGTCATAAAACAACACAAACATTTTTCATCATGTCTAAATGGCTCTTTTGTAAAGATAGTTAATTTTATTTATTCTGTTTTATAAAGTAATATCTACTGTTTGTATAGATAAGTGCATTCAGTGATGTGACACTTTGCATGTCTTTAGATGCTTATCACCATTTGCAATAGAAATTGTATCGAATAAAGTCTTTTACATCTGTAACATGTTCATTTTCCATTTTACTGTGATTGCATCATATATCTCATAGTTGTGGCTTATCCCTTTAAGCTGACTAACCCAGAAACTGGCAAGCAGGTTAGAGATAAGCAGTAAAAGAAGCTAAAGCCCTTTAGAGAACAAGCCATTTGGATTTATCCCTGCCTAGTAAGAAGTAGCAGGCGGAGGCTCTTCAAGTTTTCCATTCCTGTGCGAAAGAGCAAGGAGAAGGTATATTAAATAATCTCTGTCTGCTTGGAAGTAAAGAAAAGAACTGCACTATCCTCATGATCTGTACAAGTACTGTTTCACTAGCCGGATTTTGAATGTACTGCCAGGATGAACTCTTACTAAAACAACTTATTCATGTTTAAACCTCCTAATTAAACAAAAACTGCTGTAACTGTGCACATATTTCATAATTCAGAGAATACTTCTTGTAATAATCTCCTTGTCTTCTTTTTTGTTATTTTTGTCAAATAGTGAATCCATAAATAGATTGGGGGCAACAAGATCCAGATTTAATAACAGTAAAACCAACCCCCATAGTGCCCTTTTTAAGCAGTATTAGTATTCCAAAAGTCCAACATAGCAAAATAAAAATGGCTGTAAGCGAAGCAGAAAGTGAATCACAAAAATGTGAATATAGTAGTGTCCAAACTCCAATGTATCACTGCAGCAATCGTTAGAATCCAAATATGAGCATTTTTGTCCAGATCTTCTGGGAAGTAGAGACCTTTAAGCATAATCTTTCTAGCAGAGTTAAGATTCAATCTTTAATGTCTTCAACCCCAGGATCCTTTAACTTGCTTGAAGATCACATCCTTTAACTTGCTTGAAGATCACATCCGACTTTCTTCAAAAATATATGCAAAGAAAATGCTAGCTACAATTTCTCCATAGTAAGACTCATCTCTGAAGATGTAGCATTCGAAGGACTATGAATCGTCCTTCGAATGCTACATCTTCAGAGATGAGTCTTACTATGGAGAAATTGTAGCTAGCATTTTCTTTGCATATATTTTTGAAGAAAGTTGGATGTGATCTTCAAGCAAGTTAAAGGATGTGATCTTCAAGCAAGTTAAAGGATCCTGGGGTTGAAGACATTAAAGATTGAATCTTAACTCTGCTAGAAAGATTATGCTTAAAGGTCTCTACTTCCCAGAAGATCTGGACAAAAATGCTCATATTTGGATTCTAACGATTGCTGCAGTGATATATTGGAGTTTGGACATTACTATATTCACATTTTTGTGATTCACTTTCTGCTTCGCTTACAGCCATTTTTAGCTCAGTGGATTATTTCTTCATATACCTGGCTGAGAGTGTTTACCGTATAGGTGGTTATTACGCTATTTGGACATTTATAGCAAAATAAAAGTTTGATGACATAAAGTCATAGCTCTCAACCTCTTAGAGTAAGAAATCTGAGCAAAGCCATATATAATAGGTGAATAAAGCCCCCAAATAAGGACATTTTTGAAATATTGCTCTTACAAACTTAGAAAGTTGAAGTTGATAAACAGGTTTTGTATTAGCATGAATTTTCTGGTGTATGAAGTCTGAACCTCAGATGTCTATCATTATTTTCTGACTTCAGTCCTCAAAGATTTGGCAATGATTTTCTAGTAAACCACAACTGTATGAGTAACAGGCCAAAAATCTGAGGGGAAATCTGGACATTCTGCGAAAATCTGCAGAGTTGACAGGTATGCATAAAGTTTCTGCTGTTCAACGCTAGGAGCCTTAACAAAAAAACACCACTCTCTTCAAGTGCTTCTTACCCTGGAAAACATCAATATATGCATCACAGAGACCTGGTTCAAGACCAGTGAGACCTCTCTATCAGTGCAGGGTTTCCATGCCTACTACATATTCAAGCTCACTGCATTAAATGACGGTTGTAAGGAGGCAGTGCCTCCGTATTCTTAAACAAATTCACCTCCAGACTCATTATAGTAGATAACAGCATGAAACTCCTCCATGTCCAACTTATTATTAAGAAAGCACCTTATCATATCATAGCCACCTATAGGACCTGCTGTATGCTCCCACCCCCCGCAGCCCACAACTCCTACCTTACTCCCTTAGCATTCAGCCAAATACCATTCTCTGAGGAGAATTCAACTACCCCACCATTAACTGTGAGACTTATACATCCTCAATCATGTAGAACATTTCTGGATTTCATTAATAAAGACCCTTTGGACCAGTTAGTCTGCACTCAACCAGGGGCGATAAAATCCCTGACTTGGTCCTTACCAATATGGACCAGTTTTGGTCCCCATAACTTATACCTTCCTCCCTGGTCAAATTGGTCCACAGATGAGTCATATTAAACTTAAGACTGAAGCCAGAAGCATCTACTAGTACATCTGTATTCAGAAATTCTGCGAACGCTAATCTACTAACAGTGAGTAATACCTGGCTAAATGTAAAAATTGCTTTCCATCTTGACAACCCCACTAGTTTGAGGAACCCTTAGTGCCATCTTCTGCAATCATGCATTTGTCCACCTTAGAGCTAAATGCAATACCAAATTTAAAAATAAACCTCTGTGGCGGTATCCTAATATAAGCAGACTTTATAATAAAAGAAAAAAAATAATTTCACATAAAAATAAGTTTTAATCTCAAGATGTCAATATCTTTCTTGCTAAATTTAACAAGGAACTTGTGATCCTGATCAAATCAACCAAAGCAAGATATGAAGTAAAAATAACAACCTAGATGGATCCCCCTATACTGTGCCAGAAGATATAGCAGACCTACTGGCCAACAAATTCAGCTACAACTCTGCCCCTCTCTCCCCCCAACCTTCCCTCAGGAAATACCATCAAATATAACTCCCCCTGATATCACTAGCGAGCAGGTCCTTAATGCTCAAGGCCAAGAACACTGCATAAATAGGCCCAGGCAATATCCCAGGATGCCTTCTTAATAGTATGATACATGACCTGTCAGACTCTCTGGAATTGCTATTTAACTGTAGCCTCCAAACAGGCTTTGTCCCTCATGAATGGAGAATAGCAGCAGTCATCCCACTGCACAAAGGTGGTTCATCTACAGACTCCAGAAAGTACAGACCCCTAAGTCTCACTAGTCTCATATGCAAAGCCATGGAAAGAATTATCATGGAAATGATCAGTAATGACATAGGAAACCTTCAGTCACTGGACCAAACCCGTTCTCTATTTGGTTTCGTCAAGGGCAAGTCATGCCTACTCAAACTGGTGGACTTCTTTGAGAAGGTCACCCAAGCAATGGATGGGGGCAAACTGGTTCAAACTGCCTACCTTGACCCGGCTAAGGCATTTGACACAATACCCTACTCAGGCATTGCTGAAGAGGTTAGGTACAAACCCTTATGTTACCCAGTGGATAGCCAGCTGGCTCACAGACAGGACCTAAAAAGTTAGAATTGGGGACTCTACAAAGAGGCTAGTCACAAGTGGAGTCCCTCAGAGATCATTCCTGGGACTGCTTGTTTTGGCATTTACTTCTCTGAAGTCAAGGCCAAAGTCAATATCCTCTGGCTGACTAAATTTGCAGATGTTTGCAAAGTAGGAGCTGTTATTGAGTGCCCACTGACACAAATGTTCACCAGGAAGGACTGATGCAGACAAACAACTGGTATCAGAGACATGGGCTAAATCTAAATGCCAAGAAATGCGTAATAGTATCCTTCAGGAAGTTATCCACCCCTGATAACTATCATATTGACAACACACTCCTAAGACTTAAGCCAGCAGTAAGGGACTTGGGGACACACATAGACAATAATTTAGCCTTTGACCTTCACATGTCCACAGTAGTGAGGAAATTATATTATGCTGTGCAACGTATAAACAAAGGTGTGGTATGTAGGTCCAAGGACGTCATAGTTTTTCTGCATTTGGCATTCATCAGACCTATCATAGAGTACAATGTCCCCTTTGGAATGTACCTAATGAGACATATCCAACAACTGGAATATCCACAGAGGTTCCTCACAAAAAAAAAACAGAGCATAAGTAGCATGGCCTGTACAGACTGCCTCAAGGCCCTATCCCTGTATTCTGTCTCCTACAGGCTGTTGAGGTGAGACCTATGCCTAGCACACAAGGCATTGTTAGACGCCACTCTAATTGACCTCCGGTATATCCACAAAACAAAAAGCACTCAAATTACTCCTAATAAAGACTTAAACCTTGCTGTGGTATAAATAAGACCTACTGGAGATACTGGTATGTATCCCAGAGGCTACCCCTTCTCTGGAACAGGCTCCCTATCCATGTGGAGCAGAGTTCCTCCCTAAACCAATTCAAGTGTAACTTGGACAATTGGATGGGGAACAAGAAATGTATCCCTGGTTTGGCACCTATGTCTCTAATGGATACATACAGCATGTAAATGGTTCATCTCCCAGGCTCCTATTTGTAACTGTTTCATTTCTCAAGTCCCTGCTTACACTTATCAAGAGTACAGAACCTGTCAGAGTTTTGGGATGTATGGCTAGGCTTAAAATGGAAAACTCCAAAACAACCAAAAAACCAGCACCAACAGTCAATTCCTCCTTTAATAAAACAAAATTATCTTCATTAAACAAGCAAATCTCACATACCAGTTTTGGCTGACAAGCCTTCATCAGTGTAAAATTATCCAGTAGAAACAAGTTCCAACATTTATAGGCAATATCATGCCCTCCTCATCCAATCACAAGTGTTCATTCAAGCCCGGTGACAAAAGAGCAACTAACATAATAATTCACTTCTTTTCCTTTTTATTGAGAATGTCATGCCAACCCCTTTTTATCTATATCTTTATACCTAATTCCATCAATAATACTGAACCAAAACTGAGCAGAACCATGTTTTAATGTGTGTTTGTAAAAGGCATTAGTGTGTCTAGCACACCTTCTGTCACTCAAATGTTCTGAGATACGTAACTTTAATGGACGGGTAGTTTATCCAACATAAAATGCCTGGCAACTACAAGTCATCAAATAAATCACCCATTCTGAAATGCAATCCCCTTGCATACGTATATCAAAAACCCAAGATGTATTCTTAGAAGTAAATTCCTTGGTAGTATTAATATATTTACAAAAAATACAGTTATTGCAAGGATGACAACTTCTAGCTAGTCCCCCACTTAACACAGTTTGTTGAATATTAGCAATATTGTAAGTTGACCGTTTGTAATGTTTCAACCATCCCCTATAGTTTTGCCTCTTCTATATGATGAGACATTTGGTGGAGACTACACCATTCAAACTATCATCCGAAGTCAAAATATGCCAATATTTATTAATTGTGTTAATCAGTACAGAAATGTTATTACCATACTGAGTGATTAGCCTAAGTTGATTATCAGTTTTGGGGTCCCTGTCTCTGATATTGTAATAAACAGTTACAATCCCATTTCTTAGTGTCATTACTTATATCCAAAATTTTTTTGTTATAACCTCTGCTCAAGAATCTATCCGTCAACTGTTTGCTGTGTGTTGAAAACATCTCATCCGATGAACATTTACGTCGCACCCTCATGTATTGAGATTTTGGAATGTTATCAATTATGTGTTTCAGGTGACAACATTCCGAATGTAGCAAGGTGTTAATCTCCAGATGTTTCCTATGTACCTGACTTAACATAGTCACATCCGATTGTACCTGTATATCCACATCCAAAACCACAATTTTGGTTGTACTATATTCAGCTGTAAATTGTAGTCCTCAATTGTTATCATTAAGATATGAAACAAACTCCTGTAGATATTCAGACTCAGATTTCCACACCAAACAACAATCATCAAGGTACCTACGCCATATATCCATTGATTCAACATATATATTATGCACAGGATCATAAATAATTTGTTCATCCACAAAACCCATAAATAAATCGGCATAAATTGGAGCAAAGGATGCTCCCATTGCCGTTCCTTTAAGTTGTAAATAGCATTCTTGTTGGAAATAGAACACATTTTTGTCAATACATGTTCTGCTAGACAAACCAACAGAGTATTAAAGTCTGGACTATACAAGGCAGTTTTTCCCAACCAATATTCCAAGGCTTGTAGGCCCGCCCAGTGCGGTATATTCATATAGAGGGCTCTGACATCCAAGGTGCACATATGCCACCCTGGTTCTATTTGTGTATCTTGGATGATATTCAAAAATTCAGTTGTGTCTTGTATCCTAGACCTAACATGAATTAAAAGGGGCTTAAAATAATATGTTAAAAAACCTGAGAGTGGCTCCATTAAAGATCCCATCCCTGACACTATTGGTCTACCAGGAGGTTTTTGCAGACTCTTATGTGTCTTAGGTAACAAATATATATATTGCTTCAACGGTTCCTTAACCGTAAGCTGTAATTGCATTTCTTTACTTATAATGCCCTCCTCCCTAACTAATTGCAAAAATTCATCTATCTGTTTTCTTGCATACTGAGGTAGGATCCAAAAACATCCTCTGATAAGTCCCTTGATCCAGCAATTATATATATGCCTCTGTCTGATACATCTGCCAGTCCCACACTACCACTGCTCCCCCTTTATCGGCTGGGCTTACCACTATTTCTTTATTTTTACTCAATTTGTCCAGTGCTTGTTGTTTGGAACGGGAAAGATTATGTGGAGAGATTTTAATATGTGAACCATAATTGGTATGTAGATCTTTCAAAACTAAATCCTGAAACAGCATGACATTCCTGTTGGGTGGTGGCATAAACATAGACACTTTAAAGCAAAACACCCCAGTGTCCAAATTCCTGCTATAATTGGATTGATTTTGGAAAAACAACCTGAGGTTCAATATTCTGCAGAAATTGATAACATCCTGTGCAAAAAATCTCTTCTCTGACCAAATAACTGGGTACAAAGTTTAAACCTTTATTTAGTAACTCAATTTCGTCCAATCTCAAAGCATAAGAAGAGATGTTCAACACATTGTTAACAGCATCTATGTGGTCATCAGTTGAAGTAGTGTCTCTAATGTATGATTGGTGCCTGTGATGTTTGCGGCCCCTCCCCCTTCCTCCTGGTTCACCTAAAGGGCAACCATCATTCCTTTTTTTTTGGGTAAAATTGATGTATTAGGTGTGCCCCAGTCTGTATCTGTAGTAGAGGAAAACTCCTCACTTAAAATGGCCCTTGTCATCATTAGCCTAGTAAACACCTATGAATCTATGAAGCTATGAACCTATGAATCATGACTTGTCAGAGCCACTGCAGATGTTACTCGGGAGCACCCTTCAGACAGGCTTCATTCCAGATAAATTCAGGACAGCAGCAGTCATCTCCTTGCACAAGGGCACAGTGTCAGTAGATCTGGTGTATTATATACCCATAAGCCTTACCAGCCTCATCTGTAAGGCTATGTAAAGTATCACCATGGAATTAATAAATAAGGACACAGATAACATACAAACACTGAAATCAAGCTAGTTTGAATTTGTTAAGGACAGATCTACTTAATCTAGACACAAAATAAAAACAACCACCAGTAACAATGAAAGGTGGAAAGGTATGTTTATTCTCACCGAATTTAGTACTTTCATCCAACATGTAGAACAGAACTTCATCTGCATGAACTCTAAACAATTTTTTATTTTATTTATTTATTTTACTTTTGTTAACCGGGATAGTCCGACTAGATGCAGGTTCATTTTCAGTGTAGGGCCTTGGAGTAAAGCTCCACATGTGGATAGATACAGAAGAGTTAACAGTAGCAGTTTTATACAGTTACATATAGATACCAGTTACAGAATTATTGGAATACATACATACTTAAAAACTTGGAATACATACATACTTAAAAACTTTACAATATTAATTTTTTTGTTAGAATGTAAACAGTTTTAATGGTACAAGGCTGAGTAAAGTAGCATATCATTCAGAAGTACAATACATTTGAGAGTGATAGTCAATGTTTCAGACTTTTTAAAACTTTTCTACAGATAGCCAGGTAGTAAAGTGAATGGTGAGATGATTAGTTAGGGATGGTACAGGGGCACAGCCAGTGACTTTTTAGGTATATTTTGAGAGACGTTTTAAATTGGTTTATAGAATGAATTTCTGTAAGTTCGGCAGGGAGCCAGTTCCAGATTTTACCAACAGTGTTGCAAAATAATGACTCACCTACTAAGTTTTGGGATTTAACAGTTTGTACCAGCATTTTGTCAGAAGAGCGGAGTGTTTTTAGGTTGCTGTATGGGGTAATTATATTTCTGAGTATGGGCATGTTTTCTGGCTGATAGAGGACTTTGTGGGCTATTATTAATTGGTTATACTGGATTTGAGAGGGAAACACCAGCCAGCCTAGGGATCATAGGTTAAGACAGTGGTGGGTTCTATATGCTGAACCTGTGGCAAATCTAGCTATATTATTATAGCAGCTATTGAGTTTATTGAGGTCAGATTTGCTCAGTTTTGTATAGATTGGGGATGCATAAAGAAGGGTTGAAAATAAATTTGTTCGGGCAATTACTGTCCTGCCAGTTAGGGTTAGAAATGCCTTAATCCTATATAGAGATCCTAGGTTCTTGTTGACTGTTTTAATGGTTTTGTCGATGTGAGCGTCAAACTTAAGGTTATTGTCAACAATTACACCTAATAGTTTTGTATTACTTTCTGGGGAAATTACGGTGCCATTATTAGATGTTACGGTAAATGATGGAAATGTAACTTTCCGGGTCGGAGTGAAGAGTAGCAGTTTTGTTTTATTTGGATTCAATAGAAGATGCCTGTCACTGAGCCAGTTTTCTACTGTGTTGAAAGTCTTTTGGGATAAGGTCTGCAGGTCTAATGGGGAGGTGGTGGAACAGATTAGGTTAGTGTCATCTGCATATTGAATGCAGGTTGCTTTGGGGATGACTGTATGAAGATCATTAATGAAGGTAAAAAATAGGAGAGGTCCTAGTATAGACCCTTGAGGAACTCCAAGGGTGACTGGCAGTAGGGAGGAAAGGCTATCCTTCCATAGCACAGCTTGTTGTCTGCCACTTAGATAGGACTGAAACCAACGTATTGCCAGGCTGTCTATGGCAAGAGTTTTTAGTGTGCCAAGGAGTAGTTGGTGGTTTACCATATCAAATGCCTTGGATAGGTCAAGAAAGATGGCTGAGGAGAGTGTATTATTATTTCAAATTTGATTTATTGTCTGAGAGAAGGATAGAAGGGCTGATGTGGTACTATGGTGGGGTCTAAATCCATGCTGGGAGGGAGCTAGGAGACTGTGCAGATTGAGGTAATGCAAGAGTTGCTTATGGATACATGTTTCCATAATTTTAGCCAGAGGTGACAGAATGGCAATGGGCCAGTAATTTGATAGATCAGTGGAGTTACCCCCTTTATGGAGAGGAATTACATGGGAAATTTTCCAGATGGAGGGAATATATGCTTCAGAGATGGTTCTGTTAATTAATACTGAGATGGGATATGCTATTGCATCTGCAGCCTTTTGAAGATATTCAGAGAGGAGTAGGTCTGCTGATAGGGTGGTGGGTTTCAGTTTCTTGATTAAGGATCGGATAAGTGATGTTGGTACAGGGTGAAAGTTAAAGGAGGGGTGGTTATTGGATATAGGATTAATTGGGTCTAGGTTATTGGGGCCTAATTTGTTGGCAAGGGATTGTATTGTTTCCGTAAAGAATGTATTGAAGGTGTTGGCAATATTTTCTGGAGGTTTTTGGAGGATAGACGCAGGGGTAGGGGATGTAGTATTTCCTGGATGGAGAAGATTGTTTAAACTGGACCAAACTTTTTGTGGTTGATTTTGATGTTTATGTTGCAGGTTACAGTAAGAGTTTTTTTTTGTCTAGAATTATAGACTTTTTAGCATCATTCCTTAGCTGTTTATATATAAGTTGATCCTTAGGGGTTTTATTGGTTTTCCAAGAGGTCCAGGCTTTATTTCTATTTATGATTTTTTGTCTAGTTTCTTTGGACAGCCATGCTGCTACTTTTTTCTTTGTTCTGATGGTCTGGGTAGGTGCATGATTATCAAGGCTTGTAAGAAATGTGGAGTTAAAGTACGATACTGCCTCGTCTAGTGGGAGAAGTTTTAGTCTATTCCAGTTACATGACTGAAGTTCTATTTGGAATTTAGTTTGATTGAAGCTCTTATTGTTCCTGATAGTTCTGAAGCTAGGTATTTGAGGGATATAATTTTTTGTCTGAGTATATACGTTAGGAAGTGATCACTTATTTCCTCAGGTTGAGTGTCTGCTTTATACATTTGGGGAGGGTTATTAATGAGAATCCAATCTAGTATGCTTTCTTTGTTATTGGGATTACTAGTTCTGGTGGTGGAGGTTATGACTTGCGAGAAACCATATAGATTTATGTGGGTAGTAGGGAAGTCTGAGGAGCAGGTGTTCCAATCTATATTAAAGTCACCTAGAACAATAGTTTCTTGTGGGGAGTTTATGGACAGCCACTGTAGAATGTCTTCAAGATATTAGTGTTGTTACAAGGTGGGATATAAATGCAGCCAATGTTTATAGATTTATGTTGGTTAATTTGTAGTTTTGTAATGAGTATTTCAGCTTTATCAGTTTGAGGAGCTTGTGGGGAGTTGGAAATAGTTACATTAAGTGTATCTTTATATAAAACAGCTATCCCCCTCTCCCTTCTTTGAGGTGTGGTCCAGTTGTAATATATTGTAAACTGGAGGAGTAACTTAATTGTCAGTGGTGGTTGGCTTAAGCCAGGTTTCGTAAGACATAGTATATCTGGGGAGTGTACTGCCATGAGTGCATGCAGGAAGTGGATTTTATTATTTAGGCTTCTAATGTTTAGGTGACAGATTAGGAGAGAGGTAGAGGAGATGTTTAAGTTTTGCAGGCTAGTGTGGGTGTTATATATTGGGTTGGTTGCTTCTGAATGGGGTTGGTCTTGGGTTGGGGTGGATGTCCCCATCCATTGTGAGGTTAGTTTGTGAATTAATTATTAGTTTGTAAAGTTTGAATAAACGTTTGTAGTAGCGTTTAGTTCTAAGGTTAACATAACTGTCTCAAATGAGCTGTTGTGTTATTGTAGTATGGGAGTTGGAAGGTGGGGGGAGTAGTGGGTGATTAAAGTTATGTGAAAGAGCATGAGTATTGGTCTGTGATCTGGGGTAGTGCAGGCCTGGGAGGGTGAGATGTTCATATGCTGTGAGAAAATAAGTAATTCAGTTCCCATAAATAAGTAAAAGAAGTCACATGACACATTACATGATCTGAATATCTGAAATAGAAAAAAAGCACTTGCAAAAATATATACATAAATAAAAATATATATTATATAAGTAAAAAGTTAAAAACAATCCTAATGAAAAAATAGTAATAAACCATTTATTTTTAAGTATAACCAAACGATGCAAAAGAAAAAAGATGAATGAAAAATAACACACCAAACAGCCGATACTTTTCCAGCAATAATCTCCTTTATCTTTTCAAGACCTGGTACCTCGGCATTTCGCCTTCAAAGGATCACCTTAATTTTTTAGTCTGTCACAAATGTTGTCACCTCTATAACAAAAGGGCTTACCCAAAATGCTGAATTTTAAACTATCTGATTTCCCCTCATGAGCTTCAAAAAAGTGTTTAGCAACTGGACTAGATAAATTTAAATTCCTAATGTCCCTTAAATGCTCTAAAATTCTAACTTTGACCATTCTTTTGGTTTGTCCAATATACCATATGTTATTACAACTGCAAGTAAGTATATATACAACGCCAATAGATTTACAATTGAAATAGTGCTTGGGGTTATGGTTAATGTTATTAATAGATCTGACATTAATTATTCTATCACATACACTGCATGAACCACATCTAAATGATCCCACATTAGCAGTATAAGAAGTTCTTTTTATTAAGAGGTTATTATTTAATATTTCTTTTAAATTCTTTCCCTTTTTGTATGAAAATGTTATATGATGAGGAAAAAGCTCACCTATAGAGTCATCCTCGCAAACCAGGTACCAAAATCTTTTAATTAAAGAAACAAATATTTCAGAAAAAGCTGTGTATCTAGTCACGAAAAATATCTCTTCCACATCTCTATCTTTTTTTGTTGAATCTAAAACATCCATTTCAAACTTTCTGAATGTTTTATGCTTATTCATAACATCATTCATACTTTTCAATAGTTGCTTTTTGTCATACCCTCTTTCACATAATCTTAAAAACACCTCATTTAACTCATGATCCAACTCAGATTCTATGCTAGTATGCTGATAGATTCTTTTAAATTCTCCATGAGGCAAAGCTCTCAACAAATGGGGAGGATGCATGCTAGTAGCATGCAAAAACATATTCACTGATGTACTTTTCCTATAGGGTCTGAATTCAATAATATTATTTCTTTCAAATAGGGTCAGATCCAAAAAATTGATTTTATTTCGATTCATCTCGTAAGAAAATGATAAGCTGTGTTCATTAGTATTCAATGATTCAAAAAATTCACAAAATTCTAATATATCCCCCTTACATATAAAAATAAGGTCATCAATGAAACGTTTGTACAAGATGACTTTGTGTTTGAAAAAATCTGTGGGGTAAATAAACTTTTTTTCAAAAAAATCCATATATATCACAGCATAAGTGGGAGCATAAGCAGCTCCCATAGCCGTCCCCTTAGTTTGTAAAAAATACTCATCATTGAACACAAAATAATTATGAGTCAAACAAAACTCCAACAAAGAAATCAAAAAACTAGTCCTAGGACCTTCACCTAACATGTTATGAATAGCTTCAAGTCCCCATCTGATATTGATGTTTGTATATAAAGACTTGACATCAATAGTCACCCAATAGAAGTCACTATTCCAAAAAATCTTAGATACTTCATTAATCAAATCTTGAGTGTTACTGATGTGAGCACTAACCCTGTTAAGATAAATTTTTAACTGAGAATCCAAAAAGACATTAACATTCTCCAAAAAAGAGCCTATCCCTGATACTATAGGCCTACCAGGGGGCTCATTTAAGTCTTTGTGGATCTTAGGCAGGGCATATAATATAGGTGTAACAGGGTCTTTAATATACATTTTCTTAATATCAGCATGTAAGAAAAATCCTAGTCGTTCTCCCCTTTCCAAAAAAGTTAATAATTCTTCATTATAAGATTTTAAGGGGTCCCCATTAAGTTTAGTGCATTCTTCACTATTACAAAGCAATTTATTAACCATCACACAGTAATCAGGTCTATTCAGAATAACCCAATTACCCCCTTTATCAGCACATTTGAATACATAATCATTCTTCAGTTCCTTAAGATCTTTTAAAGCCTGCCATTCTTCTTTACTTAAATTAAATTGTTTTTTCTCTCTACAGAATTGTTTAAACATTAACTCTGTTTCTTTTAAAAGTACTTTTTGAAACACTGAGATGGCTGGTACAGAAATGGTAGGTGTAAATTTACTTTTTACATTTCTAAATTTTGGCATCATTAACCTGCCATATCCTGTCAAATAATTGATATTAGAACTAATATCAGTATTATGATAAGTTGAACAAACATCACCTTCTTCAAAGGAACAGTCAAATTCATCATATTCATAATTATATATAGACAAATTCAATAGACTTTCATCAAAATCAATTTCATTAGAAACTTCATCTTCAGTTTCAATAGAATTAGAAACATTTTCATTTATATTCACATTCACATTCACATTAATGAATTTTTTAAAATATACTCTTAATAAGAGCTTGCGAATAAATGCTTTCACTTCCAAGTAAACATCAGCAAATGAAGGGAAAATCGTAGGAACAAATTTGCTCCCCTTATGCAAAACATTCAACATATCATGGTTTAAGCACAAATCTGATAAATTAACACACTCTAAAGAAGTAACATTGTGACAAATCCTATTGGATGTTGTTGTTCTCAAACCTTAATTTGTAACGGTTTCGCCCCTTTCTGCCGTTTCTGCCGTTTCTCCCCTTGTTGTAGTTATCATTTTGAAAGTTCATGTCCTCCGCGGAACTAAGGTTAGAACCTTCATTAGAAGCTTCTGCAATATCCCTGTCAGCAACTCGGTTTGGAGCAACAGTTTTGGCAAAAGAAACATTTTTTGTAACAGTTTCCTTTTCTGTGGAAGAAAAAGATGACGCTGATGCTGAGTAGTTCCTTCGTTTAGAACTACGAGTCCAGCTCCTCCCCCTGGACTGGTTACGTACAGGTTCACGTTGCCAGTTGAAAATAATACCTGTCTCATAATCTTTTAAGTCCCGGACTAATTTGTTACGCTTTCTCTGCACAATATCAGCCTCTAGTTTGTTCATTTTGTCACTTATGTTGGCCATTTGAACTCTGTAATTTGCCTCAGCTACGAGTTCATTCTGCAATAAAGAAATTTCATTTTTCAATTTGTCATGAGATTTTTGATTCCTTTTTATCAGTATACGAAGCCAGCCTATAGTACATAGAAGAGAGGTTTGTTTCCACTCCTCTAAAAGATCAGATTCATCATCTGAAAAAGGCGCAGCAGGCAGCTTATCAATACGTAACCCTCTAGGGGTGATGTTAAGACTCACATATTTTTCTAAAAGCCTAGTGTCAAAATACAGAGCAACTTCCTTGGCCATCAATTTATTTAGCTGGGCAAAACGACCATCTGCGTCTATGTTCCCCCCCAAGTTCCATGGATCATTGCTAGTAAACCTTTTATCACGTTCCATCACCATATCTTGAAACAACAAAGTGTTGTATGCATTGTATGCAGCGCTCCGTTCGGAGCCTTCACTACTCGACATGGTTCAAAAAAGTTCAATAATTTCGGCACAAAAATTAGGTCAAATCAGGATCAAAAGAACTCACTGTAAAAAAGTACGGCTTGGATCCAAAATTGAATATAACCAAACGATGCAAAAGAAAAAAGATGAATGAAAAATAACACACCAAACAGCTGATACTTTTCCAGCAATAATCTCCTTTATCTTTTCAAGACCTGGTACCTCGGCATTTCGCCTTCAAAGGATCACCTTATTGTTCCTGATAGTTCTGAAGCTAGGTATTTGAGGGATATAATTTTTTGTCTGAGTATATACGTTAGGAAGTGATCACTTATTTCCTCAGGTTGAGTGTCTGCTTTATACATTTGGGGAGGGTTATTAATGAGAATCCAATCTAGTATGCTTTCTTTGTTATTGGGATTACTAGTTCTGGTGGTGGAGGTTATGACTTGCGAGAAACCATATAGATTTATGTGGGTAGTAGGGAAGTCTGAGGAGCAGGTGTTCCAATCTATATTAAAGTCACCTAGAACAATAGTTTCTTGTGGGGAGTTTATGGACAGCCACTGTAGAATGTCTTCAAGATATTAGTGTTGTTACAAGGTGGGATATAAATGCAGCCAATGTTTATAGATTTATGTTGGTTAATTTGTAGTTTTGTAATGAGTATTTCAGCTTTATCAGTTTGAGGAGCTTGTGGGGAGTTGGAAATAGTTACATTAAGTGTATCTTTATATAAAACAGCTATCCCCCTCTCCCTTCTTTGAGGTGTGGTCCAGTTGTAATATATTGTAAACTGGAGGAGTAACTTAATTGTCAGTGGTGGTTGGCTTAAGCCAGGTTTCGGTAAGACATAGTATATCTGGGGAGTGTACTGCCATGAGTGCATGCAGGAAGTGGATTTTATTATTTAGGCTTCTAATGTTTAGGTGACAGATTAGGAGAGAGGTAGAGGAGATGTTTAAGTTTTGCAGGCTAGTGTGGGTGTTATATATTGGGTTGGTTGCTTCTGAATGGGGTTGGTCTTGGGTTGGGGTGGATGTCCCCATCCATTGTGAGGTTAGTTTGTGAATTAATTATTAGTTTGTAAAGTTTGAATAAACGTTTGTAGTAGCGTTTAGTTCTAAGGTTAACATAACTGTCTCAAATGAGCTGTTGTGTTATTGTAGTATGGGAGTTGGAAGGTGGGGGGAGTAGTGGGTGATTAAAGTTATGTGAAAGAGCATGAGTATTGGTCTGTGATCTGGGGTAGTGCAGGCCTGGGAGGGTGAGATGTTCATATGCTGTGAGAAAATAAGTAATTCAGTTCCCATAAATAAGTAAAAGAAGTCACATGACACATTACATGATCTGAATATCTGAAATAGAAAAAAAGCACTTGCAAAAATATATACATAAATAAAAATATATATTATATAAGTAAAAAGTTAAAAACAATCCTAATGAAAAAATAGTAATAAACCATTTATTTTTAAGACTTTTGCATTAAAAATGTTATATTAATGTTGCTGTTTATACCTGGATATTTGCTATCCTGCATCCTTAACTGTCATGACGTTTCTTTCATCTCTAATTGTTTTTAAAATCTTGACCTTGTATGTCTAATGAGACCTGTCACTAGTGGTGTACCCCCGAGTTCAGTCTTTGGGCTACTCCTCTTTGGCATTTATTTCTTGAAGGTCAAAGCAAATGTTAAGGGTTTACGGCTGACCAAGCCCGCAGATAACTGTAAAATTGGTACCATCAGAAACTCTCCCGAGAACATCAAAATCCTTCAAGATGGCCTTTCTCAAACAAATATCTGGTGTCAAAACCATAGACTAAAACTTAATACCTACAAATGTATAACTGTATCCTTCAGCAAGCATGACTTCTCCTTGTAACTCTTACATAAACAAAGCACCCTTGAAAGTTGATCCTGTAGTCAGGGATATGGGAACCTATGTCAACAATGAAGTGTCCTTTGATAACCATGTGTCCACTATTGTAAGGAAGACATTTTTTTCTTTCATCGCATAGCTTAATTCTAAAGATATGGTATACAGGTCTATTCCACTGTACTCAGCTTTCATTGGACCTGTCGCTGAATATAATGTTCCATTCAGTATGTACCTGTCCAAACAATTGTCAGAACTGGAGTGGCCATAGTATTTTTTCACTAAAAAATGAAATAGCCTAAATCACAAAAAATATGCATACTGTCTCAAAGCCTTGCCTCTCTTCTGTGTATCATACAGGCTACTAAAATGTGACCTCTACCTTTCATATAGAGTCTCAACAGATCCTATCCTGACCACATGCTCAAGGGATCTCACTCTGTTTTGCGTCATAAATAGAACATGTTGGAGGGACTGGTATGTATCACAGAGAATATCTTTTCTGTGGAACCATCTTCCACTTCACATAAAGTGAAGTACTTCTCTTACTCTGGTCAAACATAATTTGGACAAATGGGTGGGGAACCACAAATTCTCTTCCCACAGTCTAACGTCCTTGTCCCTCATGGATGGAGCAACAAGTAAATATCTGAACATATCCTTGTTCTGCCCACCTCTGGTTTATATGTACACAAAGTATAAGGGCTAAAAACTACCAGTGGAATGAAAGCCTAGGTTTCTTAATATCCTCACAAATCCATAACCTAGTAAGTGGGTCTATGGCATTTTCCTGAATGCTCATTTCATTTAATCCTAAATGGCTGAATCCATTTGAATGAAAACTCATTTCAATGAGAACTCATTTCATAGAAATGTGCATAGAAAGAATGTGATGGTGTCATTTCTTTTCATTGGAATTATTAGGGAAGTGAGTTTAGCATAGTATGTGTGGATTGTAATGGTCAGTAACATAGTATCACCCCAGATCTGTACATATTTGTGTTTTGGCTCCAACACTGATTCATTGTGTGAGGTGTTTTTTTTTTCTTTTCTCAATGGTTATGCAACCATGGAGTTAGTATATGTAAATGGGGTGTGAGTGCAAAAAATCCCACATGGGGGTGTAAGGGGCTTGCCCCAACAAAAGTATTTGTTTATGATATAATTCTTGTGGGGAAGGTTTCTATGAACTGAGTTTTCAGTCAAATGAGCTTTCAACCAAATGGATTTGTACATTTGGGAGTCAATGAAATGAGCATTCAGTGAAATGACATAGACTCCCTAGTAAGAGGTTATGAACCTATAAGAAAATTATTTTTCTGAGGATGACAACTTCCCCCTCTAATGCATCCTATCCACTTCAATCAAACGACAAAATCAAGGGCCACATCTTTTTGTGCCATCAGCTACTCTAAAAAGATTATTTTAGTTGTGTTGATGACACTTACGAAGATTCTACCAAAATCACCTTTGAGAATAGCAGGGCAGCCTCTAAGACAGACAGACAAACAGACAGACAGACAGACAGACAGACAAAAAGAGAAACTTAAGTGTCCTTGCTTACTGCTGAAGGATTTCATAGGTTCTTACTAGAACTGCATAGCTGTAAGCATTATGAGAGAAAGAAAATAGAAAAAAAAAACACCACTGCAAACTGACAGAGAATTTCTATTTTTTTAAATAACCTCATTACAGGTTAAGGAAAAGAACTGGCACATGCTGCCCATATACGGAAAACCTTGCTGCTTAACAGGGCAATAGTTCATGGAGGCAATGGCAGGGTCAACCAGATAGAGGCAACACAACAGTTTATTTCTGCATGGGTAATTATTACGCTGATTCTTCATAAAATGCATGGGGGATGAGAGCAGTGTTTTTTTTTTAAAGCAGTGTTTTTTTTAAAGCAGTTACTGATGCACATTCATGGAACGATCAATACCTTGATTGTGTAGCCCTTGGCAATTTAATTTAATACTGGCTTTGGTATTATAATTTGGTAGTATAATTTAAAATGAGTAATGTTGAATATAGTGTCTGTGTATCCATCTGTGTGTGCCTTTCTGTCACACACACATACACATATGCATAGACACACACACACACACACACACACACACACACACACACACACACATACACACACACACACACACACACACACACACACACACACATTTTTTTTATCCCAATGAGCTCTAGCTACAAGAATTTGGGTGTAATATGGCGCACACATTCTCTAGAACTCAGTCTGAATATAACCCCATGCAGATTAGATCATGCCTATGCTGTCTTGATTTTCTGGACTCTTAGACAAGTCATGCATGCAGCACAGTGATTCATGCTGTCTAAAAGTAGGAAGACACATTTTAAGACACATCAAGTGTTTTATCTGATGTGGTTTGGGAGACTATTTTAAAAAGACAGAACATTTTCACTGAACCTTGATAATATATTTGTTCATAGATTCATAGATTCATAGATTATTACTAGGCTAGCTGTCCTCATGGACCATTTTTAAGCCTAGCCAATTACCCCCTGTGAGAATCAAACCCTGCACCTTGTGCTTCTAAGATAAACACCTTAACCATTACGCCACCCTCCCACCCCTTGCCCAGACTTGTCTCTTCCTAGTCTCATTTCTGCTCCTTTTAATTACAGCCCTGTATAATTTAACTTCCAATCAACACAATTAAACAACCAGTCATCCCTGGAGACCTCTTGAAAAGTATGACATCACCTCTACCGCTTCATTCAGTAACTTGGAGTACAGGCTAATCCTTGAATCCTATGGCTCTGAGGTTATGCTGTGCTTATATAACTTTTTGTGCCTTGACACCCAGCCTCAGATCAGCAAAATAATTCCACTTTGTGAACTTTTCTTACAGTACTCAGCTTAATTCAACAACAGCCACAAGAATAAGAGCCACAGCTGCAGGAACAGCAACAAAAATGAGTAAAAGAAATTCAGGCAGACATTTCTTACTACTAATAAGCAAGGCCTATGAGATCTGCCCATATCCAGCTGAATCAGATCCAGATATTTCAGAGCTTTGGGCAGAAATCTTAGAGGAAAAGTGGTACTAAATTTGGTAATGTCTGTTGGGACAGAATAAGAGAAGTCATTGTGAATAAGTCAGGGCAATATATGGTTTTATTTCTTAGCTTTCTAACATAGCTAACGAGGATTTATAATTACTGCTGACTTCAGAGGCCAGCCTATGTTCATGGACTTATTTACTGGACCTTTTTGTGTTCTTCATTTTTTGAATGCTTTTGATATTATCCTTGAGAAAAGGGTTTTCAGATCTACTAAATAATTTAAGGAGTTATTTTCTTTTATTGTAAGTTTTATATGGTGGTGGATCACCAACATAATTTATTTGTGAAATTCTCATGATACTTGTTTCTGGTAGGGACTACTAGCGCTATGACGTTTTCCAAATGGATGTAAAATTCCTTAGTGAAGCTTGCTTTGGTATCACAGTCAGTGGGAGGTGCAGTCACAAGTGAATTTTGATATTTTGTAATATAGTTGGTTGGAGCTGGCATGTTTCTAGTCCTTAAAATTAGAAGGAGTTGCTTTAGGAGCTTTTGGATGTTTAAAGAAGAAGCTCACAAGTGTGAGGTCAGACTTCACATGCGAAGGAGACATAAGAGTAGTGCAAGAGGCTGCTGCATTTGTTGGAATCAGATCAAGAATGCTATGACCTCTAGTAGGTTTACTTACCAGCTGCTAAAGAGAACTTTTGTTTATTAAGTCTAAGAATATTTGGACATATCCTACGTTGAAGGGATAGATGTCTCATTTTACTGAAGAGTAGTTAAAGTCATTCAAAATAAAGGACTTTTTGCCAATAAGGAATCTACATAGAGCATTGAGGATTCTTACATGGCCATCAGTAGAAAAAGAAGATGCTCTGTATCAAGATACTAGTTGATGATGTCATGTCTAGAGCACTCTGTGGTTAAATAGTTGAGTTTGTGAGTCCCTAGTGATTTGCCTGTATGCAATATGTTCCTAGTGAAATATGGAGACTCCACAACAGTTGCCATTGGGTCTGAAGGCATAAAAAGCACAAAGCCCTAATACAGAGGAAATGCTCTCTTTATATTTAAACCAGTTCTTAGTAACTATGAAGATATGAATGTTTTACTACTGCAGGAGTGTCTCAAGATCAAACAATTTATTGGTTAGACTTCTGGCATTAAGAAGAGACACCTTAATGTGATTCCATTTCTGGACTCATACATTAATTATGTTGTGATCTCCATAAACTGGACTCTGCCCAAAATGGCAGAGGCAGCTGTGCAGGTTTTAGTCAGTATGCAGAAGCCTTGAAGTGAGAGGTACAGAACATCCTTAGTGAAGTAAGCCGGACTGTCGAGCATCTCATCCTGTGTCAACAAATACTGGATACTCCTAGAATGACACTAGCTTTTTAACCAATTATTGAAGACAGTTATCTTTTCTTCATCGTTAGGCATCATTTGAGATGAAGGAGGATTCCACTCAGGACTTGTGTCTTGCCTGTGTGTTTGTGTCTTTCGGCTTTTCCCGGTTAGGGGTCGCCACAGTGGAACTCCGGTCCGCTAATGATTGGCAGTAGATTTTTACATGCCGAGTTGCCAACCCTGACAACAACCTTCAACGAAGGTACGCCCGTTCACGCATGTCTCCACACAGAAGATGCTTTAGCTGAGAATCGAACAGGACATCTTACTGTGAGGTGACAACGCTACTGCAGCACAACCACCGCAGTTGTGTCTTGTCTGCACTTGTAAAATGCATGGAATTTTCTGACATGTCTCTGCTTGTCCCTCATTGTTTTATATCTCAGCTTATTCAGTCCTACACATACCACTACCATGTAAGATTCCCAACTTTTCATGTAAAAAATTCTGGACATGTACATGAAAGCAAAATGCATGTAATTTTAGTACCCCCCATGCAGCCATTCCAGTGTCCCATTACTTGGCTATTTCTCCATTTCTCCCTAGTTGCCATAAACACTTTTCAAAACTCTCAGCATGCATACTGTTTTCTGCTTTACTTCTACAACGATTACAGATATTTGGATTTAATTTAAAACTTTTATTTCAAATTATATAGCACAAACACTGATAGACATTTGCTAAACAAATCAATACAGTCTCACATTGAAAACAGACGTAGCTTTAAAATTTCTTTGCCTTTGAAACTCACATTCACTGAAACAGCATTGAAACCCACATTCAAAGAAAATGTATATGGCCAGTGGCGGATTAACTTTAGCTTTGGGCTTTTTCATATCCTAGGCCCCTTGCATACATTTTTAGGACCATGCAGAAGTTTTTTGATTCAAATTCCTGATTGTATTAAATTATAATACATAATAATTAAATTATATCCCTTGTATAATACAGCAAAATTATAATACATAATAATTAAATTATATCTGTTGTATAATACAGTACCACTTGTTAGATGTGTTATATTTATAGTTTTGAAAATTTTTCAGTAAGCAATGAAACAAAAGGGTCTATATTATGTAGTCGAAAGGTAAAAAGAGCAAACGCTCTTTTATCGAACACTGAAAGGTGAAACCACTAAATATCGGAGCCATGGAACAGTGATTTTTTTTTTCCCAGGGGAAAAAAATCACTGGGCTGTTTTCGGGACTTTGCCATTTGCTCTATTGTGGTGCAATCTTGGATTTGGTATATTTAAGTAGGAAGGTGTGGGTGTCCCTGGGAAAAAAATTGCTGTTCCGTGTCTTCGATATTTAGTGGTTTCACCTTTCAGTGTTCGATAAAAGAGTGTTCGCTCTTTTTATCTTTCAACTGTGTAATATAGACACAAACAAAACACATGAACCAATAATGACAAAATTGCCCAATTCAGAATATTTCAAAAATAAAATGTCACTCAAACTTCTGTAATTAGAATCCACCAATATCAGTCAGTATGCACAATCTCTGCAGAAGTAAAAGTCATGTGAATAATTCCACAATAAAGAGATCTGTAACTAACAAAAAGGTTGCTGCTAGCAAACAACTTTATATTTCAGTGTTTCATCTACAAATCAATGCATGCTATCCTTGTAGAATTGATTGCCTATGTTACAAAGGACGACATACTCAGAACTGCAGCACCCCACCCCCTTAAAATACAACACAGTATGAGCAATCCATCTATAGGCTGTGGGAGATGAACCCACAGCCTTCTGCAGCAAAATACAAGTATGCTACCTGGTGTGCTATTAACATTGCCTTAAATTTCTAAACCACAATTGTGATACCATTTGCCAAACAAAACAGTTGCATGTTGTAAACAGACTTAGCATGAGCAGCAGTAATCTTTTCCCTTGAAGCTCACAATCCCTTGAAAATGTACTTGAAACTAAATTCCTTGAAAAATGCACCTGAGACTCAGTTCCTTGAAAAATGGAGCTTGGTACTTGGGGTAGAGGATTCAACCTCTTGTTTCCTGTAGCTAAGGTACAGGGCTTGAGCCTAAGCAAATTAGTAACCACCTGCTAACCCTCACTAGGGCATTTTACTCTCTCACACTCATACCTCAAACTCTTAGTGCAAGAAATCTGGACACAGCCTAAAGTAAATAGGGACTGCTTATAAATATTGCTCTCATGACCTTAGAAAATGACTAGAATAACATGATTTGTGTTAGAAGGCATTTTTCTAAAGGGTATGAAGTCTAAAACTCAAATGTCTCTCATTTAGCATCAATCCTAGACATGCAGGTAGGTGCATGTGTGAATGGGTGTGCCTTCTTTGAAGGTTGGGCGTCAGGCTGGCTATTCGGCACCATAAAAATCCACTGACAATCATTTGTGGACCAGAGTTCCACTGTGGCGACCCCTAACTGGGAAAAGCCAAAAGACATTTTACATTTTTATGAGGAACAGACAAAAATATGGTGCAAAATCTGGACATTCTGCAAAAACCTGAACGGTTGAGGGGTATGATACCTACCTCTTACACACACACACACACACACACACACACACACACACACACACACACACACACACACACACACACACACACACACACACACACACACAGCAAAGCTGAGCTCCAGCAGGGTTGCTAAATTATTTACTGTAATCACTTCATAAAATAAAAATCAGAGCAAATGTATTTTTGTATTCTTTTGCAAAAAAAATAAATAAATAAAATGGAAAGGACAGTCTTCAAATGAAATTAATAAAGAAAACATAGTTACAGGCAAGGGCGCCCGCAGGCAGGTGCAAGGGGGTGCACTTGCACCCCCCTGGAATCGGCTGATTAGTTAATCTTCTCTTAGTTTAAAATTAAAAAAAAATATATTTTTTATTTTTAGGGCGTTCTTCTTTAAGAACGCCCTTCAAGTCCAGGCACAGATGCGTGCTGACATCATCACTCAGTGCGCATACTTTCGGTTTTGCGAGCGGAATGAAACGGACAGTTTCAGGTTTGTGAGCCGGAACTGAAACAGACGGTTTCAGTTTTGCGATGGGTTTACCTTAGCTGCGACTGGAGGAGGACTGAAGATGGAGTCAGATCAGCGAGCAGTGAAACAGAGCTGTGGGTTTACTTTAGCTGAGGACTTCACGAGAGATAACAGGGATGCTTGTCAGTGTGAGTAAGGTGTGTGTGTGTCATACATCTAGAAGAAGAACCCAAAGATGGATCTTTATCCTGTTTTAGTAAAGGACAAATTGTGTATGTTTCCATGATGGATTTATGTTAAATGCAGTTTAGTCTCTGTAAATGTTTTCTGTAAGAGAGGTAAAACACTGTGAGGTAATATTTTATATAATTAAAAAAAAGTGATGCTGTCATTACTTGGAGCTTCATTTTCCTTCAACCTTTTATTTTGTGCCTTTATTTCTATTAACAAATGTTATATACTTTTTTCTGTTTCCTTGTTTAAAAGGCATCAATTACTTTTTCATTTCTAAGCAACTGTTCTGCTCTTTAATTTTCTAATAGTGTTTTTTTTCTTCCTCATCTGTACATTTCCTGTTACTACCAGGGCCCCAGTGCAGTTATCAAACCTAGAATGTCTGCAATAGTGAAGAATTTAGTAAACTTTAATGACTTTCTTAATCTTAGAAACAGCATGTGTATACACATGCTGTTTCTAAGATTAAGAAAGTCATTAAAGTTTACTAAATTCTTCACTATTGCAGACATTCTAGGTTTGATAACTGCACTGGTATCATTTTCTTTAAGTATACCATTAAAGTTTCTTGTCATTATTATGTTTTCTTCCATATCTGAAGTAAAAATTTTTGGATACTTTCTAGAGAATTTAGCTCCAATTCCCAGAATCTAGTATGTTTGCTAAGGTTAATATTCTGTTTTGATATTGAACAGCATAGCAGTGCAATGTTTTGCATCATTGCCTCATAGCAAGAGGTTCTACAGCTTGATTCTTGGCTGTGGTGCCTTCTGTGCACAGTCTGCATGTCCTCCCTGCATTTGTGCGAGTTTCCTCTGGGTGCTCCTGTTTCCTACCATGTTACATTTGAATATCAGACTTCATATTCTTCAGAAAGTGTATGGTAACACAAAAGCTTTTATTATAGCAATTTTCTAAGTGTATAAGATGGTTATTTGAAATTTGTCCCCATTTTTGGGACTGTATTCCCCCATTATTGACTTCATCCAGGTTTTGTGCTAAGGTTGAGAGCTATGGTAAGAACTGAATATGTTTGGGGCTATATTCCCCCATTACTAGCTTTGTCCGGTTGTTTTTTGCTAAGAGGTTGATAAGAGGTATGTTGAGAACTGAATTCACTGAATGTTTGGGGGCTGTATTCACCCATTATTGGCTTTGTTCAGGTGTTTTGTGCTAAGAGGTTGACAGCTGTGCTATGGTGAGAACTGGATTCACTAGATGGTAGCCATTTAAGTTTCCATCTTCCTCTTTCACAAAACAGCTTATTTGGCATAGTGGTATGTTGCTCTGTTTTGCACAAGGTCCCCTGGGTTCAAGATGTGGCAGTGAAATGTATGGTGGTAACGCAGCATTTTATTCTAGCAACTTTCCAACATTATACAAGCAATGTTTAATTGCAGGGGAACAAAAGTTTAATGCTGTTTATGCTTAGTCTGCTTGCATTGTTAATAGCACAACAGGTTGCTTTTGATGCTCAAGGTTGTGGGTTCTACTCCCACAGTAGTTAGATGCATTGCTGATGCTGTACTGTGTTATACAAGGGGTGGATGCTGCAGTCCTTTTTGGCAAAGATACCTAGTAACTATGAACCTGTTATCAGTTTGCTATCCATTCCCTATTGTGGTATTACTAGCTTATCATTTTTTTAATACATGCAACATAGGCAATTTATTCTTCAAGGGCAAGTCATGACATATAAACTTCATATAAACTTGTTTGTTAGCAGCAATCTCTTTATTAGTTACAGATTTCTTTAATGTGGATTTTACTACTTCAGAGATTGTGCATATATACTGGTGGACTATAGAAGGTTGAGTAGACTTATTTATGATGTAAATGTTCGAATTGGGCAGTTTTGTCATTTGGTGTATGCATTTTGTTTCATTGTTTACTGGAAAAATGCTCAAAACAATACATTTAAAATGCCCTCTAACAAGTGTACTATATTGTACAAGGAATATAATGTAATGCAGTCAGGAAGGTGTATCAAAGAGCATGTGTATGTTTCACGTTCAAGGTGCCTATGATTTTGAAAATAGCCCAAACTTAATCTTTATCTGCCACTGGCAAAATGTATTTTCTTTGAATGTGGGTTTCAATTCAATGCTGTTTCAATGCATGTGAGTTTCAAGGGCAGAGAAGTTTTAATGCTAAGTCTATTTTCATTGTTAGACTGCATTGCTTTGCTTAACAGATATTAGGGTTTGTGCTGTAAAATGCAAAATAAAACTTTCAAATGAAATCTAAATCATTGCAGAAGTAAAGCAGTATGCACATTACAGTGTTTATGGTAAATGGGGCAAAATAAACAAGGAATGGGATATTGGAATGGCTGCAGGGGGGGAGGCTCCATTCGACCATGATTTTGTGAGGGGGGGGAGGGTAGCAAACTTAGACAGCCCCGGTTGAACTATACCTCTCAGTTGTCCATATTTTTGCAGAATGAATTGATATTTGCTTCTTATTTTTGGTTTGTTCCTCATACAATGTGTGATTTTCTAGCAAGTAATTTAGGAATGAAGTCACTAAATGAGAGACATTGAGTTTCAGATGTCATAACCTTCAGAAAAATGTATGCTAATGCAAAACCTGTTCTATCACTTGTCTTAAGTTTATACAAGAGCAATTTTTAGTAGTGTTTGTGTTCCCCAATATTTGACCCTGTCCAGATTTCCTGCATTAAGAGGTTGAGAGGTATGTGCAAATCGCTTTGTAGGTGTAGGAATATCCAAACCTCTCCATTGCCCCCAATTTTGGCTCAAAATGTTGCTCTCCCGTAATAATCCCTCCTCAAAATGGCAATTTTGGAAGAAAACATGATTGAAGTCTCCTAGAATAATGGTATTGGCTTAATGCATAGGGACACCATATTAGTTAGGTAGGAGATATGGACTGATGGGGTACATAGAGGGGACCTATAGTTAGGTATGACACAGTAAGGAGTTTTGTTAATGCTAAGTTGGATGTAGAGGAATTCCACGTCATTATCTCACCTAGCAAGTCTGGAGATGAATTGTTCTTTAAGAATATGCAGATACCATCACCCTTTCATCTAAGCTGGTAGACCTGAACTTGTGGCAGGTATTGAAATCCTGCATTAAAGGGGTGCTGTCATCGGT
The DNA here is from genome assembly GCF_019279795.1 of Protopterus annectens. Classification (NCBI taxonomy): domain Eukaryota; kingdom Metazoa; phylum Chordata; order Ceratodontiformes; family Protopteridae; genus Protopterus; species Protopterus annectens. The sequence goes on along the minus strand of NC_056737.1, from coordinate 590,124,426 downwards.
CTTGAACCAGGTCTCTGATGTTTTCCAGGGGAAGCAGTGCTTGTAAAGAGTGGACTTTTTAGGTTAGCCTCTGAAAAGGAAACTTGTTATTTTCTAATTCATGTAGCTATAAAATTCAGTATAAAAACTGTAAAAGTTTCTGAATGCAAACACTATTTATTAAAGCAGCATTACGGTAGGGAGTAGTTCAGTACAGAGAGATTCAACTATATACATAGCCATGAGTTCCTTTATACCTTTCTGTCAAAAACCAACACCATGGTCACACAGAGTTTACAGTTGTAACTTTGAAAAAAATCTGTTTTATGTATTTCTTGCACTAAGAAGTTGGTGTGTGTGTGTGGTAGCATACCCCTCAGCTGTCCAGGTTTTTGCAGAATGTCCAGATTTTTGCCCCATATTCCTTCTAAAAAGGATTGAAGTTGCTAAATAATGAGACATTTCAGTTTTAGACGTCATATCATTTAGGAAAATGCATACTAACACAAATCCTGTTACTCTTGTAATTTTCTAAGTTTATGAGAGCCATATTTATAATCCGTCCCTATTTATTTTAGGCTTTGTCCAGATTTCTTGCACTAAGGTTGAGGCCTTGAGGGGTGTGGTATGTTTGTGAGAGAGAGAAAGTGAAATGCCCAAGTTAAGTTAGCAGGTGGAATTTATTTTCAAGTGCATTTTCAAGGAACTGTGAGTTTTAAGGGAAGTGAAGTTTACTGCTGCTCATGCCAAGTCTATTTACAATGTGCAACTGTTTTGTTTAGCAAATGGTATCTCTATTGTGGTATAAAGTTTTAAAGCTATGTTAGTAGCACCACAAGTAGAATATTTGCATCTTAATGTAGAGGCTTGAGGTTAGATTCCTACAGCATGTACATTTGTATGCTGCAGTCCTGAAGATGTCCTTCTTTGGATGAGATGCCTAATAACTATGAACCTGTTTTTCAGCTTGCCATCCATTTTCTATTGCAATATACCAGCTTACCATTTTTTTAATTTAACATAGGCAATTTATGTTTTGACAGCAGCAGGCACTGAATTTGTAGATGAAACACTGAAATATACAGTTGTTTTCTAGCAACAACATCTTCATTAGTTTCAGATATCTTTAATGTGGAATTATTCAGATTACTTTTACTTTGGCAGAGACACTCAGACAAGTGTTGCTGTATAATACAAGGGATATAATTCAATCAGGTAAATCAAATAACTTTTGCATGGCCCTAACAGTGTGCAAGGAGACTATTGCTTGAAAACAGTTCAAAGGTAAATAACCTGCCACTGGCCAGATGCATTTTCTTTGAATGTGGGTTTCAATGCTGTTTCATTGAATGTGAGTTTCAAAAGTAGAGAAGCTTTAATGCCAAGTCTGTTTTCATTGTAAGACTATTGCTTTGTTTAGGTTTATTAAATGTCTGTGTTTGGGCTATAATGTTTGAAATAAAAGTTGTAAATTAAATCCAACTGCCTGTAATCATTGTAGAATTAAAGCATAAAACAGTATGCACACAGATTTGAACAGTGTCTACAGCAAATGGGGAGAAATAGCCAAGTAATGGGACACTGGAATGGCTGTGTGGGCGGGGCTTGGGGTGGGTGGACTTGGGCGTGGCTATGTTGGCAGGGGGCGGGGAGAGCTATGTGGGTGGGGCTCTGGGTTTGCACCCCCCTGCAAAAAATCCTGCGGGCTCCCTTGGTTACAGGACATGTATTTACCATAGAAAACTGATTACTGGCTTCAGAAATGCCAAATCTCACTACTGGCATTGAAGTGCCACAGGCTGAGACATGCCATGTATAGCAAATATCTATCCTTTGGGAGATTTTGTGAGAAGGACCCATGCATTTTAGCCCAGCAGATTTCTACATAGCAATAATAAATCACCAACTATTTAAAACCAGCTGTAACAATGAGGCAGAACAACATAGTTAGGCACACAACAACTCTATGCTATAAAATGGAACTAAGCTGGATGTTAAGATGAAATATGCAAACAGCTGAATGAAGTACATCTTTTGCGGTGATGATGGTTATCAAGTCATTTTTAAACTACGTATACAGACCCACTTACCTCTCACTGGTCTGGTCCACTGGACAGTCCAAACATGTTCTAATTCAAAATCTTGCGTGAGCAGAAGACAGACGTAAACAATCAGTCGCACAGACGCAGAAGATGAAAACAGGGTCTGTGCAACCGGACACAAAGGGTATTCTTAAAGAAGAACACCCTTAAAAAAAGTATCTATTTTTTTAAATTAAAAGAAAATGTGCACCATAATTGATTTTATTTTTTCTGGGTAACACAGGTAGGGTCCGTTTTTCTGGACAGGGTCCCTTAATTCTAGATAGTTTGGAAGAATTCTGGATGGTTGGCAAACTTACTACCATGCCATAGTCATATCTGTCAGGATTGTGGGTGTTTTAGGCTCTTGTAACATTTGAGATCAAAATGTTTTGAACGACAACTCACTGTAACCCTCTATTTATCTAGCCAGTGTGCCTGACAATAGTCACCTAATACTAAAGCATTTATGTTGCTACTGTGGTTCAAAGTGGTGGACTACGAGTATTTTTGCTCAGGCTTACTCTTTATGGGTGGTATGCATGAAGTGGCTTAGTGGCCTGATTTTGTTGTGACTTAATCTTCTTCTTTTTTGTATTCTTTGACAACAATTCTTTTATATCCTCAACATAAGACATTTTGATGTGGTTAGGGAAGGACTGTGGTAAAGTATATGTATATGAAGCTCACAGGGCAAGTTTTTATGTGACAGGGAAGCCTCTAGATTACTTAAGTATTTACACTTCTCACAGACGGAATTATTAGTGTTACTTATAAGTTCATTGTCTGTGAGCATAAGGCTATTTGTATATCATCTTAGGGGACTTAATACTATAAGACTGGCAACAGAGGTGAGACTAGCAGGATGACTTTCTCTCTTCTTCAGTGCTTAGGTGTTTAAATGAGTACAATAAATGCAGTAAAGGGTTTAGGTAATTATGCTACAATGCAAAATATACAGAAAGCTCACCAGTGAATTGTAGTCTTTTCTCAGATATTGCAGATATTAAATGTAAGATTGAACAAAAAGAGGTTAATACTTCTGTGTATTGTACTGTCCACTATGCAGGTAGGATGATATGAATGAGAAGGTATAAGTCAAAAGGTTGTAACTTCACAATTTGATCATCTAGTGTTCACTAGTATGAGCAGATAGGATGAGACTGGGAAGAGCTTCCAAAGACAAATATAAAGTAAAGGAAAGTAACTCTTGCTCCACCAAGTTTAAAAGACCAACAGAGATTGGCTTGGTGGACACTCAGTACTCTGACTCTGTGGAATGCACTGGGAAGGCAAATGTATTTAGATAGCATAAGGGAAGTGAGTTCATAAAATGATACCTTTGTATTTACTGATAACAACCAATGAAAGAGGAGAGGGAAATAATTTTGTAGTCAAATTATTATGAGGTGGACAACAAGAGATGCACTGGGGTTAGGAGCGCAACAAGAACAGGGTGGGAAAGTTCAGACACTAAGCACTGCTGCGAAAAATGTCCTCAAACTTGGTTAAAGCAATTATAATTCCTGAACTAGCTATGCTCTCACTCTGTTCACAATAATTGAATATAGGCTTAAAGAGTTTAGCATGAACTTAAAACTGATAAATGAAAAAGAAAAACACTTACCTCTGTTGCTGAATGGCTTGGAGCTGTCTCAAACCAGTGGCAGGTTAAAGGAACACAAGAAGAGAGTGAGAGGGTGATAAATTCTTAGACATTTAACTCTGTTGCTGAGTGATCTCAAGCTATCTTAAAGCTGTATCAAAGCTATCTACCATGGCTGTCACTTTTCTCAAAAGAAAGAAACAAGGGTTTAATTCCCCGCAGTGCAGCTATTTACTGAATATAGGCTTAAATGTAATAGTTAAAACAGATGCAGACTGTTAAAATGAGTTTAAGAAAATAGAAAAAAAAATGGAAAATCTTTACTTATCGCCATTGTAAAATGGCCTGGATCTCACACCTTTTGCAGTTAAGAAATCAGGGTTTAATTCCTTTTGAATAATTTAATGTATTTAAATAAGTTTTATCTAACTTGCATACAGAATGTAGTCTACTCTTTCCCCTTGTAGGGTTTCCAAAACCAGTGGAGTGACAGGTTCTCCCTAGGACAAACAAATAAAAGCAAAAGGAAAAGCCTCTTTGTCCAAAACAATGCACTGTTGTATTCCTCTAGGTATTTTCCAGGCAGACAACTAGCCAGAGCAAAATGTGTACATTTTCAAAATCACTCAATAAAAAACTTGAAGCAATCCTTCTTTAAGCCTTAAGTTGTCTGGTTTATTTAAAGTAGTGAGCACTTTTCTGTATTAGACTTCATCAGATACAATGTTTCTTACTGAAAAAAATTGCAATTCTAGTTGTTTAAATAATCCTAAATGAAGGGATATAGTGGAAAAGAGCACTTATAATTGGGGTAAGGCTATGTTTCCTAATTGGCTTATAGCTGGGCCTGCTGGTTGGAGGGGAGGTCAACTCTCTAATTAGAATAAGTGTTTTGGATTGGTTAATAGTCAGGCCAGCTGATTTAGAGGGGGGTTAAGTCACTAACTAGAATATGAGTCATAGGTTCATAGGTTTATAGGAGATTACTAGGCCAATGGCCCTAGAGCCCTTACAAGCATAGCCATATTTATCTCAAGGTGTCCCAGTTGTTAGTTGATTGGTGGGTGAAGTTCACAGTGGTAAGGGGCTATCATAGCTAATGCTGATTCCTCTGTCCAGGAGAGGCATGGGTACCACCCCAGGGGTAAATGTGCAGTCACACATCTATTGATTTAGGTTGCATCTGAAGAAGGTCAGGTAGGGGCTCTGTTTCACGTGAACTGGAAGCTTGTTCTAGAGAAGTGGGAGTCTCTGAGAGTTGTTATCTATCTCTCCAGCATGACCTGTTCATGTCAGAGGCCAAATTAAGATTCCTGGAGAGAGTGACCCTCCTGCAGTTTGATTTATAATGTGTAACATTTCCATCAGGGCAGGGTCAGAGACTGCCCTGTAAGCCAGGCACAGGTCACCCCTTAGCAACCTGTACTAGACAGAATACAGTGACAAGGTTTTAGTCTATCCACACAAGACTTGTTGTGTGCACCCTGTAATTTCTTGGTGAGAAACCTCTGTGGTCTCCCCAATTGTTGCAGGTGTCCGGTGAGGTACATGCAAAAGGGAGTACTGTACTCATTTACTGGTCCAAATGAGGGCCAAATATAATGCAATTATAATATCCTTAGATCTAGATGTAATGCCTTTATTTTTAAGATGCGCCACATAGAAGGATTTCCTTACTACTGTGGAGACATGGTGATCAAAGTTCAGATTGCTATCAACCTGAGTACACAGATCATGTACCACTTAGTCTACACTTAGGGGGTGCTTTCTATAATGTAATTAGCAGGGATATCAGCTTTCCCAAAGGGAAAAATAAAGCATTTTTTGTGTTTAGCTTTAATCTATGGCTTTGGCACCAATCATTTGTCTGCATTAACCCTGCATGCAGTATATCAACATCATTGAGGGATTCAGTGATTGCTCTCAATTTGCAATTGTCAGTGAACTTGGTCAGCCACAGACCATCCAAGTTTGTCTGGACTTCTGAGAAATAAACTCTGACAGTAAGGAGCCCAACACAGAATCCTGTGGTACGCCACTGGTAACTGGTCTTTTGCTAGAGGTGAAGTCACCTACTTTGACAGTAGGTGTCCTATCGGTGAGCCAGTTGGCTATCCATCTAGTAATGTAGGGGTTAATTGCCAACTGGGAGAGTTTCTCTATAATACCTGAGTGGGGGATTGTGTCAAATGCCTAGCCTAGGTCACGATAGGAGGTATGCACTGTCTTTCCCTCATTCAGGGCCTTGGTGACTTTCTTGAAGAAGCCAACCATGTTTAACAGGCATGATCTACCTTTAATGAATCTGACCTGGGTTGGGTCCAGAGTTTGGAGATTACCTATGTCCTTGTTAATAAGGTTCATAATGATTTTTTCCATGATTTGCAGATGAAGCAAGTCAAGCTTATAGGCCTATAATTCCCAGGGTCGGTTGATGGTCCCTCTTTGTACAGAGGAATTACTGTTGCTGTCCTCCATTCTGCTGGAACATAGCCAGTTCTCAAGCTGTGATTACACAGGGATCCAAGTGGTTCTGCTAGGCCATGTTTGTTTAAAAGGCAATCTAGGATGTTATGTGATTCTCTGATGCAGTGTTTTTGGCCTTGAAAATCACCAATATGACCTGCTCTCTTGAAATAATAGGCTGAGGAATGGTGGCAGGTATACTTTGTGAGATGACTGGAGGGGACAAAGTGTGACATTTTCTGCAAGTCTGTCAGGTTGGCTGTTACCTCCAATTGAGTATGGGAGGTGCCATCCACAACCAGTTCAGCACATATCTAGGTATTCCATTTTAGATTTCAGACATAGTTAAAGAATGCCTTGTGATTATCCTTAGCTAGGGAGGGTATTTTTATTCTTAATTAGCTTGGAGGACTTGACAAGCTCTCTAATTTGTTTGTTTAAACTAGACAGGGATTGCTTCCTCTGCTTAGCCAGTTCCCTTTTGTTCCTGGGCATTAGTTTCTTTCTCTTGTTGCATAGCCTGTTTATACTAGGGGTCCACCAGGGTGGCTTACTTTTTTAGCAAGACCTGGTTTTAATCCGGTCAAGTACAGCCTACTCTATACAACTGCTTAAGTGGTTATAAGGGGCATTGGTGTACACCTCTGTCTAGGAGTCCATGTTATCTGCGCTTGAGGGGGCTTTGAAACTTCTTATACCATCACTTAGTTTGAAATAATTTGTCTTAGAAAAATTCTTAGGCATTTTTGAGCTTGATGGGGTATCTAATATTATAGTTACATCAAATGAAACTGATTTATGGACCAATCTTACTAGGGAGGGCATCACATGGAGGGTGCAATGCTCTCCCATGTGAGCACTATGTCCAGGACATATGACCCTCTTGTTGGTGTGCTGACTAGCTGTTCCACAGCATTTGCCTTGACAAAGTCCAAGAACCACTGAGCAAGCATGTTTTTAGTTGTGTATGTTTCCCATTCAATGGTAGGATAATTAAAATCACCCATGAGTAAGGTGTTAGGCTGTATGGCAAGTGACTCTAGTAAGTCCGGATATACGGTATGCTTTTCCTGCTTTATGGTAGGGGATGTATAGCTAGCTATGATGTGGTATGGGGCTTTGCCTATAGTTAATTGGACATGGAGTAGTTCAAGATAGTCATAATGTCTGACCAGTCTTGACGTGTTCTATCCTTAATGAAGATGGATACACCTCCTCCTTTGGTTCTTTCATGCTCAGTTTGTGGTCTGAACATATGGAAGACACTGTAGCCTTGTACAGCTGGGGTGCTTCCCTCTCCTTTGAACCATGTCTTGGTGACTGCACAGATGTCTGCATCTTCAAAAGTGAGGAGTGCTTTCTTGGAGTGCAGTTTCTTGTTTAGAGTCCTAGCATTAAGCAACATTACCTTGAGTTTATCTAGAGAGGATTTTGATATATTGGGATGTTATTGTGACACTGCCTAAAAAGGCACAATAGGGGTGATTAATGCCTTTACCAGGATCTGAAAGCCTAGAGGAGTCAGGTGCAGACCAACTCTGACAAAGCAGCATGACCTGACAACCACGTTTTCCCAGACTGACAGATATTGGATCCCCTTGGAATGACACCAGAAGCTAAGCCAGTTATTAAAGTCAATCATTTTTTGTTTGCATTGTGGCATCATCCTTGGAGAAGGTAGACTGCTTCTTAATAATTAATTAGTAATGAATCTAAAATTAAAGTGGAATGACGAAAAACAGTAAAATAGGAGTGCTCATTTACTAACTGAAAGATCCATCCAGTATTAAAGTCAAATGCTTTCACTCCTGAACTGAAGCTTATTCAGATTGATCTGAGATCTCAGTCATGTTTCTGTTCATATAGTTCATTGAGGTACTTCTCAAGTCATTCACCCCCACATGGACTATAAAGGAGTCATACTGGTACTTGTGGTTGAGTGATTTGAGCACTTGAGTGACTTGACGGATCCTGGTACTTGACAGGCAGCTAACTGTAACCTGCTTCTTATCCAGCCTGATGAGGGAGTATCCATGTTTCCCACAGTGGAGTCACCTATGACCAGTACAGTAGGTTGTGTGGTGTTATGCCTTATGGGCTTATTTGTTGAGACACTGGTGTCTGTGTTATTATGTGTTGTGGTTGTTTTTTGCATTGTTATGCGTGTAAGTGGTTTCCATTTGGGAGGCCTCTGATCTTTTGGTAAGTTAGTAGTAATTACCAGGGCTATGGCACGTCATCGAAAAGACCTTTTATCTAATGGCTTTATAATCAAAAATTACATTAATAGAAGTCAATTTTGTGGGGGGCTGTGCTCCCCACACCCCCTGCTAAATATATATATATATATATATATATATATATATTATATATATATATATATATATATATATATATATATATATATATATATATATATATACCAACTCTAAGATTGCATTACAGTGAGAAAAGGGCAAATTTTCTGATCTTCACTGTACCTCGATCTCACAAAAGTGACTTCTATTAATGCAATTTTTGATTATAAAGTCGTTTGTATGATGGCCTTTTAGATGCTGTGTCATAGACCCGTAATTACCTCCATATATGTGGGTTTATGTATTGTGTCCTTATTTAGTGTGTGTCTGCTGACAACCTGTTTGGCATTCAATTCATCCTTATGTAAGAGTCTTGAATCCAATATCTTATTGTAACTACATCTCTCACATAAAGTGTTTGTTTTAGGAGTAAGTGGTTGTTAGTATACATGAGACAATTGCTACATTGCCTCATGATGTCCATGTCTATCAGATTGGCCAGAGAGATGATGGGAAACTGCCTGTCCATGATAGCAGGCTCTTACTGTATGTTTTATTAGGGAAGTAAATGGGTTAATTTGACAGGACTCTGCTGATAGTGCTGAGACTACAAGAGGGAACTATACGTTATGTAGACTAAGGTTGATCAATAAGGCAGTGCTGCTCAGTGGGCAACTGAGTCACTCCTAGAGCAGCAGTAAAGCTTGGAAGAGTTTCACTGACAGCTGCTTAGGGAAAAACTGAACTTCTAGGCTTCTGCATCTATACAAGGGCACTGCTAACCCTTGCTGGAGCAGCACCATGCAAACATGAGACTTATAAAATGAGCAAAGAGAAACAAGTTTTAACCTAACTACCAATAGGGAAAGCACACGATAAACCTTCCACCAGCAATACCCAACACAAACAGTTTACATCAGCAGACTTCTGAAAAAAGGGTGTAGAAAAACACCTTCTTAATGTAGATTAGCTAGTTTGGAGCCCATGTGTAACAAGACCACACAAACTACTTACAGCAGCCATACGACTAACAAATGCAATGTAATACACCTCAATTAACTACTTAAAGCAGCAACATACAATACAATTTTTTTGAAACTGCTGAAGTACAGTCACAGTATAGAAGAAAAGTGCAAAAAGATACTTGGAGCCCTTTTGTGTGCTTCCCAGCTCAGCTAGACCAGGTAAACACCTACTGCCTCTAGATAAATAACCCCAGTCCTCCTAACGTAAAAGAACATTAAAGGAGTGTCCAGAGTGAAATAATACCACAAGCAATCTTAAAGATACTGATATAGCAGCGTACTTTAAAAAGCTTATAAAAGTGTGATTTTTCAATAAAAGTCTTAGTTTTGTATAGATAAGTCAAGAGACATTCAATCATACAGAATTTATAAAGGCAATGAAAACAAGATACGTTGATTACTAAGCTTTTCAGCCAATAAAACTACACGCAGAAATTTCAAGTGTCTCCCCAACCTAAACAGACCAGGCTACCTCCCACTGCACTAGATGGAAAATCCACTGACCTCTTGATGTAAAAACAGGTGCTTGCTAGAGAGTGGATTGGTTAGGCTATTATTCGGGTCTATATTAGATTAGCGAATGCTTAAACATGTGAACGTTGATTGATCGATCTTATTTTAGCAAATGTTCAAAATATCGAAGCAACTGAAACCCAAATTTTTTCCTAGGGAAAGAATTTGGTTGTCTGTTTCTGTTGCTTCAGTATTTTCAGTGTTGTGGTGGAAAGTTATGGGTCGGAGTCAGGTAAGTGTGCGATTGTGTGGATGTGAGTGTTAGGGTGGGTTAGGTGAGTTAGGGTTAGGGCTCGGGTTAGGTATGTGTGCGATTGTGTGGATGTGAGGGTTAGGATGGGTTTAGGTGAGTTAGGTTAGGGAGCGGGTGAGGTGAGTGTGCGATAGTGATGGACCTTAGGGTTAGGGTTTGAGTTAAGGTAAGTGGATAGTTAGTGGTGTGTGCATAGTTTAGTGTAGGGTTAGGTGTCAGATTTTAGGTGTATGTGTGTATTTCTGTTTGTTTGGTGTGCTTGTGTTGTGTGTATGTGTTTTAGATCAGCGATTTCTTTCCCTAGGAAAAAAAAATCGCTGCTCTGACAGTTTGAGATTGTAAGCTTTCGCTTACACAAGATCGATCAATCAGCGTTCCCTTTCCTAAACTTTCCTAGCTAGTTGATCCAGTGATCAGATTTTGCTGATCCCTGGGCTTTGTATTTGGTTCCTGTGTTCCTCCATTTTCTTGTGTGGCCAGAGGTCGTTTCTTTACTCACCAGTGGGAGTGGGGAGTACTGAGCTGCTTGTTTGTCCTCAGAGGAGTGGTTAGAGACAGCAACTAGTAATTTGTTGGCCATTTTGGGTCATTTCCTGTTTTTTCCAGCCCCCTGCTATAAAGCACGCGTTAGCGCAGAGTTGTCACTGTTGCACACAAGAGCAGCGGCGGTTAAACAAGGTTAAACTATTCGGGCTACCTAAATTCCACTCTTCAAATTTTCCCTTAAAACTATCTTCCTCGAACTGTACTGCCGATCTAACCAGCGTATCCTATAACTAAAAGCTTCATCTCTACTTGATTCCCAAGTAGACTATTCTCTATCTGTAAAGCCTAGCACTTGCTCCTACAGTACTTGCACCTTGATAAAGCACTATTATTATAGATAGTACCCCACCAGCCTAGAACCCTCATCCCCCGGAGTCTTTTGTAAGTTTTTTTATCTATTACTTCTAGCAGTTGCTAGTGTCCTCTCCTGCTCAACTGGTGAACCTGGGAATATTGAGGCAATGTTACAATTGCCTCATGTACACAGACAATCCTCTCCTTCTCCCACAAAACACAAATACATGCGAGAGATGCAACTATATGGCCAAACTGGAGGCTGAGCTCTCTCAACATAGGACTGGCAAGACCAGACAGGAGGAGAAGGTAACCACACACACTACATACCCAGTCACACATAGTACCATCACAACTTCAAATCATACACATAATCACACAAAGACATACTTGGAGGCTCTGACCAAAAATCTACCAAAACAGCAGAGGCCTCCAAAGCAGACACCCAAACAACTACCACCTCAGGACCCAACACATGCAACACATAGACCACACAGTCAGAGTGTCAAACAGTCACAGCCCTTAAGGCCAAACACAATGCCAGACACACTAGTCATTGGTGACTCCATAGTCAGGCACACTGACGTCCCGCTCACCAGACTGAGTAAGGAGAAGGTCACAGTAAGCTGCCTGTCGGGCGCTAGAATCCGCCACATAACGCAAGCACTCAGGTCTCTCAACAGCAGGTACAAGCACGACTCAGTCATTGTCCATGCTGGTGTCAACGACCTGAGATGTACCTCCTTGGACTACATGAAAAGAGACATTGAGGAGCTCTCTGATTATGTAGCCCAGGCAGGTATGACCCTGACCTTGAGCAGTATCCTACCTTCACCTAGAATGATGCCACAATACAGTGATAAGATGATCAGCTTTAATAATTGGCTTAAATTTTGGTGTCATTCAAAGGGGATCCAATGTCTGTCTGCCTGGGATGACATGCTGGACAAGCTATGCTGCTTCGCAAGGGATGGCTTGCACCTGTCACCCTGGGCTTCGGATATTGGCAAAGGCTCTTGCCACCCCCATAGTGCCTTTTTAGGCAAGGCTCAAATTCTAAACCTACCACCCTAGAACACAAAAAGGAAAAACTAAGTGTAATGCTGCTCAATGCCAGAAGTCTCAATCTCAAGATGCAAGCACTCGAGGCCCTTCTCAGTATGGAGAACATCGATGTCTGTGCTGTGACAGAAACCTGGTTCAAGGCTCCTGAGAGCACCCCAGCACTATCAGGTTTCACCTCATATCATGCGTTCCGGCCCCAAAATCCGGACAACACCAAGAAAGGAGGGGGGGTGTCCATATTCATAAAGGACACACACACCTCAAGGTTGGTGGCAACACACGATGCATCGGAGACCATCCAGGTGCAATTAACCATAGGCAAGACTGCTCTGCAATTTGTAGCATGTTACAGGCCACCCTCTCAAACTCAGGAACCTCACATGGCCTTCCTAAAACACTGGAGGGGATAAATGTATCTCCAAACACCATCATACTAGGTGATTTCAACTACCCTAATATAGACTGGGAACACTACTCAAGCCCAAACACTCTAGCCCAAAGGTTCCTGGAGTTCATAAACTCAAATGCCATGGAACAACTAGTCACCATCCCCACAAGAGGAGAAAACATACTTGATCTCATCATCACGAACATGGGATCACAATGTTCAACACCGGAAGTATACCCCTCACTGGTGAGATCAGATCATAAACTAATCTCGCTGGAGGTCCTCATCTCGCCCCCACCCGAAATAAAAAAGACCACAGTGAAAAACTTCTCAAAAGCCGACTTCACACTTCTAAAAACTAGTGTGGTCTCCTTTAAGGCCCCTGAGCCAGTGGTAAACATTACTCAAACTGCTGAATCACTTACAAATGCCTTCTACCAGCACCTACAGGACTGCATGGATCAGGCAATCCCAAACAAAACTCAGACTCTTTGTACCAAAGCAAGCGTCCAGTCTGGTGGACCCCAGCCATAAACAAGCTCTACAACAAAAGGAGGAAGCTACTACAAGATAGAGCAAAATCCATGAAAGGTAAGACACCTTTGATCATTATAAGTAAAAAAACTAAGAGCTCTCATAAAATCATCCAAGGCAAATTTTGAGAGAAAAATCGCCAAGGACTCAAAAGACAATCATAAGGCCTTCTTTAGCTATGTTAGAAACCTAGGAGGAAACTCCCAGATATGCTCAGAATTAGTTCAAAATGATGTGAAGATTACTGAACCTACACACATTGCCAACATACTGGCTGACAGGTTCAGTGCAAACTTCTCCCCCCCAAAAGGAGAGATATCTATACCAGAGGATTGTAGCCCCCCAAACATCTCCAACGCCCAAGTAAGAACTGCTCTCTCCAAGGCAAAAAAACACAGCATCCATGGGACCGGATGGTGTCCCCGGCTGTGTGCTCCATGAACTCAATGAGGAATTAAACCCGCAGTTAGGACAGCTGTTTAATCTTAGCCTCACCTCAGGATACGTACCCAAGGAGTGGCGACGCGACTGTGGTCCCACTTCACAAGGGCGGTGCCTCCACCGACCCTGGAAATTACCGTCCCATTAGCTTGACAAGCCTTATCTGCAAAGCCATGGAGAGGATCATAATGGAACTCATAAATAAAGACATAGGGAACTTGCAGACTTTGGATCCAACCCAGTTTGGCTTTGTCAAAGGCAGATCATGCCTTTTAAACTTGGTTGACTTTTTCAAAACAGTCACCAAGGCCATTGATGAGGGCAAGGCAGTCCATACAGCCTACTTCGACCTGGCAAAGGCTTTCGACACAATACCCCACTCAGGTATCATCGAAAAACTCATCAGCTTGAATGTAAACCCATACATCACAAGATGGGTTGCAAACTGGCTAAGTGACAGAACCCACAGGGTCAGAGTTGCTGGCGCCATGTCAGACTCAAAGCCTGTCACAAGTGGTGTCCCACAGGGCTCAGTCCTGGGACCACTCTTGTTCGGCATCCACTTTTCTGAAGTACAAGCAAACACAAGAGGGTTATGGCTGACAAAGTTTGCAGATGACTGCAAACTGGGCGCCATAGTCGAAAACACATCTGACACAGATATCCTTCAGAAGGGCCTCACAGAAACGGATAACTGGTGCCAGAGCCATGGCCTAAAGTTAAACGCCAAGAAATGCATAGTCATACCCTTCGGGAAAAACAAGGTTACCCCTAGCTACCATATAGGTGGCAATCCACTGAGCACAGAAGAAGACATCAGGGATCTGGGGACCCAGGTTGACAGTAGCCTTTCGTTTGACACTTATTTTGCCAAAGTAGTTAGGAAAACCTTCTACATTGCCCACCTGATCATGAAGGGATTCACATCTAGATCTAGGGAGGTCATCGTGCCCATGTACTCATCACTCATTAGACCTATGATTGAGTACAATGCCCCATTCGGAATGTATCTGACCCGACACCTGCAGCAGCTGGAAAGGCCCCAAAAGTTCCTCACCAAAAGGATAAAGGGTCTCAAAAATATGTCTTATGCTGCCCGACTGAAAGAACTCCAGCTCTATTCAGTCGCATACCGCTTGCTCAGAGGTGACCTGTGCCTGACATATAAGGCCATGTCAAACCCAGATTTGATGAATATGCTTCAGCCCAAAAATCTAGATCCCTCAGAACCACAAGGGCGGAGACTTAAACCTTGACACGGTTATTAATAGAACGTGCTGGAGGGACAGATTCATCACCCAGAGACTCCCTATGCTGTGGAACAAAATCCCGGTACATGTGAGGCAGAGCACCTCGCTGGCCTTGTTCAAGAGGAATCTTGACCAATGGATGGGAGATCGCAGATATACCCCAGGGATTACTTCAGTGTCACTGCTTGACAGAGGCACAACAAAATGAAATATCTGAAAAGCCCGAGGGTTAGGATGGGTTTAGGTGAGTTAGGTTAGGGAGCGGGTGAGGTGAGTGTGCAGTGATGGACCTTAGGGTTAGGGTTTGAGTTAAGGTAAGTGGATAGTTAGTGGTGTGTGCATAGTTTAGTGTAGGGTTAGGTGTCAGATTTTAGGTGTATGTGTGTATTTCTGTTTGTTTGGTGTGCTTGTGTTGTGTGTATGTGTTTTAGATCAGCGATTTCTTTCCCTAGGAAAAAAAAATCGCTGCTCTGACAGTTTGAGATTGTAAGCCGCTACACAAGATCGATCAATCAGCTCCCTTTCCTAAACTTTCCTAGCTAGTTGATCCAGTGATCAGATTTTGCTGATCCCTGGGCTTTGTATTTGGTTCCTGTGTTCCTCCATTTTCTTGTGTGGCCAGAGGTAGTTTCTTTACTCACCAGTGGGAGTGGGGGAGTACTGAGCTGCTTGTTTGTCCTCAGAGGAGTGGTTAGAGACAGCAACTAGTAATTTGTTGGCCATTTTGGGTCATTTCCTGTTTTTTCCAGCCCCCTGCTATAAAGCACGCGTTAGCGCAGAGTTGTCACTGTTGCACACAAGAGCAGCGGCGGTTAAACAAGGTTAAAATATTTGGTCTACCTAAATTCCACTCTTCAAATTTTCCCTTAAAACTATCTTCCTCGAACTGTACTGCCGATCTAACCAGCGTATCCTATAACTAAAAGCTTCATCTCTACTTGATTCACAAGTAGACTATTCTCTATCTGTAAAGCCTAGCACTTGCTCCTACAGTACTTGCACCTTGATAAAGCACTATTATTATAGATAGTACCCCACCAGCCTAGAACCCTCATCCCCCGGAGTCTTTTGTAAGTTTTTTTATCTATTACTTCTAGCAGTTGCTAGTGTCCTCTCCTGCTCAACTGGTGAACCTGGGAATATTGAGGCAATGTTACAATTGCCTCATGTACACAGACAATCCTCTCCTTCTCCCACAAAACACAAATACATGCGAGAGATGCAACTATATGGCCAAACTGGAGGCTGAGCTCTCTCAACATAGGACTGGCAAGACCAGACAGGAGGAGAAGGTAACCACACACTACATACCCAGTCACACATAGTACCATCACAACTTCAAATCATACACATAATCACACAAAGACATACTTGGAGGCTCTGACCAAAAATCTACCAAAACAGCAGAGGCCTCCAAAGCAGACACCCAAACAACTACCACCTCAGGACCCAACACATGCAACACATAGACCACACAGTCAGAGTGTCAAACAGTCACAGCCCTTAAGGCCAAACACAATGCCAGACACACTAGTCATTGGTGACTCCATAGTCAGGCACACTGACGTCCCGCCACCAGACTGAGTAAGGAGAAGGTCACAGTAAGCTGCCTGTCGGGCGCTAGAATCCGCCACATAACGCAAGCACTCAGGTCTCTCAACAGCAGGTACAAGTACGACTCAGTCATTGTCCATGCTGGTGTCAACGACCTGAGATGTACCTCCTTGGACTACATGAAAAGAGACATTGAGGAGCTCTCTGATTATGTAGCCCAGGCAGGTATGACCCTGACCTTGAGCAGTATCCTACCTTCACCTAGAATGATGCCACAATACAGTGATAAGATGATCAGCTTTAATAATTGGCTTAAATTTTGGTGTCATTCAAAGGGGATCCAATGTCTGTCTGCCTGGGATGACATGCTGGACAAGCTATGCTGCTTCGCAAGGGATGGCTTGCACCTGTCACCCCTGGGCTTCCGGATATTGGCAAAGGCTCTTGCCACCCCCATAGTGCCTTTTTTAGGCAAGGCTCAAATTCTAAACCTACCACCCTAGAACACAAAAAAGGAAAAAAACTAAGTGTAATGCTGCTCAATGCCAGAAGTCTCAATCTCAAGATGCAAGCACTCGAGGCCCTTCTCAGTATGGAGAACATCGATGTCTGTGCTGTGACAGAAACCTGGTTCAAGGCTCCTGAGAGCACCCCAGCACTATCAGGTTTCACCTCATATCATGCGTTCCGGCCCCAAAATCCGGACAACACCAAGAAAGGAGGGGGGGTGTCCATATTCATAAAGGACACACACCTCAAGGTTGGTGGCAACACACGATGCATCGGAGACCATCCAGGTGCAATTAACCATAGGCAAGACTGCTCTGCAATTTGTAGCATGTTACAGGCCACCCTCTCAAACTCAGGAACCTCACATGGCCTTCCTAAAACACTGGAGGGGATAAATGTATCTCCAAACACCATCATACTAGGTGATTTCAACTACCCTAATATAGACTGGGAACACTACTCAAGCCCAAACACTCTAGCCCAAAGGTTCCTGGAGTTCATAAACTCAAATGCCATGGAACAACTAGTCACCATCCCACAAGAGGAGAAAACATACTTGATCTCATCATCACGAACATGGGATCACAATGTTCAACACCGGAAGTATACCCCTCACTGGTGAGATCAGATCATAAACTAATCTCGCTGGAGGTCCTCATCTCGCCCCCACCCGAAATAAAAAAGACCACAGTGAAAAACTTCTCAAAAGCCGACTTCACACTTCTAAAAACTAGTGTGGTCTCCTTTAAGGCCCCTGAGCCAGTGGTAAACATTACTCAAACTGCTGAATCACTTACAAATGCCTTCTACCAGCACCTACAGGACTGCATGGATCAGGCAATCCCAAACAAAACTCAGACTCTTTGTACCAAAGCAAGCGTCCAGTCTGGTGGACCCCAGCCATAAACAAGCTCTACAACAAAAGGAGGAAGCTACTACAAGATAGAGCAAAATCCATGAAAGGTAAGACACCTTTGATCATTATAAGTAAAAAACTAAGAGCTCTCATAAAATCATCCAAGGCAAATTTTGAGAGAAAAATCGCCAAGGACTCAAAAGACAATCATAAGGCCTTCTTTTAGCTATGTTAGAAACCTAGGAGGAAACTCCCAGATATGCTCAGAATTAGTTCAAAATGATGTGAAGATTACTGAACCTACACACATTGCCAACATACTGGCTGACAGGTTCAGTGCAAACTTCTCCTCCCCAAAGGAGAGATATCTATACCAGAGGATTGTAGCCCCCCAAACATCTCCAACGCCCAAGTAAGAACTGCTCTCTCCAAGGCAAAAAACACAGCATCCATGGGACCGGATGGTGTCCCCGGCTGTGTGCTCCATGAACTCAATGAGGAATTAAACCCGCAGTTAGGACAGCTGTTTAATCTTAGCCTCACCTCAGGATACGTACCCAAGGAGTGGCGCACGGGCGACTGTGGTCCCACTTCACAAGGGCGGTGCCTCCACCGACCCTGGAAATTACCGTCCCATTAGCTTGACAAGCCTTATCTGCAAAGCCATGGAGAGGATCATAATGGAACTCATAAATAAAGACATAGGGAACTTGCAGACTTTGGATCCAACCCAGTTTGGCTTTGTCAAAGGCAGATCATGCCTTTTAAACTTGGTTGACTTTTTCAAAACAGTCACCAAGGCCATTGATGAGGGCAAGGCAGTCCATACAGCCTACTTCGACCTGGCAAAGGCTTTCGACACAATACCCCACTCAGGTATCATCGAAAAACTCATCAGCTTGAATGTAAACCCATACATCACAAGATGGGTTGCAAACTGGCTAAGTGACAGAACCCACAGGGTCAGAGTTGCTGGCGCCATGTCAGACTCAAAGCCTGTCACAAGTGGTGTCCCACAGGGCTCAGTCCTGGGACCACTCTTGTTCGGCATCCACTTTTCTGAAGTACAAGCAAACACAAGAGGGTTATGGCTGACAAAGTTTGCAGATGACTGCAAACTGGGCGCCATAGTCGAAAACACATCTGACACAGATATCCTTCAGAAGGGCCTCACAGAAACGGATAACTGGTGCCAGAGCCATGGCCTAAAGTTAAACGCCAAGAAATGCATAGTCATACCCTTCGGGAAAAACAAGGTTACCCCTAGCTACCATATAGGTGGCAATCCACTGAGCACAGAAGAAGACATCAGGGATCTGGGGACCCAGGTTGACAGTAGCCTTCGTTTGACACTTATTTTGCCAAAGTAGTTAGGAAAACCTTCTACATTGCCCACCTGATCATGAAGGGATTCACATCTAGATCTAGGGAGGTCATCGTGCCCATGTACTCATCACTCATTAGACCTATGATTGAGTACAATGCCCCATTCGGAATGTATCTGACCCGACACCTGCAGCAGCTGGAAAGGCCCCAAAAGTTCCTCACCAAAAGGATAAAGGGTCTCAAAAATATGTCTTATGCTGCCCGACTGAAAGAACTCCAGCTCTATTCAGTCGCATACCGCTTGCTCAGAGGTGACCTGTGCCTGACATATAAGGCCATGTCAAACCCAGATTTGATGAATATGCTTCACCTCAAAAAATCTAGATCCCTCAGAACCACAAGGGCGGGAGACTTAAACCTTGACACGGTTATTAATAGAACGTGCTGGAGGGACAGATTCATCACCCAGAGACTCCCTATGCTGTGGAACAAAATCCCGGCACATGTGAGGCAGAGCACCTCGCTGGCCTTGTTCAAGAGGAATCTTGACCAATGGATGGGAGATCGCAGATATACCCCAGGGATTACTTCAGTGTCACTGCTTGACAGAGGCACAACAAAATAATAGGCATAGTCTTCTTCAAACTAAAGGGGTGGTGAAAGCCACATAACTATGGGCTAGGCTTATAAATGCCCTTGGGCAGATAGCCTAGTATGAACCTATGAACCTATGAACCTATAATATAGACCCTGTTATTCACCTCCATCTCCTTGTTAGGGAAAAAGATTCATTCACAATGTTAAAAGAAAACAAAACAAAATAAATTCAATTTAAAAAGTCTTGTTAACAGAATATTTTAGCCATAGAAAAGCCATTTATTTTTGCAGGTTCATGGGAACAACATGTGTACTGCACTCAACATAAGCAGTGAATCAAGGGTGCCTGTTTTTACAGGGCATTCAGTGCCATCTTTCTATATAATGAATCTAAAATTAAAGTGGAGTGATGAAAAACAGTAAAATAGGAGTGCCCATTTAACGAGACCAGAGTTAACTAAATGAAAGATCCATCTAGTATTCAAGTAAAATGCTTTCACTCCTGAATTGAAGCGTCTTTAGATTAATAGAAGTAGATCATTAGATAAGAAACTTGTAACAATCACAGAATCAAAAATCAAAAATACAGTTCTACCACATTTTTAAGGAAAATTGTGGTTTTGATTTTGGCTATGTGCCTATGAACCTATGAACATACTCTAAGATTCTGAGTCAGCCAGTGCTGGGTCAAGATAAGATCTGCAGGAGGGCTAAGGATGTCTATCTTAATCAGGATGAGTACAAATGGAATATACTATTATCACTGGAGATGTTCAGAAAGTATGTAGAATTCTTCAGGAAGGAATGGAATGTACTTGTATGTGGAATTCTTCAGGAAGGAATGGAATGTACTTGTATGTGGAATTCTTCAGGAAGGAATGGAATGTACTTGTATGTGGAATTCTACAGGAAGGAATGGACTGTACTTTGGAGTTTGTAGGGTAGGAGAAGAAATGGTGAAAAGGGGTGTAGGAGTAAAACTTAAGGAGGGAAGATGCAGCTACCCTCAGGGGAGCTGGCTGTACATCAGACACATTAAAGATGGCTGGCTGTCTTCTACCGCATTATTCATAAGTTTATATAAAGTGAATTGTTAAACAGTTATTAAACATACACAGCACAATGATATGATTTTGAATACTGTGAATTTACATGTGTGAAAGTCGTATGTTTTTCATTCAAAGGAAAATCACAAAAAAGGTACTTAATGAAAAAAGTATTGAGTGAATAAGTAAATCGTCAAATGCATTCTCCATATGCAATGAGGAAGATCAGTAAAATATTACATGCATTGTCTGTATATACATATGAAGATCAGAAATGTCATTAACTTATATGTACATGTAGTATCCATATACACGTAGGAAGATAAGATACGTCATTATGTTAAGGGCAAAGCAAAAACTGCAGACACTGTAGCAAAGGGGTTTGGAAATAAATCATGAATTGTGACTTTGTTGAAAATTAAATTGATTTATAAATAAGGAAAGTTACTTTAAAGATCTTGCTGAATGTGGCCAGCCTCACTTTCTGCAAGAATGTGCTTTTACTTCCAGATGTAAGAAAATGTTGTATTAAGATACTTTGCAGAAGCTTTTAGTTCCTTAACATGTTGTGTCATTATATACTATTATGGACAAAAAACTCATCTACCCTAAATATGTTTAAATAAACTGCTGTCCCTTGAAAATGGATTGCTATCAGATTCATGTAACAAAGCAATGGAAAGTGTCAATTACGAACTATGACACTATTTCTTTGCCCATCAGCATGCTGACCTTCATTCACAGGTAAGAAACAAGCTTGTTAAGCTACCTGGTGGGCTGCTTTTCCTTTGAGTAAAACGTCAAGCTAAACTGTTGGATGATTTTCCAGGCATACAGCAAAACTCTGTGGTTTCATTACCACATTATTGATCAGTGAGTGTAACAAGATAATGGTCGAGCACTGCACTTGTCCTTTTCTTTAGCATCTGTCAATTATAGGGAGACCAGGGGGATTTTAGGGATATCCTCTGAAGTATAAACGTGCTTCGGACTGATGTTTTACTGATTCTTTTCCTTTTTCTTTTTAATGTTAAATTCAGATGTTCATTGCTGACTTCTCTTCACTATAACAGAGCAATTTATTTTAAGCTAGGTTAATAATATTATATGGTATTTTTTTTTCATACTGGATTTTTCATAATATATCTAGATTTTCTTCAATTCAATATGACTTAGGAAAGTTTGTGTTTCTCTAAAAGCAGTGAATAAGTAAGCAATGTTTTTTTATTGCCATCTTGGAGACGTGCTACCTTAAAAGTGGGCAAATTAGTGACATAAATGGTGAACTGTTTTGACACTTAAACCATTGAGAAATATTTCCGTACATGGAAAAATACAAATGAATATTTGCTTATTTGTGTCTCATAAGGAATATTTTTTACAAACTATTTGAACAGAACATTGCAAAACAAAGAATTTGTACATCATATCTTCATTATTTATAATTTTTGAACATAACATATAACGTGACATCACATTCAATCTGATTATTGGCAGGTATAATAAAGTGCGCATTCTTTCTCTTGCAGTTTGTTGGTTTAGATACTAAAAAAGCTTATTGATAATACAATAAGCCCCCCCCCCAAAAAAAAGAAAAAGCTTTATTGCAGTCTGGATAGCAAACATAATTAATACAATACCCTTCCAACACAAAGAACTGTGTTATCTCTGGTTACAAAATCCGATCCATAACTTATGATACTCTGTCTTAGGAAATAGGACAGTGCAGTTAAATTCAGCCTTGCCATCTGTAATGGGGGACAGAAATATAATCAAATTACTTCCATTACATTAAGAGAACTCTGTGTTACATATTATCTGAATGCTGTTCGAACATACAACAGTTTATATATGGTGAATACAAGCATAAGTTTTATTAGCTTAGTGTTACACTATTTCAGATTTTTTATTCCATTTCTAAACCTTTTAGTGTTAGTATTACATACTAATTTTTTTTTCTGGCTTCAATCTTTTCAATCCAAGTATGCACTTCAGACTCAACTGCAATGTACCCCATCTGTTTTATTCAACATTTTCTTGTAATCAACAGTGAATATTATTTTATGGAAGTGTCTTTTTTCAGCTGTGACCCAGGAGGATGGCTTTGTTAAATTACTTGCTCAGAATCAGGTATTATGCAACTGGAGAAAGAAGAGATGAAACCCAGGAGTACAGGCGGACGTTAATCAGCAGTTCTTAACCTTAATCCTGTTCACTCTACTGTCTGCCAAAAGTCGCTCTGCTTTCCTCTTTTACCTCAGTTACATTAGAATAGTGATGACATTCTGCCATTAGCTCTTTTTCTAACTTTTTCTGGCAGAGTAGCATCTGTGATTTAACAGGACATATTCCATAAACTACTCATCAAATGATAATGCCTTTTTCATTACGGCTAAAAAATATTATGCCTTTTAAAAACTAGAACAAGGATAAGTAATATCAGCTAACCGAAAAACATATTTAATTAAGGAAAATACATTTCTAGTTTCTTAGTCACTGTAGCCACCTCAAAGGCAAACTGAAGTCAGGATGCTCCATTATTGTTTAACTTTCTCTGTTGGATTAGCATATTGGTTATTGCAACATTTCTTACATAGGTATATGGGAAACAGTGGGACTGGGAGATGATGTAATACCTTCTTTTGGACTAACTTGGGTTTTATTATAAACATTTTGGAGTCCCTTGTGAAGTGTATCCCTGTGTCTCATCTTTCTGTTCCTTGACATTGGAGTGCTATTCAAGGTAAAGCAGTACTATTTGATTCTGGTGGTCAGAGCTGTGTACTCTACTAAAGAGGTCATTTGCTGTTATTTTGACTCATTATGTGCTGTCCGGTTCGATTCTCAGCTAGAACGTCTTCTGCGTGGAGACATGTGTGAATGGGCGTACCTTCGTTGAAGGTTGTGCATCAGGGCTGGCAACTCGGCACATAAAAAATCTACTGCCAATCATTAGCGGACCGGAGTTCCGCTGTGGCGACCCCTAACCAGGAAAGCCGAAAGACACAACAACAACAGCATTGTGTTGATCATCATGCCAGAACAGTTGGAGTCTTCTAGTATGTCATACAGTGATGTTCCATTTGTAATAAAGTGAATAGATTAACAATAAAGTATATATCTGGCAACGTAATAGAAATATGACAAAAACCAATAATATTTGTGTAAGTGAGAACACAAGCTCTAACATGCTCTTTCAGCATAATTAAACTTACATTTAGAATAGGTAATGGCAGTGGGGGAAACTGTCTATTTGAGGTAACTAATTCAACCCTATATGAAGTTGCGGAAAGTGTATAAAGTTTTTTTGCTATGAGTTAAAAAGTATTGGGGGTTTAAAATGTATTTAGTTTTTTTGTTTTGTGGCTATTCTTATTGAAGTGAAAATGTGACGTGTTCAAACAGAGATGAGAAGCTGCAATTGCATGCAAGATCAGCCTGCCAAACATTAGTTCATTGTTCTTCAAGATACAATAACTGGGCCAGATTAGCTAGAAATGATATTTCACAGGAGCACGTTTATTTAATTGAAAACTTTGAGATCCAGCCAGTATTCCAGATCATGCACTAATAAAAAACTAAGATAAGGATGCAGGGTAATGATATGAAAGTTAGACTAGTGAACTTTCTTACTTACCTGTAAATAAAATAAATAAATAAATAAGTACATAAATAAAAATAAGCAGTTTTAGGCATGGGCAGCAGATATGATTGAAGCATTATTATGGAAGATACAAAGTACTTCAGAAATACTAGCTAATGACTAGGATAAAATGAAAAGTGGAGTTTAAAAACATGGTAGAAATAAGAGAGACAGAGCGAGAGGTGGGAAAGACTTTATAGGATTTATTTAGAAGTACTGACAAAGGTTAAATTATTGCAGAATAAGGGGAGTTTCAGAACAAGAACAACAACTGTAAAGTGCTAGAGGAACAATAAGGGAGTATTTGGACAATATGCTATAAAGTTACAATTTTTGATAACTCTAGAGTGCAAAAACGTTTAGCACCATGACTTATGCAACAATAGCCAAACACAGGGAGCACATGCCAAGATCTTCTTCTTGGGGCTTTTCCCAGTTAGGGGTCGCCACAGCAGATCACCTCTCCGCTCATGATTGGCAGTAGAGTTTTACGGTGTTGAGTTGCCAGCCTGGCTCCCAACCTTCAAGAAAAGGCACACTCATGCACAGACTCACGCCTAGGGCCAATTTAGACTGTCCAATCGACCTGATAAATAACCAAAAATCCTAGGGAGAATTAAGTATTTTAGAAATGTTATTAAAATCTGTATAAAGCAAATGAATGGGGAAATAAAGAAAAGGCAAAAATGGAAATATGTATGGAAAACTTAATTTTGCCACAGTTAGAGGAAGCGGAGTTTCAACAATTAATGGTTATGATAGAAACAGACAAGATAACAACTGTGACATAATTAATCAATAGGGATGTCTCCAGGAACAGATAACATTCTAGCAGAAATTTAGAAATGACTAGGGGGAGATGATTGATTACTGGAAGGTTTTCTTTCATAGTATTTTAAAAGTGTGTGTCTGTGTGTGTGTATGTGTGTGTGTGGTGTGGGGGGTTAGAGTACTAGCATCTTGAAAGAAGGCTGTGGTAGCTATGTTACCAAAAGACGGTAAAGGCCCTTCATATCTGACTTCATATACACCCATTTCAGTTTTAAACAACAATAATGCGTTTGTATTTATATTACTTATGAATATGGTAAATATGTTACCAGTGCTGATAAATATAGATCAATGTAATGTTGTGGTTGCAAGGCAAAAACACTGCTGTTATATTTGTGAGTTGTGATGTAAAAAAAGCATTTTATAAAGTTAGCTTGGATTTTATGAGTAGGACAATGACAACATTTATATTCCCTGATAGAATAATAGGATTAATGATGGGGATATATCAAGGGGTGAAGGGATGTTCTCTTCCCCTCTGTTATTTGCTTTATATTTAGCATCATTGGTGAAATTCAAGGATGTAACTTGTACGGTACTCAAGAAAAGTGAGCTTTATTTGCAGATGATATTATTTTGCACTTGATCAATACGGAAAGGCTTTTGGTGTTGTGGAACATTTTTAGATAGTCTGTTCAGGAAATAAAATACAATAAGTTAAAACAAAGGCTATAGTAATAAACTATATACCTATGTACGAATTTGTTCAGCGGTGTCCATATTTATGAGGACGTGATAAATGAAGTTCTTCAGTATATAGATTAAAAAGAATTGTGTTATGGCAGCTAAGAGTATGTGGGAAGAAATGAAACAAAATATATTAAAAAAATATGACATCAAACCCTCTAGAATTAACTCACCCTAGTAAACTCTTGGTGTACTTAAAATGGGTCCAAACTAAATACAAAAAAGTGTGCTATCATCACTTTTGGTAGACAACTCCTCTTTGCATCATACTGTCTAGACAACTTTCCTCTACAAAATGAAACTGTAGCTAGGGACATAGGCACTTGGGTTAATAACGCCTTCTCTTTTGACCATCATGTAACAATGGTTGTCAGGAAATCCTTTTATTTAGGCTAACTTATTGTAAAAGGAAAATCAAGATCTCAAGAGGTAATCACTCCCTTTTACTCAGCATTGAAAAGACCAATTATTGAGTACAATGCCCCCTTTGGGATATATCATTTTAGACATATCAAACAATTAGAAAGACCCCAAAGGTTCCTAACCAAAGAGATCACAGACCTAAAGTTCCTGAGCTACCAAGAGAGGCTGGATGTTCTATCCCTTTATTCAGTGTCTTATATACTTTTGAAGGGAGATCTCTGTTACCTACCATTATAGCCCCGATTTTCCTGAACCTTCTATTTTTCCGCAAGTAGCCTGAACCTTAACCAACAGATAAATAAAACAAAATGAAGGGACAAGTTAATAACACAGCACCTCTGTAATAAACTTCCCCTGCAAGTTAATCAGTGCAATGCACTGTCTTGAAACATAAACTAGATAACTGGAGGGTACCTACAAATTTACTCCAGGACTGATCCATATGGCCCTCCTGGAAAAAATAGTGCTACCTGCTGGGAGATACTGGCAAGTTAAGAATGGTCACGAGACTCTACAGCTTTGGATTATCTATGAATCAATACACTCAGAAACTAGATACTTCTGATTACATATATGGATAATAAGATGAAAATAGTGAAAATGTGTTTAGTCCTCTTAGTCTTATATAGATGTCAGGCACATATTTTTATAATCCAGGGAAAAAGTTCTGAGTAATAATTAATAAGGAGCTATTTGAGTTTACTTGGGAAGGGTAGGGCAAATGTTAAATGGGTTAAGTTGATTCTTCCCATAGAACAAGGTGGTTTAGGGATACCTGATTTGAAAGGATACTTTAGAGCAACACAGTTAAGGCCATATATATAACTCAAGCAGAATGTTATAAATCAAAGTGACAAAGAATGATGATGATGAAATGGGGCAGTCCCTTATCTTTTGCCCTGTTTCATCCCATGTGTCCAGCCACTTGAGCTATATCAGGATATAGGTATACTCCTAAGTATTTCATTTTCTAATGGCCCAATAAGTGCTGGCATTTCTGCACTAAATCTTGAGCTGGCTCAGAGTTTAGTATTATTGGCTTATATTTCACTTCTTTCATTTTATATCCTGCTATTCTGCTAAATTGTTGCAGTTTTTTAAACAGTCCAAATCCTTATCAGGGTTAGTTATGCAGTTTATAATATTATCTGTGAACAATGCTATCTTTTTATGCTTTTCTCATGATCTATATTCCTCTATTTCAGTCATTCTTATGTTTCTTGCCAAAGACTCCAAATATAAAGTAAATAAGAGAGGGGAAAGTGGCAACTTCTCCTGGTTCCCTTAGATATTTCTAAAGGTTTGGAAAGCCCCATACCAGTTTTTATTCCCATCCGTGAGCCCTGGTAGGTTCCATAAACTACTTATATTCATTGTCTCAGAATGCCAAAAGCCTGCATTATTTACTTAAAAAGAACTGTAACTCTCAAAGGCTTCCCCTGCTTCTAGCCATAATAACATGTGAGGTTTCTTTTGTACAGGGTAGCTTGGTGAATAATTAGCTATTTATTGAAATTGTTGAAAGTATGCATCCTGTTTATGAATCCGCATTGATCCAAACTGATTATTTTAATTAATATCTTTAGGCAAGTTGTGTCGTAAAAACCTTATAATCATGGTTTAATATAGAAATAGGCCTTTATGACAATGGGCTATGTTAGATCTCTTTCTTAGTTTGGAATAACCACCAATGCAGCTTTTTTTCTAGAAGAGGGATATCACCAGGGATGTTATTAAACATATCCTTCCAAATCTCAATTAGTGTACTGCTGCCGTTATTCCAGACTTTATTGGCATCCCATCCACCCCCAGGAGTTTTACCCATATTTTGGCTCTTCATGGCTGCTATGATTTCTTCCACTGATATGCTCTATTAACTTTTCTCTGTCCAATTCATTCAGTTTAAACAGGTGTAACCTATCTAAGCAATCTCCTGCATAGTCAGTTTTCAGCTCTATAGCTTCATCTTGCCTGTACTGCTGACAGTAGACCCTTTCTGAGAATTCCGGCATCTTCTAAGTGGCATTGGTTCCCTCTTGGTTTCCTGTTCCCTTTTCCTGTATCTTGGTTTCTAAGGTCTGTAATTTGTGTTTCAGTTGTTTGTTGTCTCAGCCATTGTGGCAGCAGTTTGGCCATTCTGGGGTTAGTCCCAAAGAATTGTTGTCCCAGTGCTTTAGCCCTGTATTGCTGGACATTTTCAAAGTATTCCTCCATTTTTCTGCTGTCTCTAGCTGATTGCTCCAATGGTCTTTTGCAATCCTTAATTTTCCCTAGTGCTTCTAAGTATTTACTATGGCTCTACAGCCATTCTACCCTGGCCTTTACAGTCACCATGTCTTTAATTTTATTTTTGTACACATCCCAAAGTGTCCCCCTCTGTCAATCTTGCGAGTTCACCCATACCTTGAATAAGTTCCTCTTTAAGACATATGTTAGAAAATGCCAGTGTTTTAGCCCTTGGGGAAATTCCTTGCCTTTCCTTTTCAATGTAAACTGTATTGGGGTATGGACTGAAGTTGCTATTGGGTACATCATTATTTCACTGAGTATGCATGCTCCTTTGTGATGTAGCACTTGTCTCTTGACAAATTATTTTGTTTCCATGAATGGTAGGTGTATTCATGGTCGGTCCTCTCTGTTTGTATTACATCCATTGATTCAAAAATATTCCTGTATTTCTCCAAGTATGTACTTTAAATTATAATTCTTTCTTGTCTCCAGCTATTATTTGCTTTATATCACCTATCTTTTATCCAAGAGGCAGATAGATAACAGCCAATGTAATTTTCCTTCCAGGCCAGCTTCCCTTTAGAAATGTATACCTTCCTAATCTGAGTACTCTCGTGTCCTCTACTTTCAAAGGCATACTTTTCCAGATCAATAACTGGACTCCCTTTTTTCCCTGCTCTCCCCATCCCAGCATAAAAAAACTTTCATCCTATTTTTCTTTATCATCTCAAATTCCTTCATCCATAGGTGTATCTCCAGCATCATAACTATGCTTTGTAAAGTACATTTATATTTTGTAATGTAGGCTGATGATCTGTTTGTCTTTGTACAGATTGAACCATTTATATTACATAGCAATACATTCATTTCATCTTAAACTGCTGCTGTTCTACTGAAGATGCCTGAATCTTCTGTATCTCATTAATCTCACAAGTACGTGCAGTTATTCTAATAAAACCTCTTTTTGTTGTCATAATTCTCTTTCTTTCTGCAACCACTCCTTGATGTGACCAAGTTGCTCTTAAACTCAGTGAATAACCAATGTAAAAGCAATGCAGATATAAAGTTTTAATAACCCCCCATTTTTTTCCCGCCCACCAAACAATAACTGTACAAAATCTAGTACTGCTTTTATTCTCCTGTCATTCAAGCTAATGCTCACTATAGGCAGCTCAGTGCTTGAACCTGCTACCTCTGAGCTTATCTGCACACTAACTTTTGTTTGTCATGTGCATCAGTTTAACCAGACCTATTACCATTCCAACCAGCCTGTAAGTTTCCTGTATATGCACTTACTAAACATTACCTCATCGTTATGCATTCAGCCTTTTTATGAAGAGAGTAAAACTCTATTAACTTATTGCTACTTCCCACATTATTTCACTTACATAGGTTCATAGGTGATTACTAGTCTAATGTCTTAAGAGCCCTTACAAGCCTAGCCAATACAACCCGATTTAACCTGATATATGGCCCCTAGGGGCAAGAGGATGGCCTAGGCTTGTACCTATGCTTTGAGTATTTTACAGATTGCCCCTGTTGATAAGGGGCAGAGGGACTACCCCATGTGTGAGTTTGTGATTCCCCATCCATTGAACCAAACTATAGATTATTGGTCTAATGAAGACTGAGTAAAGTAGGACAATAAATTCCTTGGATCTGGATGTCATACCTTTACTTATAAGCTGTGCCACACAGAAGAACTTCCTCACCACTGTGGACACATGGCAGTCAAAGTTCAGGCTACTATCTGTCTATGTACCCAGATCTCTCACCTCTGACTGTATTCTTAGGGATGTGATATTAATGTTGTCACTTGCAGGGGTATTTGACTTCCCAAAGGGTATGATAATGCATTTCTTTTTTTTTTACAATTAGTTTTAGGCCATGGCTCTGGCACCGATCATTTGTCTGATATAGACCCTCCTGAAGGATTTCTACATTGTTGGGGAATTCAGTGATTGCCTCCAGCTTGCAGCCATCAGCAAACTTTGCCATCCAGAGGCCTTCCACATTAGCCTTGACTTCAGATAATTATATTCCAAAAAGCAGTAGTCCCAGAACTGAGTCTTGTGGCATACCACTAGTAACTAGCCTCTTGCTAGATCTGGATTCACCCACTTTAATCACGTGTCCCATCCATGAGCCAGTTGGCTATCTGTCTGGTGATGTAGGGATTTATGCACAGTTTTTTCAGCTTATTTAAAATATCTGCATGGGGAATTGTGTCAAATGCCTTTGCCAGGTCATGGTAGGTGGTATGCACTGTTTTACCTTCATCCATGGCCCTAGTGAATTTTTCAAAGAAGTCAGTCAGGTTTAGTAGGCATGACCTGCCCTTGACAAAGCTGAATTGAATTGCGTCCAGTGTTTGGAGGTTATTTATGTCATTATTTATCCTTCCATGGCCTAACATACAAGGCTAGTCAAACTTATGGGTCTGTAATTTCCCCTATCAGCTGATAGTCTCCCTTTATGCAGAGGGATGACCGTTGTTGTTCTCTACTGTATCAGGACAATGAATGTCCAGAAGATGCTGTGGTTAAATAGAGATCCTAATGGGCCTGATTGGTCCTGATTCAAGCTGTTTAAGAGGCAAGTTGATATATCATCAGGTGCATCAAAGCCAATTTTTAGCTTTAGAGAGTGCAGTGGCAACCTGTTCTTTGGTTATAATTAGTAGGGAGTGGTGGAGGATATTTCTAGGGGGAGAATTGTAGGTGATGGAGAGATGAAATCTGAGCTAAATTTATTGGCCAGCAGATTTGCTGTATCTTCTGGCTGAGTAAATGTGATGACATCTACAACTAATACTGCACATTGTTGAGTGTTGCCCTTAAGACTGCTTACATAACTGAAAAATGCCTTATAGTTATCCTTAGCTTTGGAGGCCGTTTTTCTCTCAAAATCTGCTTTTAGAGACTTGACTAGTTCCCTGATTCACTTGTTTAGACTAATGAGGGACTTTTTGCTCTTCTGTGCTCATTCCATCTTACTTCTCGATAAGATTTTCTTTCTTTTGTTGTACAACCTATTGATACCAGAGGTCCACCAGGGTGGCTTGTTTTTGCAGTTTGATCTGAGCTTATTTCGTTGCTTATATGTTTGTGCAGGGTTTTTGTGTACACCTCTGCAAAGACTTCTGTGTTTTCTGGGTTTAGGGTAATTTGGAAACTAGCTGTGCCATCACTTGATAGGAGGTAGTGATCCTTAGAAAATAAATGATGTACGAAAGGCATTATAGCCATGTACTGCCAGAGTGCTTTCCGTGGGTTTGAAACATGATTCAGTAACTGCATAGATGTCAGCATTTTCTAGGGTGAGGAGAACTTCCAGGGAGTGCAGTTTCTTGTTGAGACTCATAGCATTGAGCAGTAGCAACTTTAGCTTGTCCTAAGTAGTTTTTGCTTTGTTGGAAGTTTGTCTGTTTGGCACTAGCTAAGAAAGGCAGTATAGGGGTGGATAGTGTTTTGGTCAATATCCAAAAGCCTAGTGGTTACAGGTGAAGACCATTCCTGGCAAAGCAGTGTGGCCTGTTAACCATGTCTTTCCAGACTGACAAGCATTAGACCTCTTTAGAATTACACCAGTAGCTAAGCCAATTGTTAAAGTCGATCATTTTCTTTAGGCATTGTGGCATTATCCTTGGAGACAGTAGAATGCTGCTCAGTGCTCATATCTGCCTGTAACACATATTCTGATAGGTCAATAATGTCTCTCTTCATATAGTCCAAGGAGATATATCATCACGTCATTCACACCCACATGGACTATGACTAAGTCATACTTGTACTTGGGGTAAGTGACCTGAGTACTTGTGTGATCTAGTGGCTCCAGGCCCCTGACAGGCAACTAACTGTAACCTTATCCAGCCTGGTAAGAAGATCATCTGTGTGTCTCACAATGGAGTCCCTTGTGACTAAAATATTGGGTTGTGAGGTGTTTTGCCTTATGGGCTTGTTATATGAGGCACAATGAGATGTGGCTTTATGTGTTGTAATGGAAATTGTTTTGATTGTGTATATGCAGAGTTTTTGAGGACTGTGCCTGAGAGGCCTTTGAGGTTTGGATAAATTACATGTGAGCACTCTCTGCATATGTGAATCTATGTGTCTGGTCCTTTGTGGGTGCAGTGAGTGATGTGTGTAAGTCACTGACAAATCTCTGTTTGTAGCTTTTTATGTCTGTATGTGAGTTGAGCCTTCAATGTCAACGTATAACTACATCTCTCACAAAGTACATGGGGCAATTGCTACATTGCCTTATGATGCACATGCCCACTAAGCTAGATGTAGAGATAGCAGGAAAGTGCCTATCCATGGTTGGAGGTCCTAATATGTACTTTGCAAGGGATAGGAGTGGAGGGTGTTTGTAATCAGGTGAGGGATATTGTGCTTACATGGTGTAATTTATGGCTAACCTATCCAGAAATCCTGCCTAATGCTCAAACCAGATACTCTTTGAAGCAAGATAGTCCTGGGTATTGTAATAATGTAATATAGACCAAAATAATCCTTATTAAATTCGTAAATGCTGCTCATAGTGCAAACTGGTTGCCTGTGAGGAATGCAAGACTGAGGATTTTATAGGGAAATTTCAACTTCTGATGATTGCATGTATACAAGGCATGCTCAAATGTGAGGCTTATATACGAGCAGAAAAATACAAGTTTTACACCAACTATTCCCTTAGGCTAATCATGTAAGCACACGATACGCTTTCTACCAGAAATGTCTAGCTCAGACTGGTGAATCAGTCTTTTACTGCTACACGACTGCAGACTTTGAATCCTCTTAATGTAAAATGACTGGTTTGGAGCCCATGTGTTAAGGAACCACAAACCGATGCCTGAAACTAACTAAAAAATCACTAGATACAGTTTTAAATTTAGAAGTACAGCCTTTACAGCAGTTAGAAAATGCAGCTTTAAACTTTAAAGAAGTGCAGGTACACAATAAATAGCATGGTAAAATTTCACAGTATAATAAAAATAAGCAATGCAAGTGCAAAATGATACTTAATTTCATTTGTCTTGCTACGGATAGCTTCAGATATTAGCAAAAATCTCTTAAACTCTCTGGTGTCATTGCCAAACGCTGACCAGATCTGGATAAATGAGCCAAGACTCATGCAAATGTGAGGCTTATATAAAAGCAGAAAAAACAAAATTTTCACTATGTCCCAAGGCCAATCAGGTAAGCACACAATAAGCTTTCTACCAGCAATTCCCAGTTCAGATAGGTGAAATCAGCCCTCTCATACCACAAGAGTGCAGGCTTTGTCCCTCTTAATGTAAAATAACTGGTTTGGAGCCCAACTGTTAAGGAACCACAAACAGATGCCTGAAACTAATTAAAAAATCACTAGATACAGAGTATTTAAATGTAGAACAGCAGCCTTTACAGCAGTTAGAAAATGCAGGTTTAACCTTTAAAGAGGTACAGGAAAAATAATGAATAGCACAGAAATCTTTCACAGTGTAATGAAAGCAAGCAATGCAACAGTTAGAAAATGCAGCTTTAAACTTTAAAGAGGGACAGGAAAAACAATGTATAGCACAGAAATCTCTCATAGTGTAATGAAAACAAGCAATGCAAGTGCAAAATGATACTTAATTTTGTTTTTCTTGCCAAGGATGGCTTCAGATGTTAGCAAAATCTCTGAAAGTCTCTGGCATCATGGCCAAATGTTGAGCAGCTCTGGATAACGCTGCTTCATTGTTCTCATAGTCAATTCCCCTTTAAGTTTCTTGAAACCACTCCATAATCATTAACTTGACCATTTCATTTCCTTGCTGCTTTTCAGCCTCCAGCAATAGAATTTTTAAAGGTTTTCCCCTGCAGCCAATTCATTACTGCCATTTCACTCCAGCCTCTCCCTCCCATTTATAGGAAGTAATGTGAAGTTTGATGAATATAAAGCATTGGGACGTGTGCTTACACTAATCCAAATAACTTAGTGTCTGAGAGAACTCAATCAGATAAAAAAACAAACAAAAAAAAAACAGATATATACACTATCCCATGAAAAGTTTTAAAGCCCAATAAATCTTTAATCATTTCTTCCACTAAAATAAATGTGTTTGACATTTTTTGTTTGACCCAAATATCAATAACCCCCTTTTAATTCACGCATAAAATATCAGTGCAAGTCTGAAATTACCTTTAATCAGCAAGGTGATATGTAGAGAAATACTTATTAATATTAGTACAGAACTATCAGGTCATTGTAGCTAAGTTAAAAAAATGAAAAAGAACAATGTTTCCATTTATTAGGTCATGCACAATATACTTTAATTTAATGCTTACATATGATGCTTGCAGAACAGTAAATTAAATTATTTACAGGCTTGTTCCCAGGGTGGCTTTCAATCACAGATTGTTCTCCACACATACATCAGCCAGCAGAGTTACAGTTTATCTCTAACTTTTTAGTATGCACCGTTATTTCCTTCATTTTGTCCAACATTCTATTCTGGTGAGTGGAAATGGTTTTGCAAGGAATCATTCTGTGGCACCATCCATTGTCTTGTCAATTACTTATCTGAGTTGGGTACCAGCTATGTCCTTCTCAGGTCCTCCTGGGCAATCATCTTTCCTATTGTTGAGATCTTCCATCACTTGGGTTGGGTTCAGGTATGTTTTAAATCATAAAGGATAGAAAACTTAAAATACTGCAGGATGCAACATTTTAAATGTAAGATTTGGTTTGCTGCACTTATGGATTGCCGAAATAAATGCATTCCTCTTCTTACAGGTGACTACAAAGTAGTCATTGTCTGGACAAATCTTTGTACCTTCTGTTTTAATGATAGGGCTCTTCTTTCAAAGTGCTGAGAATATTTCCTCCTTTTGTGTATACGATGGAAAATATTATCATCAAGGGCTATGAGTGTCTTCTGCTGTCTGCGTGTAGTGCCAAAAGCTCTGTGGACCCTAGCATCAAGGGTACCAGAACTTATCAGAGATTTGGGATGCATGGCTAGTCTTAAAAAGGCCATTGTGGTCATGAGCCTAGTAAACACCTATGACTCTATGAACCTATATACACACATACATATACACACATACATAGACATATAACAAATTTGCAGTTAAGCAATATTGGGGAAAATGTAACTTCAAAGACCACTGAAAGTTGTTTTCACCTGTTACACATCAGCTGAATGCAACCATTATACAGACGAGTACATTAGATTAGGAGGTGGGCTCATTACAATGGAAATATGAGGATAAAAAAATGTCTTGTGAAATCTTTTCAGTCAAACTACAAAAGAAATCATGAGGGACTTTAAGAATACATGCCTGATTTGGTATGGTGCTATAAAAGATGGGGGAAAAACAAAAATAATGATTAAGGTAGGTAAAATAAGAAAATCAAAATAAAATATATTAAAAGAACTAGAGGGTGAATTACAAAAGATATAAGGACATTTAGATGACACTATATAATTAACTGATGGTGTATTACAAAAAGAATCAATAATCAAATCTCAAACAGATAACTTAATGCTAATAGAAGGAAAAGTTATTGCTTTAGCTAAAAATGATTAGTGGTAGATACAGGGAGAAGGGGGCACTCAATATGTAGCACGGAGATGAAAAGAAAAACAATATAATTATATCAATACTTCATATAAGGTCTAAAAGTGCTGACATTTTATTCATAGGAAAAGAAATTAAGCATTACTATAACATTTCTATAAAAATTTATATAACAGTTCAGAAGTTTTTAATGTTCAAAATGGTTCTGGGATAGTTTAGTTATCTGTACTACAGATTTTTAGTGTCTAACATAACTTCTGCAGAAGCAAGAATGGCAGCTAAAATAGAAAATAATAGCACCGGGTATGAAAGTGGCTTTCTTATTGAACTGTTTAACATACTTACAGGCATTACTGACAAAACATAATTGTAAATTCAATGGAAATGTCTGGAATAATGATCTAGTTCAATTTCATTTTTCAATACAGACATCACATTTCTTGTAAAAGTGCTGTTTAATAGCTAGACATGAACTTGCATAGACTGATTCAAAAAGGACAATCTGGATGACAATCTGTAGATAACTAATGATCCTTATCTATTTTTTAACTCAAAATGAGAAACTGAAGAAGCTTATTTTATTTGACATCAGAAAAATGTTTGATATGGACAACTGGGAATTTATGTTTAAAGTTCTTAAAAAACAGTAACTTTGCTGTCAATTTCCTGGCTTGACTAAAACTGATGTACAAGGACTGTAACATGCACAAACCTGTTTGGTGGACATCCTCTATCAACAGGCTTTACAACAAAGGAAGAAACTGTTGTCCAAGGGTAAAAAAGGAACAAATTACAAATTGGAAAAACTCCCCCCTTAGCCTCAACAAGCAAATTAGATCAGTAGTGAAAACCTCCAAAGCCAATTATGAATCAAAGCTAGCCTCCGAAGCAAAGGGAATCCACAAAGCCTTCTTCAGATACATCAGGAGCCTCCATTGCAAAGCCCAGGTTTGTTTTGAATCCTGTTGACTTATCCAACTTGCTAGCAGATATATTCAGCACAAACTTCACCTCCCTGTCCCCCCCAGAGGCCCTTTTGACATCCCTGATACTTGTCCTGCACCTCACATTTCTGTAGATCTATCCAAGGCAAAGAACACAGCTTCCATGGGACCTGATAGTGTCCCAGGTTGTATTCTGTACCATCTCCAGCAAGAACTGGCTTCACCATTGAGCACCCTATTCATCCACAGCCTAAGTACAGGCTTCATCCCAGCAGAGTGGAGAACTGCCATTGTCATCCCCTTGCACAAAGGTGGTGCCACTTCTGACCCTGGAAACTATCACCCCATTAGCTTGACAATTATGATATGTAAAGCCATGGATATGGATCTCATAAACAAGGGCATAGGCAATCTCCAAACACTTGACCCCACCCAGTTTGGATTTGTCAAGGGCAGATCTTGCCTGTTAAACCTGGTTGACTTCTTTGAGACTGTCACCAAGGCCCTGAATGAAGGAAAGTCAGTACATACAGCTTACCTTGACTTGGCCAAAGTCTTTGACACAATCCCCGACTCAGACATCATTGAAAAGCTAACATAACTTGGTGTAAATCCCTGCCTCATCAGGTCGGTGGCCAACTGGCTCAACGACAGGACCCTCAAGGTCAAAATAAGTGACTCCACCTTCGATAAGAGACCTGTCACTAGTGGAGTTCCCCAGGGATCTGTCCTAGGACCCCTAATGTTTGGCATCTACATCTTGGAGGTCCAGGCAAAGACAAAAGGCCTGTGGGTGACCAAGTTTGGAGATAACTGTAAGTTGCATGCTGTCACTGACTCCCCAAATTATGTTAACATACTGCAAGAGGATCTCACAGCAACTAATGACTGGTTCCAAAGTCATGACCTCAAACTAAATGCAAAAAAATGTATCATCATGCCATTTGACAAAAACATGGCCCCTACTGATTACCACATCAATAGCAACCCCCTAAACATACAACCTGTGATGGGAGACCTGGGTACTCGGGTTGATAACAATCTCACATTCGACAGTCAAGTAGCGGCAGTGGTCAGAAAAGCCTTTTACTTGGTTCAACTCATAAGTAAAGGGATTGCCTCCAGAAAAAAAGGAGATTATTACCTCTCTATGCTCCTCCCTCATTAGACCAATAATTGAGTATAACGCCCTGTTTGGTATGTACCTCTCCAAACATCTGCACCAACTGGAAAGGCCACAGAAATACCTCACAAAGAGAATCCATGGCCTCCAACACCTGTCCTATGTGGACAGGGTCAAATCGCTATCACTCTACTCAGTATTGTACAGGAAGCTCAGCGGTAATGTGAAGTATAGGAATATTCTTGCAAATGTTCCCATAAACAATTAACCAATCATATGGATTTTAGTATAAATGAAAATAGCATGATGGGAATGGACCTAGATCTTACGTCAGGTTAGGATTACAGTTCATGAAATCAGCATTGTTTCAGTCTTTGATGTTTGCCAACAGTACTCTTCTCAGCACCCATAATGTACCCAGAACTGCCTCCTTCTGCAGTTCATTTTGGGTTACCTGTATTGTTGGTATATCTAAGTATGACTGAAAAGTGTTTTTTTATTAGACCCATTAGCCCTACTACTGTTGGAACTGTCTGGGTATCTTTCTTCCACATTGCTCTAGTTTGTGCCTGCAAATCCTGATATTTTATGACATCATGTATGTAAGATACTGTAATCACAGGGGATAGCAATTTCAATGATTAATGCTACTTTTTTCATAGGCTACTATAACTGGTTTTCTTGCAACTATTTTTGAACTGTTGGTAATAGGTGATCCCATGTAATATGCGTGTTATTATTCTCTATATACTTTGTGTTGGAATACAATAGTCTTTGTACATTACTGTGTCTTTCAGTATACAGGGCCTCTGCCATGAGTATATTATACCCAGCAATAAGATGTGCAACTGTTTACAGTTCTTTTTTTTATGGAACCTGTATTTCTGCCACCTTTTCAATTGATTTTATAAACAATGTGCACATAGTCTATTGCCCTGAGCTGCCATTATTAACTTTTCATCTTTTGGTTTCAATTCACATCTCCTTAACAATTCTTGAGTCAAATTTTGGTCAATGTGGTTGTTCCCGGCGATCTCTGCACTTGCTACTACATTTATGGATTTTCCACATTTCTTTTCTTCTCATCTGATCTTTCTTAGATTCTGTCTTTTGTTTTTAACACATTCAGTTGCTGTTGGATTTTTGTCTATTTCTGGTTTGATTTCCATTCATGCTTGACACCGAAATACTTCTGCTAAACTAAGCAAAGATGCCATTTATGACTTCTTCTCTTCATGTTTTAAAACTTTTACTTGGATCTGATGAAGTCAGTGAAATTATATGTAATCCTGTGACTGCAGATCTATACATGCAATAAATTTTGAGGAGGTCCATATCTCCTTAAAGTGAGGAGTATGTATATATTCTTGGTATACACTGATTTTTATATATCATTTATTTTGTTTAACATTTGTTGACCAGGAAAGTCTGACTAAGATAGAGTCTATTTTCAGCAGAGGATCAGGGAGAAATGCTGCAGATGCATGTCTTTAGAATGTGGGAGGAAACCCATGCAAATGCATTGAGAACATGCAAACTTCACACAGAAGGCATCCCAGCCGAGAATCGAACAGCAGAACCTCTTATTGTGAGGTGAGAACATTAACCACTGCACCACTGCACTGCCCAACAAAATGCTAATCATTTGATAAGCATGAAGCATTTTTTTTTGTTTTCATGTCCAAATGATCCCAAAATGTTTGGGGCCAGTCAATCACCCCAAAAATGGAAGTTAGAGCAGATACAGCATATTGATTTGTAGCTTGGACTTAATCCTAGATGTTAAAGCAGTTTTCAGTATCAGTTTTTATCTTCTAAAGTATTGCATGCTGATCTTTATTTGCATTTGTTCATGTTTTACTGTTGATCCTTCACGTATTCCCTAATATATATATATATATATATATATATATATATATATATATATATATATATATACACATACATATGTATATATTCTTGGTACTGATGCTTTTCTGTATTAAATGTTGCTTTTGCACATTTATCAACACCAAATGTCATTCTTACATCATCTGAGAAGGTTTTAACCATTTGTAATTGTGATTTCAACTTCTTATCTG
Organism: Protopterus annectens; assembly: GCF_019279795.1. NCBI lineage: Eukaryota > Metazoa > Chordata > Ceratodontiformes > Protopteridae > Protopterus > Protopterus annectens. The sequence goes on along the minus strand of NC_056737.1, from coordinate 590,084,294 downwards.
ATGAACTATGCAGTTTTAAGTCAACCACAAAAAGCAGAGAATTAAACAAGGTTGTTTTCTGGAAGCCAACTTGTAACCATAGCCAAGTCTATTAAGTAAACAGCTTAGTGGGTTAAGGACAAGACAAAATAGCAGTGGTGAGAAAGAATCACCCTGTAGTATATCATCTGACTTTTTATCCCTGGGATAATAACTTGCTCTTTGTCAAGGCTCATCTGCAAAATATTTTGTTATTGTTTCATTGTCACAGTAATATAATTGATCAGTGTAGGATCTTACATCTGTAAGCACTCCTTTATCCATGAATGTGGGATGCTGTCAAATGCATTTTTTTTTGTAATCTGTCCATGCATGCTAAAATTCTTCTGTTTTTTTTCTTACAAATATCTATTATGGCTTGAAGATGGCTGCACATTGAGTAGCAGATTAATTCTAGCTCTCCCAGTGTGAAAACAGACAATCAGAAGGGAGAGCCAGTACACTTACATTTCTGGGTAAATTTCAGTAACTGGCTAATAAGTACACTGCCTGGATACCAGGAAAAAAGAAATACAGAGGACAAAAAAGAAAATCAGCTACAAAAGGTGAGGAATAAACATTGACTGTGAAGAGTACTGCAGCTGTTAAGCAAAAAGCAGTGCAAGCTCCATACATGATTTTCAGTGACCTAGAAGAAAATATAAGACAATTGCACACAGACCTGATTAAAATAAATGAAGCACTGATAGAGTATGTGAACTCAAATAACAAAAGGCTGAAAAAAATGGAAGAAGCTTTAAACAGATATTCAAATAAAGTTCATAGGTGCATAGATTCATACTAGGCTAACTGCCCTTGTGAGACATTTTAAGCCTAGCCGATTATCCCCTGTGAGATTCAAACCCCGTACCTTGTGTTTGTAAGGCAAACACCTTAACCATTAGGCCACCCTCCCAACCCCTGTGATAAAAGTGCAAAAATCAGAGGTCAAAATAAAGAAAAGGCTGGCTGAATATGAGACTGCTCAAGAAGAGACATTTCAAAAAATAATAGAATTAGAGGACAGGGCACATAGCGAAAACCTGAAATGTTCTGCTGTACCAGAGAAGCTGGAAGGAATTGACTGTATACATTTTATGCAAGTATAAATAAGCAACTGGACTGGTATTCCACAGTAGGAGTTGTTAATTGTATGTATGCTCTAAACCTGGCTATGAGAAAGCAACCTAGATGTTTAATAGTAAAGATGAAATCTTATCAGCAGAAGGGGTTGATTTTGACAAAAGTGTGGCAGAAGGACAAAATACTAAAAGTAGGAGACAGCAGAGTGTTTGTGGAGAATGACTAGTTATTGCACTCCAGGCAGAACAGGAGTGAATTTATTCCACTATTCAGGGAATGTCGAGAAGCAGGCATGAGATTCAACCTGCTGTACCCAGCTATCTTCAAAATATTCTTTCCTGGAGGGACAAAATCATTTTTGCTGCAGTCCATGCTAAGGAGGAAATACAAAAGTTTGTCCAACAAAAAGTGAGCTATGAAACAGGAGATTCTGCTTCTTGTTCTTCTGGTAATAAAGACCACAGAGAGACTGTGCCAGTGAAACCTTTTCAATGTTTTAAAGGAAAATGCTTGAGAGAAGGAAAAAAAACACAAGTGTCGACTAGAAGAATTGGGAGTATGTTGTAAATGAAGCAGAGGCAGGATTTGGGGAGATGCAGATGAAGAGGAATAAAAGTGGTAATTTGGAAACTGACAAATGTGGGATTATAAAACAATAATTATATTAGTAAAACACGAAAAAACTAAAATAATCTAGAAATATTGGACATTTTTGACTTTGTTAAACTTGTAGGGGACTTTAAAGCATATGGCCTACTTCATGATATTAACATTCAGAAAAATGCTTAGGAGGGGGAAGAGGAGGGACAAAGCTAACTGCAAGTAAAACAAAATGTTTTTCTTAGTAGTAATATTTTATCATGAATGATTTTCCTTGCATGCTATAAAGTAAAATTTTCTCAGTTATTTTTTAAGTGTAATGGGGATACTAATATAAACAGGTGATCCTGTTTTTTCTCCCTTCTTCTGTATTTCTCCTTGTTCAGTTTTAAGAAATGTAGGCACTGCAATGTAAAAAAAGAAGAAAAGTCTGGTCAAAAGAGCATGACAAAATAAAAATTGATATACTTTTTTTCAATCTTGCTTAGGGGATGACTGGTTTAAGGCCCTTAGCTTGACCTGGTAACAAGTTTTAAGAGAAAACAAATAAATGAACAAGAACATTGAATATTGTAAAGCATTTTTTCTAGCAGATAAATGTATGTTATTAGTAGCAACTTTGTATCTGGTCCTCGTATCTCCATGGTGACAATCTGAGAAAGAGAAATGGCTAAGAGATAATGTTTTCTGAAAACATTCAAGTGTTTTCCCAGCTGTGAGAGCTATAAAGGTAAGACAAAATGAAACGGTACTTAGTAGAAGCACAGGCTGTACCATGTGTCTTAGCATGGATAACCTTAGCAAGGATAACCTTTATTTTAGGTTAATCCAAGTCTATGAGTGTGGCTGTCAGTTTGGGGCACTTGTTCCTATTAGGGGGGTAAAACTGCAATATTTGAAGATGTGCATAGTTTTATGTGTCAGCGCTTAAGTTAATAGGTTTTAGTGGGCATTGGGTATATGTGTGTGTTTTTGTTTGGGGGGCTTTCAATAAAACAAAAAAGTTTTGTAAGATATGACATAGACTCAAATGGATATGACAAGAAACAACTGTATGAAAGATCAACCTGCCAGAGTATGCCTGTAACACAAAAGCTGGAACTAGACACAAAAAAGCTGTTACACATAAAAGATGAAAATAATAACTTTTTAACACAATGATACTTTCTGTAATGTCTTTAAATGTCAATGATCTCACAGATAAATACAAAAAAGAAAGAGTAGTGAACTATATTACAAAATGTAAAGTGTAAATAGCTATGCTACAGGAGATACACAGAAAGAAATGAACATGTAAATTTGATAAAGAAAGGTTTTCAGGGTGGTTATTCAGTGGAAAACCTGGGAGAAATCTGGCATGTATTTATGTTCTACCTAAAACTGCTATAATGGAGCTAAAAATTTATGAGAGAAATAATCAGCTTTCAGCAAAGAATATGACTTATAGTTCAGGACTGGAATTTGATTTGCAGCAGTGAAGATGTGTCAGGGGGGCCTAGAAGGGACAATATAACAAAGGAGGGTAGAGCTTTGAAGGAATTTATGAAAATATTTGGCATGGAAGATGTGGATTAAGTACTAGGTGCTTGGATTTAATTTACATATTATTCTCCGAGATACAAAAACTGGAGTAGGCTACATGGAATTTACATTTCACAGGAACATGTGTATTTAATGGAAAGTCTTGATACACACTCAATAACCAGTTCAGACCGTGTGCCAATAATAACTAAAATATTACATGGCAGTGAAATAAAAATGAGACACTGGCACTTTCCCACCTATCTGTTGAAAAGTGAGGAATTTAAGGAATGTGTTGAAGAAATTATTCAGGAGCTATTAGAGAAGATAGAAATTTCTTCTGAAAATATAGCTAGGGAGTGGGCTAAAATTAAAATAGAGTTTAAAAATAGAGTTGTAATAAAAGAAACAGAGATATGGTTAAGAAGTAATAAGAATTATTTAGAGGAACTGACAAATGTTAACAGTATTGCAAAAGAGGGGGATCTCAAAGAACAAGAAGAGGAGCAACTGCAGAATGCTAAACAAAAAAATAAGGGATTACCTTTATAATATGCATGAGTTTAGAAAGACTGCTGTTAAGCAACGGTTTCTTGATAATAACTCTATAGCAGAAAAGCTTTTAGCACAATGACCCAGGCAACAGAAAGTAGAAAGGGCTGTTGCCTAGCTTAGCAGCCTATAACAAGGAAGATAACAAGAGATCCTGTAGGGTTCTAGAAGAATTTCAGAAATTCTATGAAAGTCTGTTATAAAGCAGAGAAATATGGAAATGAAGAAAAGGTACACATGGAAATGTATATGGAAGAATTAAATATGCTAAGGTTAGAGGCAGAGGAGGCTCAATTATTAACAGTTTGGATAGGAGGAGATATATAAAAATAGTGATGTGTAACCAATCTACAGGAAATTCCCCATGAATAGATGGTATTCCTGTGGACGTTTGGAAGATAGGAGATGAGATAAAAATTGTGATGTATAACTAATCCACAGGAAAGTCCCCAGGAATAGATGCTATTGCTGTGGAAGTTTGGAAGCTAGGAGGGAAAAACTTATAAAGGTCTTGAAGGTTTTCTTTAACAGTATTTTAGGAGGAGGAGAAGCATCAACATCCTGGAAGAAAGCAGTGGTGGCTGTAATACCTAAACAGAGTAAAGACCCATCAGATTCAGCTTCATACAGGCCCATTTCAATACTAAACCATGATTATAAAATGTTCATGTCTATAATGGCTAAAAGAATGGCAAAAGTGATGCCAAAACTGATAGATACGGATTGGTGTAGCTTTGTGGAGGGAAGGCAAACATTTGACAATATTAGCATAACATTAGTGATCCAGAGGGAAGCAGAATGTAAGAAAATACCACTGTTGTTGGTGAGTCTTGATGCAGGGAAAGCAATTGACAGAGTAAGCTGGGATTTTATAAGCAGGGCAATGGGAGTATTTGCATTCTCCGATAAAATTATAAGGTTGGTTAGGAAGATATATGATAGATCAGAGGAGAGAATTAAAGTGGGTGGGTTCCTCTCTGATAATTTCTGCCTGAGCAGTGGAATCAGGAAGAGGTGTCCTCTTTCCCTTTTGTTATTTGCATTATATTTAGAACCACTGGCAAAGAAAATAAGGGACTCAGAAATTCATGGATATAATTGGTATGATAGTCAAGAAAAGCTGGCCCTATTTGCAGATGATATTATTTTATATCTGACAAAAACAGAAAAGGACATTTCAGTGCTGAGGAACATTTTAAGACAGCTTCAAATATTTTTTGGGATACAAAATTAATGAAGCTAAAACAAGGCAATAGCTGTAAATTATGTACCCACAAACAAATTGTTTCATCAATATCCATATTTATGGGGACATGATAAAATGAATTACTTAGTATGGATTAAAATAATTCCAATGTGGCAGGTAAGGATATGTGGGAAGAGGCTAAACAAAAGATAATACAAAAACAGAGAAATTGGAAGCTCTGTTATATGGATATGGATATGGACAGTAAGATACAAACAGTTAAATGTTTTATTTCCTTTAGTCTTATACACAGCTCAGGCATATTTTTATTAACCAGAGGAGAAGTTGATAGCAATTCATAAAGAACTGAAGGATTTTATTTGGAAGGGGAAGAAGGCAAAAGTCAAGTGGAATAAGCTGATTCTTGCGCTAGAACAAGATGGATTGGGATTACCTGATTTGAAGGAGTATTTCAGAGCTATACAATTAAGGCTGCTATACATAGCACAAGCAGAAACCTATAATTCAAAGTAGAAAGGGATGATGATGAAATGGGGGGAAGCTCAAGAAACAAGGAGAGGCTGGAATTTTGGATGTAGATCTTTAAGGAGAATGACAATAATCATACAGAATATTATATTCATAAAGTAGCAGCATGTATTCTAAGAAGTAAGCCAAGATGGGAATGGAGAAAGGAGATTCTGCTGATAGGGATGACTGCAATAAGACATACAGACAGCAGGCAAGAGGGGGCTGGAATTTATTGGGGAAAACGGGCAAAGGAACCAAAGTACTGGGAGCAAATAACTGGAGAGGGGAAAGGTAATAGAATGGGAAGGTGCCAGGACTTTATTTGGACTGCAGGTTAGAGACTGCCTTCCCTGTCAAGGAATGATATCAGAGTATAGCCAAAGAAATAGGAGGGTCCTAAATCAAAGGCCAGCACTGGTAGAGTTTTTAGTAAAATTTAGAATGGAAGCTGCTGTTAAAGGAATAATTAGTACAGCATTTAAAATATTCCATGATAACTATAAGAATCAATCAGAGGATGTTAGAAAGGATTGGGAAGATAAACTGGATAACTTAGTCACAAATAAACAATAGGGAGATATACATATACTCCCAAATATGCGATAAAATATAGATGATTTAGGATTTTTGGCTTGGAAATCTTTACAAGGGTATTTTTATATCTCAAGTAGACTCCAGAGAATTTTTCCACAGGTAGACAGCAAATTTTAGGATGAGATGGGGAAGAAAGAGATAACTGGGAACATATTTTCAAAGAGTGTAATGAGTTGGCAGACTTTAAAGATTTCTTGCAGGCTACTATATCAGAGATACTGGGTGAGCAAATTGGTTTATCTAGGGAAATTATTTTTCTGAGCTAAGACAAAGAACTGAAATTGCCTAGATATAGTAAGGCCTTGCTGAATCTGATTTCCATTTTCTAGTAATTACGTTTTTGGTAGCCACCATTATTAAAATATAAACCAACTATACTAGAAGTAGTGAATATAGTAACAGAGATACAACAACTGGAACTGGGATATTTAGAAAAGGGTAGGAGCAAGTTACATAGAAAAAATGGAAATTGTGGGAACAATGCACACAGGGGAGGAATGAGTTTCAAAAGAAGGCAGGATTTGAATGAGCAATGTAATGTTTAACAATGATTGGGTAGATTATAAATGATCTATAATGTTTGCAACTAAAATTATGTCAACATGGTTTATGATGTATAATGCTTGCAACTAAGATTATGTCAGTATGATTTGTTTTCATTTATATAAATGTATGATTGCCTCTGTCATAAGTGATAATTTACTAAAGATGTTTCTTGTTTAAAAAATATCTATTATGACCTTATTTATCAGCAACTGTTCTTTTGTCCCATATACCTTTCTTTTATTCCCCTTTTGCCATATTGCTGTAATTGAGTTTTTTTTTAAATGACTATAAACTTTGTCTGCATTAGTTCCAGCATATAGTTTGTATATTGTCAAATGATAAGTTATTGGCCTATAGTTCTTAGGATGGCTTGCAGTTTCACTGTTGAGGAGAAGAATTCTTTTTTCCAGTTGTTAATCAGGTTGGTGTCTGTTTGGGATGCACTTACTAATAATTTTTACTCAGGGCTAAATCTTTTTGTAAAGATATTAATGCTTTTAGTCAGAATTTAGGTACTGTGTCTGGGCCTGGGGTTTTCCATTTAGGAACTTTTCTTAATGTTGTCTGAATTTCTCTGGCCGTTACTTCATCTCATGTCATAGCCTATACATTAGAGCTCCTTGCTGTTTCTTTCAATTATTCTATCCATTCAGTATCTTTGTCATGTTCAACAGAGTGTTAATAAATACTTCTACAAAATATGCCTATTTATTCTTTTTTTGGTGGTGTTTGTATTCCTTTTACATTGTCTCTCAAGTCTCTATTAATTCTTTTTGAGTCAACAATGACTTGCTTATTTTATACTTTTCCTTTATATTTATTTGGATACCTTCTAAGTGTTTCTACATTTGCTGATATTTTTGATTTATTATTAACAATAGTATATGGTAAATTTCGGTCTATTTTGATTTTGTGCATTGTTTCTGCCACGTTTATCTTTTTAAGTATTTTTAATGATCTGTTCCCTTTTCCATACTCTTTTAGCAGTGATACTTATTGTCTTAATTTCTTTATAGTTTTCTCTGTTTGATACTTCCACAGTGGCATTTTGTTTCTTTCCCTTTTTGTGTTACCCTATTTTTTTGTGGTAGCATTTCATCTGCTATTAATTTAGCTGCAGAGTAATGTATTTTGTCTATTGCGACTATATCACATGAATTTATCTTAATAGTTTTGGTTACTGTGTTCATCTGTTTTACCAATCTTCTCACATTTTGAGTCTTATTTACGTTCTGTAATTTATTTCTTTCATCTATCTTAATATGAATATCCATTTCTATTCAGTCAAGCAGGTCTTCCATTAGATTCATAGGGTCATAGGTAGGTGCTAGGCTATCAGCTCAAGTGCCTATGAAAGCCTAGCCAACAAGGTTCCCTGGCTTACGCCACCCAAGAAAATTATTTTCCTGTGCCACTGTCGAGCAGAGACACAGAAGTGATCCCCGGGGTGTATTTCCTATTTTCCATCCACTCATCAAAATTTTTCTTGAAGAGTCCTAATGAAGAACTTTGCTTGACATAGATGGGTAGCCTGCTCCAGAGTATGGGAAGTCTCTGGAACAGGAATCTATCCCTCCAGCATGTCCTGTTTATTGTGGTGACAAGGTTTAGGTCCCTAGACATGTAGCTCGGAGGGATTGGGATTTCTTTAGGTGTAGCATATCCAACAGCTCTGGGTTTGACATAGCTTTATATGGGTTGCCAACTGGCTCACTGACAGAACCCACACTGTAAAAGTTGCAGACTCCAAATCTGACCTCAAAGCAGTGACAAGTGGAGTACCACAGGGTTCAGTCCTGGGACCTCTCCTGTTTGGTATCTACTTCTCTGAAGTACAGGCTAACACAGAAGGCCTCTGGCTAATGAAGTCCACAGATGACTGCAAACTAGGAGCCATAGTCAAGTCCCCAAATGATGTGGACATCCTACAGACAGGCCTCACCGAGACAGATGCCTGGTGTCAGAGCCATGGCCTCAAGCTCAATGCCAAAAAGTGCAGTGTTATCTCCTTTGGTAAAAACTCTGTACCGATGAACTACCACATAGGCAGCAATCCACTTAACACCGAATGCATGATAAGAGACCTTGGGACCCAGGTGGACAGTAGTCTCTCCTTTGATAGTCACATCGCCACAGTAGTCAGGAAGTCCTGCTACGTGGCACACCACATCATAAAAGGGTTCTCATCCAGGAAAAAAGAGGTCATTGTTCCCCTCTACTCGTCATTCATTAGACACATTATAGAGTACAATGCCCCTTTTGGAATGTACCTCACAAGACATCTGTAGCAGCTGGAAAGGCCACAGAAGTACCTCACAAAGAGGATCACTGGCCTCAAACAAATGCCCTACACTGACCGCCTCCAAAAACTCCAGCTTTACTCCGTAGCATATCGCCTACTTTGAGGTGCCCTCTTTCCCTAACATGTAAAGCTATGTCAAACCCAAAGCTGTTGGACATGCTACACCAAAAGAAATCCCAATCCCTCTGAGCTACATGCTCTAGGGACCTAAACCTTGTCACCACAATAAACAGGACATGCTGGATGGATAGATTCCTGTCCCAGAGACTTCCTATACTCTGGAACAAGCTACCCATCTATGTCAAGCAAAGTTCTTCATTAGCACTCTTCAAGAAAAATCTTGATGAGTGGATGGGAAATAGGAAATACACCCTGGGGATCACTTCTGTGTCTCTGCTGGAAAGTGGCACGGGAAAATAACTTTCTTGGGTGGCGTAAGCTATGGAAGCTTGCTGGCTAGGCTTACATAGGCCCTTGGGCCGATAGCCTAGTACCTACCTATGAACCTATTTATATGATTTTACTAAGGCTGTTTTTAAAAAAGGTGAATGGTATTTGGTTACACTTGATGTACAGTCCTTATTCACAGTAATACCAAATAGTATAGGCATAGAGTGGGTTAAAAAATTTTTACATGAACAGAACTGTTTCTCAACTGAGAAGGTTGAAATGCTATGTGCTTTGGTTAAGATGATCTATATAATAATGTCTCCCTTTTGGATAAGGATTACTACCTGCAGATAGATGGCGTAGGTATGGGCACATCATGTGCCAATAGCTACACCAATGTTATCATGCTAGTATGGGAGATGGAACATGTATTAGGTAGCATGTCAGGCAAACGTAATTTTCTACAGAAGATTCATGAATGACCTGTTTTTTGTATGGGAAGGCACTACTAAGGAATTGTCAGATTTTTATAATTATATTAATACAAGCACAAACTTTTTGAAGTTTGTGATGACTTGTTCAAATCAAGAGGTTAGTTTTCTGGATGTGTTAGTGAAGATACTATGATATAGAAAACCCTGTTACAAGAACACTTACTTGCATCGAAGTAGCATGCACCCACGTTTTGCTTGTGGTGAAAGGGCAAGCTATAAGAACATCACGAGTTAATGATAGTGAGGAAAACTTTAAGAAAGAACTAAGAGATCTAGAAGAAAGGTTTGTAGCAAGTGGGGTGGTATGATAAAAATGAAGTATCGGATAAGCTAGATGAAGTAATACAAAGAAGAGGGAATGAAGGAAGGCCTTATTTTTCCTCAGATCCACCTGCATGTGTGAATAATAAGAACATTTTTCTTACACTGCAAAGGATACCAGTAGAGAGAAAAAAACGCAAACACTGTTAAAAACTCCTGATGGACATCAGGAGTTTTAACAGTGTTTGCATGTGTGAATAAGGTAGATGAGTTTAGGTGCAGGGTACCAGTAACATTTTCTAAGGATGCTAAAGGTGTAGTTGACATTATTAAAAACATTGGGGTGTCATGACCACAAGTACAGAATTGAAAGCTATAATAGGTGAATGTCCCAGCATAGTTTATAAGAAAAGTCTTATGGAGTATGATAGCAGGAAACAATGACATGATTCTTACAAAAATAAAAATAATATTAGACCTTGTTATAACTGCAGTTTTTGCAGTTATATAGATCAAGCAGGTGATTTTTTTTCACCCAGACCAGAACAAGGTCTACAAATTTTCAGTGGAGCCAACTTGTAACAGCAGTTATGTGGTTAAAATAGCAGTGTGTAAAACCTGCAGTAAATTTTATGTAGGTGTAACAGACATAAGACTGAAAGAAAGGGTAAGAGAACATCTGAATGATATTAGAAATACTATGGTTAAGAATGCATTAACTAAATATGTAGCAGACACTTCCCCAGAGCATGTATTTAGGTTTCAAGTTATAGATATGATGCAGGAAAGTCTCAGGGAAGGTGATATTAGAAATGAAACAGAGTGCTTAGAAAGCAAGTGGATTATTAGATTAAGAGCAGATACAGGGTCAGGACTTAATGGTAAAGTACCATTGAAACCAATGTTGAAAGCACATCCTCTTTTTTAATAAGAAACAATCCCCCACCTTTTATACACATTCACTTTTTTATTCATGTTTACTATTGGTACTGTATATATTTAAAATGTTATCTCTTTAAGAGTTTTATTAGGATGTCATGCGATTTTTTATCACTTTGTTATTTAATGGGCATTGAATTAGTTACATTTTATGCATCTAATGAAGCAGTTGTAATACTGCAAAAGTGCTTATGCCTCTGCCTCTTTCCTGAATAAACTGTTGCTGGTTTTATGATAGCCTGGTGGTACTTCATCTTACTTCTGCTTGTTGGATTTATTTTTTGGTTCAAGAAGCATTTATTCATCACAAACTGGTATTACTGGACTTTTGCATTTTTATTTCATAGTTTGCTAATGTGCATACTTCCTATGGTTCTATATATTTTCTCATAGTCATGAATGATCTAAAGTCTATGCTTAGTTACCAGAGAAGACTTATTAAAATCTCTTTCCAAAACTGAAAGGACTTCCAGTATGGGAATAGATAATTTATCTGACCATTTTAGATGCTTACTTGGTGACATTTTACTTTATCCATGTGTACCATTTATGATATTATTTACACAAAGGTATAGTACCCAGTGAATGGCAGTTATCAAACATCTGGATCGGACACTCTAAACTGGCTGTAGGTCTAGGTGTGCATGTGTATGTGTGGTATGGAAAAAAGACCATGGCAGGGCTAGACACCTGGTGGTGTAAATATAATTTCTATATGACTGTCACTGTTAAAGTAACACCCCTACCCCATGTGCAAATATGGGAAAACGGTGTTGAGGATGGATGGATGGATGCCTATTCATGGTAGTGAGTTTATTTAGTAGAAAACTAAGTTTAACATTTATTGCTGGCATATATTTCAAAAGGTACCTACTTGCTTTACTGAAACTGGGTGAGTACATGTCAGACATGGATCATTACCAACATTTCTAAGATAGAAGATCAACTTTGACTAATCTGATAGACTTTTTCAAACATGTAAGTGTAGTCTTAGATTTAGGATTAAGTATTGCGATCTGCTTAGTCTTAGCAAAAACCTTTGATAACATAGCCTTTGGTGTAATAATTTCTGTTATTGCATCTCATAGTATAAGTTCCTACATAATAAGATGGGGCAACAGGTGGCTCAGCTGTCGATGACATAGGGTAGTTGTGTAAGGCTGAGGCTCTGAATGGATACTGATAACAATCTGGTGTGACAGAGGGATCCATTACAGGACCAATATTATTGAATGTGTTATTTGTAATTTATTCCAACCCATAACAAATGCTGGATAAATCAATACATTAAGAATATTAAGACTGCGGCATTTGTGACTAGAAGTTCAGACATTTCACATATAAATGGATACTTAAACATTGTGTTAGGCAGTAAGCTGCAGTTTGCAGAAAATGTTATACTAGACAGGAGCAGATGTGTAATGCAATATGGCATATTATTCAAGGCAATTTAAACAAGAGATTCAAAAATGCTTAATTACCTCTATATTAGCCTAATTCATCTGATGCTCGAATATAACTCTTGCTTTTGTGGATAGCAAAACACAAATCTGTCATTATTGGAGCAATACCAGAATTACAAAATGTACACTCTCCTGTAAAGACTTGAACTGTCAGTCTAGCATGAAATCTGTTCAATATAAGTTATGGATATCCAAGGTATGTTTAAGGAATTGTACAATGGTTTAGTATTTAAGGCATTGTGCAATAATAGTTTAAAAATATTACTATAGCTTGAATTAAACAAGAACCACAAAGAATGCCAACATGCAAAGTCAACATTTCTCAATCCAGGTTTTAAGGGCACCAGAAAAGATATGTCACAAATAATTCTTATACTTTGGAAAAAGTAACCTATTGATATTAGGGTTATAAAGTCCATGGGGTCCTCCAAAACCTGTTATATATCTGGATAGGAACATATTGTTTTTAGACCATTATACTGTAGTCTGTGTTCACATCGCCCTTAGGCCAGAACACAGGTTAGCATTTTCTATGAATCTATGTGTTAGCTCTAGAGACTTTAGAAAATATGTTTCCTGAATTTTGACAAGTAAAATCTCTGAACAGGCATCATCAGCACAGTGCAAAGTAAAACTGAAAAAAAATTGCTAGAAAGAAAATAAGCTTCAGAAAGCGGCCTCAGGCTTCACACCCTCATCACTGTAGTAAGGAATTTCATTTGTTTTGTTATTCTCCCATATAACTGCTTAACTCTAACAGGTATACCACATAAATCATGTCTCCATTTAATCATAACTTGATTAGATCCTTGTTTTACTTATGTTGACCATCTATACTGTAGATTAATTTGTTATTGTACTGAGGGAAGAATCACCTTTTGGACATTACCTTCCATTTTAGCTCTGCATGCTTTTTAATGTGTAATTTGTGTCTATTATTAATATTATCAGTATATATTCAGAAAAATGTCAATATAGTGTTATGCTGAGAACTTGATAAATATTATGTCAGAATGTGACAAGTGTCATCTCATGCATCATAATTTAAATTTTATTGTGGAATTATTTATTTATTTTTTTACCGAGATGAGAGTGATGAACACATATGAGAAGTATTTCAGAGTAGCAGATTCAGTAACCATAGTGAAATTCAGGCATGCTTGGATTGAATGCAATGCAATTCTGAGAAAGGGTAGACAGACAATGAATACACAGACAGAGAAATTAGTAGACTATGTGGATTAATGTGCACTTATTTGCTAACAAATTAAGTTGCTTTTTATGTGTGCCCCAAATAGTTATTTAGTCTGATCATATTGTCAAACTAAGTGTTAAAATTAAAAGTAAAGCAACCTGAATCAATACACAAAATAGACTAAAATTCTAAAGGTTTGCAGATTGTTATATGTGTGTAGCGTGTGTGTGTGTGTGTGTGTGTGTGTGTGTGTGTGTGTGTGTGTGTGTGTGTGTATGAGAGACAGAGAGAGAGGAAGATAAGGCACATGCAGAATGAGCACACATAATAAATAAACAGTGAATAACCAGAGGTGATGGATTGAATGGATGCTTTTAATCTCTGCATCTAATATGCATATATACAAACAAATGGAATTTATGCTACACTGCATAGTTGTGGTACACTGCAAATGAACTCCTAAAGAATAAGTCAAGTAGTGAAATTATAAATTATTATGCTACCAGAATATGCAGCAGTGAGAAAGAAAGTTTGGAGCTTGAAATTTGCTCAAGTACTGGACCAGAAATCCTAAGTAATAAAGAAATGAAATGACTTTGCTGAGAATGGAAAGTACTGTGAAGTGAACTATTTCAATGAGTTAGTATATAATAATAATCTTTTAGAGTAGAGAAGTCAGCTAAGAAAGCTTGACAAAAAAAAATCATCACGCTTAGAGTATAAAATGAGCAAAATAAATTGTCCAGAAATGAGAACAAATAGTGACAATGAAAAAAGGGAAACAAGATTTTATTGTATATAAGACACTGATTAAAATGGATAAGTCAGCACTGAGTGATGAGATATAGACTGATGTGTTTTCATTTTTGCCTGATCAAAACACAAAATAGCTCCCCATTTGCAGGGTAACCTTCATCTAGAATAAGGAGAATTGTGCATGCTGTGCAGAAAACTGAAGCAGGAGTACAGATTTGCAATGAGAAGCATATAGGATAAGAACCAAAGATAAGTTACCAAAACTTTGTTTGTATTGTGAGTGATGAAGACAAAACAGTCTGGATAAGAACAGTAGCTCATACTCTAAGCCTAGGAAGCTCAGTCATAGGTGCTACCATCAGATAATGACTGCCAGGCCCAAACAGTTTGCTTTTTTAAGTTGTATAACAAAATAATCCACTAACCCTAACTGGTCACACAAACAAAAGACTGATGAAAGATAACAACCCTGTTATCTACCTACTCTACTCATTAGCTACTATACAGACTGCAGAATCAGTAAATATAAAACATTATTACAACTCCTCACTCCTTATAAGGGTTTTAGTCTTCTGACATCTTCACAAACCAATGCTTTTTCCTCCCTCTGAACTATAGGCTTATTTATAGTATTATGCTGATGACATATCCAGAACTTCTCACAATACTCTCCAAAGCCAACTTCATGATACTCAAGTCAGAAGTGGCAAACTTCATGACAACCATGCAGACGGGAACTGAAAGTTTGACTACTGAATCCTACACTAAGGCACTGTACGAGCACATCCACTCGTGCATGAATCATGCCATTCCAAATAGAACCAAGATGGTCTCCTCCAAAGAAAAAGAAGCCAGTCTGGTGGTCCCCTGCCATAAACAAATTATACAACAGAAGGACGAAACTGTTGCAGAAAAGAGGAAAATCCCAGGATGCAAAATACTCCCTTACCAGCCTCAGTAAGAAGCTGAGATCCCTTATAAAATCCTCCAAAGCTAGCTACGAAAATAAAATTGCCAAAGATTCCAAGGACAACCACAAGGCATGCTATAGTTATGTCAAGAATCTAAATGGCAATGCTCAGATCTGTTCTGAGCTACATCAGAATGGCATTAAATATACTGATCCCAAGGATATTGCCAATATCCTGGCAGATCGAGTCAGTGCCAACTTCACCCCCTCTCACCCCCTAAAAGGTCCATCTCAATACCAAAAGATAGCTAAATTTCAGTAATCACGGCCACAAAGGTAAAAAACGCGCTTTCCAAAGCTAAGAATGCAGCATCCATGGGACCTGATGACATCCCAGGCTGTGTACTACATGAACTACAAAATGAACTGGCACCTCACCTAAGTGTCATGTTTAATCATAGCCTCACCTCAGGCTTCGTGCCTAATGAGTGGCACACAGCTACAGTTATCCCACTCCACATGGGGATCCACCTTGAATCCCAGGAACTATT
The DNA here is from genome assembly GCF_019279795.1 of Protopterus annectens. NCBI lineage: Eukaryota > Metazoa > Chordata > Ceratodontiformes > Protopteridae > Protopterus > Protopterus annectens. The sequence continues at coordinate 590,068,402 of NC_056737.1, read as the reverse complement.
GTGCCATCAGTCTAACAAGCCTGATCTGCAAAGCCATGGAACGCATTATCATGGAACTTATAAACAAAGACATTGGCAACCTTCAAACACTGGACCCCACCCATTTTGGTTTTGTAAATGGCCGATCTTGTCTCCTCAACCTGATTGACTTCTTTGAATCAGTATCCAGAGCCGTGGATGAGGGCAAGGCGGTCCACACAGCCTATCTAGACATCACCAAGGCCTTCAACACCATCCCCCACTCTGGAATCATAGATAAATTTACTAAGCTGGGCATTAATCCCTACGTCACTCAATGGGTTGCCAACTGGCTTACTGACAGAACCCACACTGTAAAAGTAGCCAACTCAAAATCCATCTCCAGACAAGTGACAAGCAGAGTACCTCAGGGTTCAGTCTTGGGACCGCTCTTGTTTGGCATCTACTTCCCTGAAGTACAGGCCAGCACTAAGGGACTCTAGCTAACAAAGTTCGCAGATGACTGCAAACTGGGAGCCATTATTGAATCCCCAAATGATGTGGATATTCTACAAAAGGGCCTTACATAAACAGATGCTTGGTGCCAGAGCCATGGGCTCAAGCTCTATGCCAAGAAATGTATAGTTTATCCCCTTTAGGAAAAACCATGTACCCATGAATTACCACATAAGTGGCAGTACACTAAACACTGAAAGTTTGAAAAGGGACTTAGGGACACAAGTGGACAGTGGTCTCACCTTCGATAACCACATCACCACAACAGTCAGGAAATCCTTCTATGTGGCACACCTCATCATTAAGGGCTTTTCATCCAGAAAAAAGGAAGTCATTGTCCCACTGTACTCATCCCTCATTAGATCCATTATTGAGTACAATGCCCCATTTGGTATGTACCTCACAAGACATCTGCAACAACTGGAAAGGCCGCAAAAATACCTCACTAAAAGAATCACAAGCCTAAAGCAGATGCCCTATGCTGACTGTCTAAAAAAACTCCAGCTATACTCTGTCACATATCGCCTGCTCAGAGGCGATCTCTGCTTAACATACAAGGCCATGTCAAACCCAGAGCTGTTGGACATGCTACACTTAAAGAAATCCCAGTCCCTCAGAGCCACATGCTCCAGGGATCTAAACCTGGTCATCACAAATAACAAAACATGCTGGAATGATAGGTTCCTGACCCAGAGACTCCCCATACTCTGGAATAGACTGCCCATACATGTCAAGCTGAGTGCCTCTTTGACCCTCTTCAAAAAGAACCTTGACGATTGGATGGGAGATAGGAAATTCACCCCAGGGATCACGTCAATTGCCCTGTTAGACAGGGGACCAGGGAAGTAATAGCCAGGGAATTGTTATGGCTAGACTTGTATAGACCCTAGGGCCGATAGCCTAGTACCAACCTATGAACCTATGAACATGCACTCCTGATTTCACTCATTATTTTAGACCTAGTGGCTTCCTCAGAAAGGCAGTATTAATAATCTGGCATTTCCCTGATCTGATCAGTAGTACAATAGGTAGCATACTTGCCTTTGGTGCTGGAAGACCAGAAGGCTGTGTGTTTGTTTCTCATTGCAGGTGATTGGATTGCCTGAGATTGCAGTGCAACATGGGGGGAGGGGGCAGCAATCTTGAATGTGTCATCCTTCATATGAGTTGTTAAACTGAGGTCTCATCTGCTTGAGTTAGTGGTAGCTCAGGTGGATGTAAAACATACCATAATACCTCAGAAAAGAGTAGGGGAAGTTACTCAATGTCCTGGCCGAATTTCTCATATTAGTAGAAATACCATTTCAGGCCTCCACTGCAAAGAGGCCACTAGCCTAATGGGACTAACCTGGTTAACAGATAGAAGTAATAGGTTGGTAGAGGACAGACAACTAGCTAGCTAGACAGATAACATTATACTCCTCCCCCCCTTATTCTCATGCACCTCTCTCTTTTTTTTAAAGACAATATATACTTTGATGCTAAAAAGTTTATGAGGTACTTAGAGGTTTCTTTCATTTCACTTCCCCTGCCTCCCTTGTTCATGATCATAAGGTTTTTATTCCCTTTTTATTGGATTCTGATGCAAATCACAAACCAATGCTTTTGCCTCCCTCTGAACTGCAGGCTTATTAATAGTATTATGCTGATGACATATCTAGAACTTCTCACAATACTCTTGACAGAATCTTACCAACTGCCTGTATAGTGGGATAATAACATTTCATTTAATGTGATGATGCCATTTCTTGTGCATCACTGTATTCTAACTGTCTTCCTGACTGCTTCTTTAAACTGCTAAATGTTTTCTTATCTGATTACTTTTAAGTCCCCTTCCTCATTTTTGATGCTATTGCAGAGAAGATACACTCTTTTCCTAGATGCAGTAATTTGAATTGTTTTTTCTCTATTGAATTGAAAATTAACATATGTTACATTATTCTCTCAGTGTTTACAATACCTTCTCAGCATTTTTTACCTTTTTATCATAGCTGTTGTATAATTTTGTGCCAATAACAAAAAGGCAAACTTTTACTTTCAAACTTTCTACAGGATAAGTTGTCATTGATAGGGGCACTCTTCTTTAATATCTTATAAGATATTAAAGAAGAGTGCCCCTATCAATGACCCATGTGGTACCTTATTTGTTATCATAATTTAATCTTGTGGACTTCATTTACTATAATTCTCTGTGACCTGTCATCTAGTTAATGTTTTATCAATAGCACCACCCCAGGACCCATTTTTTGTCAGACTGATGTATTCACAACTTCTATTGTTAGGTAGTACAATGCCAAATACCGTGATGAAACAGAAGTAGGACACTTCTTTTGCCCTTTCCTGAGCTAATGCCATGATTGCTAAGTCAAAGAACTCTTAGGTTTCCTTACAAACACTGCAGTTCTTTCAAAATAAACTTGATTAGGTAAATAAACAAGTACTATCTGGAAAAAAATAAAATGGTCACCATTTGCCTTTAAAACGTCAGCATGCAATCTTTATTATTACTAGCTTTGGTGCTTTAGATTATGAAATAAACCATAAAGAGCTGATGAAATAGTTTACAAGAAGCTTCTATGCAATTGCCCAATTATACTTTAATTATTAACAAGTAGCAAATAACAGTACATATTCCTTAGCATTTTTTTTAAAGTACCTAAATTCATTCTTATTTGCTAAATTCGGGAAAATAATATTTTCAAACTATTTCTGTTAATACTGTTAAAAGTATCATATTTTATAATAAAATAGACTTTTTGTTGCAACATGTTTTAGTTCCCCCTCCCCCAGTTCTGAACCAGGCTGAAACACTATTGAAAGTTTTAAAAGGGTTTTGTTTATGTCACCCAAAGTGTTTATCAACAGGACAGACTACAGTGAAAATTGTTGTTGTAAAATATTTTAGGAGCTTCTTAGAAGGCAACAAGTCTATTTAATTTAATTGGAATTACCCTAACTGTTGAGAATCCTCAATGTCTTTGTCCTATGACCTGCATGATTTCAGATATTCAAACAATTTTTTACATCATTAGTGATTTCATATGTTTGCACCACTGAGTCAAACTGGAACAGATCAGTAGCTTTGAACAGTTACTGTGCTCCTAAGTTTTTGAAGAGGAATCACATTTAACCTCTTTTAATCATCAGGACCCTCACCCGCTTCCATTTCCTTCCATGAATTAGTAGAAAGGTTAAAACTGTTAATGTTTCTTATTTAATTTCTATAAGAACTGTGCAGTGAATCTTGCAAGAAACCTCATCCTCTTGTGTATCTGTTTTTTTTTTTTTTTTGCCAGGACCCTTTCTTCTGTGATACAATGGCAACTGCTGCACCAATGTGCTGCAGTAAAGGAGGTTCAATTTGTATCTGCTATATTAAAGCTCCCCTTCAGTAATATGTCCCCTACTTCTGCCATCATGAAGATTGTATTTATTTATTTAGAACAGGTAAGTGTTCAAAAGAATGAGGGGTGTTTTTTAGTGACAACCTCTATGTAGATTGTCCTACATTTTTCCTGTTTGAGGGTGAGCTCCTGTGTCACCACCCATTCAAGTTTATTTGCTTGTTAAATTGATTGAATCTTTTCCTTTATATACGTGGGTACATGTCACTTTATTATATATACCCTTCCCCTCTTGTAAACTTTATCCTGATATGTTATTCCAGTCATGCATCTCTTTCCACCCCTTGTCCCTTATCCATATGTATACTGACTGCTTTTTATGTAATTAAATGCATGTCTTCTTCTGCACTTTCTATGCATTTGGAGTTTGCTTTGCTAACAACACAGATATTCTGAGGAGAAGAGAAGTCAGGACTTCTTGGATGCTTTACTATGTTTTTTTTTACCTGTTTACTTTAAATTCAAATTAATAAAACCCTTAAAGCTACAACCAAGGATTATGTTTCCCATGTCACTGAGATACAGACTATCCAGCCAATATTAATATGTTTTTTTCCTTCAACCAGAATCCAGTTTCACAGTGAAACCAGCATCCTCAGCTTTGCAAGAAATATTCAACCATTTCATGAATCATGTGATACAGAATATTCTATTATTACCCATTCCATGGACAAGAAACACTTCTGACAATGCCACTGTGAGTGCAACTCACCTTTTTTCAGACTTCCATCTTCTTCAGACTTATTATGCTCTGCTCTGATCTCTTTGACAGCCAAGCCATTTGTCATTGAATGGATAATGACATCAGGTTTCCTACAGTGGCTGTTCATATGATCCTGAGGGTTTGCTCCTTGACCCTCCAAGCCCATGCACCTGGCTTACATTTCATCTCCTTGTCCCTTCAGCCATAGGTTCTACCCTTCTAGGTACTGAATTCCTTTACAGCAGATACCTCCTTCAACTCTAGGGTCTGTTGACCCTTTGTTTTGGTACTTTGTTGTGAAAGGTTTCTGCACTCTTCTAAGTATCACTCAGAAATGCATCCTTTGGGGGACTTGGCTGTATCAAGAGAGACAATGAAATATAGAAAGGTAAATTTGGAGTGATACACTTAAATTCTGCTGTACTTACAAAATTATAGACAGATACATTTGGGATGTTCACTTCTGTTCCACTGTTCTCACCAAATTATAGGCAAGTACATTTGAGGGAAACACCCCTGTCCCACTGTTTTTACCAAATTATAGAGAGTTACAGTTATAGAGATACATCTCTGTTACACTATTATCACCAAATTAAAGAAAGGCACATTTGGAAGATATGTTTCTGTCCATTTGTTCTCATGAATTATATACAGATACATTGGGAGAGTAAAGATCTCTTCCACTGTTCTCACCAAGTTAGAGAGGTACATGTGGGAGGTACAACTCTGCAACACTGTTCTCACCAAATTATTAACAGGTACATCTGGGGGATAAAGATCTGGTCCCTTGTTCTCAACCAAATATACAGAGGTGCATTTTGTAGTTAGACATCTGTTCCATTGTTTTTACTAAATTATTGGTATCTGCATTTGGACAGAGAAACCTCTGTTCTACTGTTCTCTCCAAATTACAGACAGATACATTTGGAGGATACACCTTTGATCCATTGTTTTCACAAAATTATGATGCAATACTCCTCTGTTTGACTGTTATTAGCATAACAGAGGTCACAACAGTACAGTAAAAAAGGGGAAGGATCTAAGTAGGGCATGGATAAAAGACTATAGAAGATGGATCTAAGGGAAGAGCTCCTTAATTAAATAGAGGTGCAAAGACGTTAAATTAATGAAAGAAATATATTACTGAAAGTAAATAGGACCAAAAATGTTAGAAATGTGATAAAAGAGATGAACATAGTAATTAGGATTATTAAGAGAAATTCTTGTGATATAACAGAAATATATAGGATATAATACCATGCAGCTAAATTAATAACAGATAAAGTCTTATTACAAAAGACCCAAATATTAGATGCACGATAAAACAGATGAAGACAGTAATTGGGACTATTAAGAAAAATACTTGTGCTATAGCAGAAATAAATTGGACATATTACCAGACAACTAAATTAATAACAGATAAAGTTTTACTACAAAAACAGGGAGTAATAAAGAAAAGGAAAGGAAGAGATAAAATGCCACCATGAAAGGTAGATAAAACTATAAAGCAGTTAAGACAAGAAATATCATTATTATTAGAATATAGAAGAGAGAACAGAGAATCAAAAATACTTACAAAGATAAACGTGGTAAAAGCAATGCACAGTATCTAAACCGACCGGGATCTATCAATACGCTGTTACAAATAATAAACTAAAAATATCAGAACAGAAAGAGAAACTTAGAATATATGCAGATAAATATAAAGAAAAATTACAAAATTAGCAATTCATTGATGACCAAAAAAAGTTTTATAGAGAGCAGGTAAACAAAGAAAAGGAATAGAACACCATCAAAAAACACATTTTGGAGAAATATTTATGAAGACTGTGGAACGTAACAAAGATGCTGAATGGATAGAAATGTTAAAAAAGCAATAAGGAGTTGTAATGTAGAGGATGTGAAATGGGATGAAGTAACAGCCAGAGAAACTGAAACAAAAATAAGAAAAGCTCCAAGCTGAAAAACCTGTGGCCCAGACAAAGCACTTATTTTTGGCTAAAAGTTTTAACATCTTTACACAAAGATTTAGCCCTGAGTAAGAAGTACTTTTATGCGTATCCTGAATGGACACTAGCCTAGTTAACAACAGGAAAAATGATGCTCTTGCTTAATAGTGAAGGTGCAAGACATCCTAGAAAATATAGATCAATAACTTGTCTTTTGATGATATACAAACTATATACTGGAACTGATGCAGACAGAGTTTACTGTCCTTTAGAAAAAAAAGTCAATTATGGCAATAGAACAAAAGGGTAACAAAAGAAAGTTATTGGGAACAAAGGATCATTTGTTACTAAACAAAACCATAATGGAGAATTATGAAAACAGGAAAATATTAAGTAAGGCATGGATAGATTACAAAAAATGCATTTGACAGCATCTAACATTCATGGGTAAAGATATGCTTAAGAATGTGAAAGATACACCCTACATTGATCAATTACATTACTGTGACCATAAAACAGTGGCAAACCACTTTGCAGTTTGGCCATGACAAAGGGCAAATTATTAGCCTAAGGATAAAAATTCAAAGGGGGATATTCCATGGCAATTTTATGTCACTCATGCTGTTTTGTCTTGCCCTTAACACATTAAGCTCTTTACTTAACAGGTTTAGCTATGGTTACAATTTGGCTTCCAAAAAAACAACCTCAATTACAGATTTTGCATCTACTTTTTGTGGATGACTTAAAACTGTATAGTTCATCAGATGAGGAGCTGAAAGCACAACTGCAAGTGGTTAAAACTTTTTTCAGATGATAAAAGAATGTAATCTGATATTGATAAATGTGCAAAAGCAACATTTAAAACAGGAAAGATGCAGTATTAAAAAATATCAATCTGGGACAGGAGTGTAATATAAAGAAACTTGAGCTGGAGGGAGTGTATAAATATTTGGGAATTGATGAAGGATCACGAATAGAACATGAACAAATTTGAATAACACTCAGTAAGGAACACTTAAGAAGACTAAATACTGAAAACTGCCTAGGCATTTGGGAATAAAGTCCAAGATATAAACCAATTTACTCTTCTTGTTGTAAGTTATAGTTTTGGGGTGACTGACTGACCTCAAAAGCTATTGGATCAATTGGTCAGGAAAACAAGAAAAATGCTTCATGCATATCAAATTATATGTAAAAATCAGTGTATACTAAGATTATATATTCCTTTTTCTGAAGGAGGTATGGGCTTCCTCAAAAATGACTGCATGTATAGATCTGTAGTCATGGAACTGCTGACCTTAACAGATCTAAAATATGGTAACAGTTTTAAAGCATGAGGAGAAAGAAGTCTAAGATGACTTCTCTGCTTAGTTCGGCAGAAATATTTTGGTGTCAAGGAGGAATGGAAATCAAACCAGAAGTTGACAAAAATCAGACAGCAACTAAATGTGCTAAAAAACAAAAGAAAGAATATAAGGAGAAGGATCAGATGAGAAGGAAAGAAATGTGGAAAAGGCACAAATATTGTGGCAATTACAGAGATCTCTTGGAACAAAGTTTATGTTGTTCAGGATTTGACACAGGAATGGTTAAAGAAAGGGGAATTTAAACCAAAAGATGAAGGGCTAATAATGGCTGCCAAGGACAGTGGACTATGTATACATTGGTTTATAAAATCCATTGAAAAGATGGGAGAAACAGGAAATGCAGTTTCTATAAAAAAGAACTAGAAACAGTCACACATCTTGTTGTTAGGTAACGCACTCATGGCAGAGGGCCTGTATACTGAAAAGCACAATAATGTGGCAAGATTGTTGCATTGGGGATTGTGCAAACTATTCATATTGAAGTAGCAGAGAAGCACTGGAATAATAAACCACAAGGCATTGTAGAGAACCATGAAGTTTGCATCATATGGGATCTCCTATTATCAACAGTTCAAAAAGATAGATGCAAGAAAACCAGATATAGTAGTTCACGAAAAAAGACAAAAGCAGCATTAATTATTAAAATTGCTACACCTAGTGATCACACTGTCTTACATATGGAGAGACACAGAGTCATAAAATACCAGGATTTGCAGGCAGAAAAGAGAACAATATGGAAGAAAGATGCCCATACAGTTCCAATAGTAGTAGGAGCAACAGGTCCAATAAAAAGAAAGAATATACTGTTGTATTTAGATATGCCTACAATATATGTAACACCATATGAATTAGGAGTCGGTTCTGGGTTCATTGTGGGTGCTGGGAAGAACACTTTTGGCTAACATCAAAGATGAAACATTATTAATTTCATGAACTTTAATTGTACCCTGACTTAGGAATGGGGTCCATTTCCGTCATTGTATTAGAAACCCAAAAGTCTTGAAGAAGTTAAAGGTACATTTTGAGGATACATCTCTGTTACATTGCTCTTACAAAATTATATAGAGGAACATTTGATGGGATACTCCTCTTTTCCAGTGTTCTCACCAAATTAAAAAGCTGTACATTTGGAGGGAGTAATCTCTGTTCCACTATTCTCATCAAATTAAAGAGGGGCATATTTGGGTAGATACTCTGTTTTTTGAATTTCTCCAACTCTTTTGTGTTTCTAATACCATGACGGGAATGGACCCCATTCCTATGTCAAAATATGATTAAAGTTCATGAAATTAGCATTGTTTCAATCTTTGATTTTAGCCAGACGTACTCTTTGCAGCACCCACAGGGTGCCCATATTAATGACTCCTCCTGCAATTCGGACAGAGTTACATGTATCGTTAACATATCTAAGTACAATTGTAAATTCTTTTTTATAAGACCCATTGCTCCTACTACTATCGGAACTGTCTGGTTATCCTTCCTCCACATTTTCCTCATTTCTGCCTGCAAAGCCTGGTATTTTATGACTTTGTCTCTCTCTGTATGTAAGACACTATATTCACTGGGTGTAGCAATTTTAATGATCAATGCTACTTTTGTCTTCTTTTCATGGACTACTATATCTAGTTTTCTAGCATCTATTTTTGAACTGTTGGTAATGGGTGATCACATGTGATATAAACTTCATCATTTTCTATAATGCTTTGTGGCTCATGTTGTCAGTGTTTTAAGCTACTTCAATATTATAATGTTTGCACAATGCCCAATGCAACAGTCATGCCACATTATTATGCCTTTCAGTATGCAGTCCTGCTATTTGTATATCACAACCAGCAAAAAGATGTGCAACCATTCCCATTTCTGTTTTACAGACCCTACATTTGTCTGTTTCTCCCACATGTTCAATGGACTTTGTAAACCAACTTGTATGTAGTCTACTATTTTGGGCCAGCAATATTAACCTTTCATCTTTTGGTTTAAATGTACCTCTCCTTAATCATTCCTGCATTCGCTCCTGATCAACATGAGGTTGTTCCAAGACTTTTCTATACTTGCAACTATATTTATGCATTTTCCACATTTCTTGCCTACTCATTTGATCCTTCACCTTATATTCTTTCTTTTGTTTTTTGTTTTTTTTTGCCACATTCAGTTGCTGCCTGATTTTTATCTACTTCTGGTTTGATTTCCATTCCTACTTGATGCCAATATGCTTCTGCTAAACTAAGCAGGGAAGTCATCTTAGACTTATTCTCATGTTTCAATATTTTCAATATGTTTGGGTCTTGTGAGGTCAGCAGATATGTATGTAGTCTCACGATTGCTGATCTATACATGCAATCAATTTAGAGGAGGCCCATACCACCTTCAGAATGGGGAATATATAGTTTTGGTACGCAATGATTTTTAATTTGATGAGCATGAAGCATCCTTCTCATTTTTCTGTCCAACCTATCCAACACCTTTTGATCTCAGTCAATCATTTCAAAACTGTAAGTTAGGACCGGAAGAGCAAATTGGTTTATAGCTTGGACTTTGTTCCTAGATGTCAATGCTGTTTTCAGTATTAAGTTAAGTCTTTTAAAATAACCCTCACTAAGTTTATTCACATTTGTTTATGTTTTATTGTTAATCCTTTATCAATTCCCAAATATTTATACACACCCCTCTTGCTCAAGTTCTTTTATATCACATTCTTGTCCCAAACTGATGTTTTCTTGTTTGACTATTCTCACTATTCCAGAGGTCACAGCAGTACAACTGGTCATCTTTTTAGCAGCCCCTATGATAGTAGTGGTGACATTGCAGATCCATAGGTGTATAAGGCACTTCCCTGAATTTTTGGCCAATTTGCCTTGAGATGAAGTGTCTCATTTCTCTCTTTTGGAAAGTTACCTGTAGATGGTAAAATAATGCAGTCTTCAAAGTGTTTCTTTGTACACTGGAGTTCCACATATAATGCACTATAATATTTCCTTTAAATGTTTTCAAGACCCTAATTAATAAGGGATACAGTCTCTGTTTACATCCAAAGAGAAAACTCCTTTAATTCTGTCAGTTCTTAACTCATAAGGGATAAAGTCTCTGTTTACATCCAAAGACAAAACCCCTTTAATTATGTCAGTTCTTAACTCTGCAAAAGCACAGTTCAAAATAAAACAGAATAAGAATTGTATGATTCTCTTTTTGTCAATACATCATTCCTTGCCATTTTAATTTGTTCTTTGTTAGTGACTTGGAGTTAGAATTCTTCAGTTAAAAGCTGGTGCATAATGCTAGTATACCTCCTGGGACAATGGTGTACCCTGTAGGAAGCTATTAAGTCTACAGCACATCTCTCAGCTCAAATACTGATCCATCAGACTTCAAATGGTACAAACTGAGTATAAGAAACAAGAATACTTTACTTCAAACCAGCAAAAGACAATTGCAGTGAGACCAGTGTAAAATAGAAAAACAATCATGTGGTATATAACACTACATTGCTTTGACTTGACATTGGCTTACATTGGTTTGTCTGCAGGAGAAGACAATTAGCTTATTTGGTATGCCCTTTAAATAATAATATTCTACCTCCTCTTTATTTCTTCCTTCACTCACATGTGCTCTAAACCTGAACCATGCCTTCCCAAATGCTTATCTAATTTCCTCTTCATCACCTATTTTATAGGCAATTCCATAGATCCACAATACTGACCGCAAAGATATAATTTCGCAGATGCAAAGACTAGTAGCTTTCTACAATTGTATGTATAACTTGATGAGCAGCAGAATAGACTGGGAGAGGAATCTGTTTTGCATTTTACTGAGTATTATGGGTAAAATAAGTGAGACACATGGCTCAGGAAATTTACTGTTGACAAGATACCTATCTCATAACATTATTAGGCCCACTGTTGATAAGGATAGACCTGCTAACACCAGATATAATGCTCTTTCAAGCCTGCTATAGCATCAGATGTAGTATTTTAAAATAAGAAAAAGATTTCTGTGTGCAGATACAAATGTTGAGCTGAGTGTCCTTGGGGTACAGTTCAGAATGAACTTGTCAAACTGATGCTCACTGAAAAAGTATTGCTCAAGAGATCAGAGATGAGGGAAGGGACTGAAGTAATAAGAAGCTTGCTCTGACCATAGACCATATTAGCTAATGTAGTAAATCTGCCTGTGAAGAACTGATAATAACACCTGACCCTATTTCCCTGGTCTGCAACCTTTATGAAGCAAATAGTTCACCAGTGTGAACTTTCTGGAACAGTGTGTGCCATCTACAAAGCCTGGCTTGTGAATGTGCACCATGGATCTGTTCCTTTGCACTGCCATGGTGGACATCTGCCAGTATTTTCATGGGTGTATGCCACCACTGAACTTGGTAGGCAAGTCTGTTACAAGTCCCTGTATGTCATACCATTCTTCATGAATTACAGCATGTCCAGCTGTCCCTACAGTTGTTGCATTTTATCATGCAGACTATACAGGGCACTCAACATCTCTGACATAGAGTGAGCAGTGTCTCCTGTGCCTGGGTCGCAGACCTCCACATACTCTTGTTGCCATGAAGGATAACATTCAGACCATGGAATGACTTGGAATCATGTCAGTGATGGTCATCTGCACAGCTTTCCCCTATGCTCTGTGCATGCACCTTGGAGGCTGTGCAGCTGTCTGATGTCATCTGAAGTATAACACATTAGTAGCTGGGGAGGGTGTGATGATATCGGCTAGTATCAACATAGCCAGCTGGAGTTCTGTAAAGAATGATATGTCCTTTGAATATCAAACTGATTTATACAAGATACTTGTGTTACAAATGTATTAGAACTGTATGGCATTTGAATATAAAACTGACTTGCACAAATGCATATGTTACATATGTGTTATGTATTTCAAAGACATGCATCCAGAGCATTTCTTCCTGGTCCTCTGCTGAAAATTGGCTTTATTCCTAGTCGGACTTTCCCGGTAAACACACGTCAAATAAATAAATAAAATATTAGAACTGTATGGCATTTGAATATCAAACTGATTTGTACAGATGCTCATGTTACAAATGTATTAGAACTGTGTGGCATTTTAAAATCAAAATGTGTTTGCAGAGTTACTGGTGTTGAAAGATATATCAACAGTGGGCCCTACTGGACAGGGAAGGAATATACATGTGATACTGTATGTATATATATGTTAGCAAAGGATGCTGGAAGAGAAGGGCATAAACAGCTAGCTTACTTCTTACTTTAAGAAGAATACTGTTAATTGGACCACCTGTTGTGTCATGGAAGTGCTTATCTCACAGCTCTGAATAGGACTGGAGATGTCATGTCTGGAGGAAGCCTTTGTTCATTAGCTCAGTAAAAAGAGGGGAAGCCCCAGTCACTTCCATAAACATTAGCAAAACCTTAGATTTGCATCTTATCAAATCTATGCTAACATCCTGCCTCAAGCTTTAAAGGAGAATAGTGTGAGAACCTATAGTCAGGTTAACAGATGAGGTCATTCTGCCAACATCTTGGAAATGTTAGATATTACAAAAAGAAATCTCTCAGTATTGAGTATTCTTTGGGCCTAACAACAAGAAGGACGATTCACCACATCATTTGCCTTGCTCTGTTAAGTAAGTAGGGAATAGTAATTCTCCTAGATTCAGTCAGGAAAATATAGTGAAGCTTATTTTAGATATTGTTTTATTTATTTGTCTGAGTCAGTCCATCAATGTTATTTTCAATATTTCCTGTGATTTTAACTCTGTGGTTTACTGTAAATATATGTTCAGTATTTTTATGTTTTTTATTATTTTGTTATTAAATATATTTAAAATGCTTATTGTGGCTGGTCCTTTTAGAAAGTATTTAACCTTTGAGAGTCCTTATATTTATTTGGTGACACTGTGTGAGCCACTCTTGAAGGCCTAGCTGTCTTGATCAACTACTACCATATATATTAGTATTAATATTACATACTATAATTGGACACCCTTTGTTAAGGGTAGAATAGTTGATTGTGGAGTGTCTGGTGGCAGTGATAACTATCTTATACTCTGGGCAGAAGGGGGAACTGCAGGTAGATTTATACCAGCCTTTCCCAGGTATGTGTGTGTGAAAAATCAAATCTCTCAGTGTGCATGTCAACTACTTGGAGCAGGGACATGAAGCATTGGTGTCACAGAGAGGGTGCTAGAGGACTTGGCTTGGACACTCAGCTGAGAACTTAACCCTATAGCTGTGGTAGTGGGGAGCCTTACTGGGGCCCTGAAGGGAGACAGTTATAAAGAAATCCAGACCCAAGGTTGACTGCATTCCCTGTGTGCCCTTAAGGGAAATTGTACTTGGTGCAGAGAGCTGCAACTGGAAATGCTGAGTTTATCCATTTGTATTTCAAGTGAACATCCCTCTCCAGTATCAGTGGTGAGGATTCAGGCTCCTTGACTACTGGCCCAGTGTGAGGACATCATGGGGGGGGGGCTAGAGTGGACTGGACATTTATCATTAAATGCAGGTGATGATGGTTATTCATCTTGCCCCTAGCATCATCAACATCTTAACTGTGAGTTGTGCCTGACTGCCGTGCAATGTTAGTGTTGTTGATAGTACCACTGCTGTGTCAGACTGTGCTTTTCTATGACACCATCATTGTCAAACAAACAGTGACCTGCTGATATTAGACATGTCCTGACATGTTATGCTGGAATCTGTACCAGTGAAAACTGAGAATCATCCATCCATCCACAACCCCTTTTTCAATTTTTGCACAAGGGGTCAGGGTGTCACTTCAACAGTGACAATCTTCTAGAGCCAAGGTTCACACCAAGCAAATGCATTCAGATAATAGACCTGTGGAAATGCTGGGTTACAGATGTCACTCCCACCATCACATAGCACCCAGTCTGCTTCATGCCAATCGTATGCATTACCTTTGGGCACATATAGTACATACTTTGAGGTTGTTGTTGCTGTTGTTGTTGTAGTCCTGATGTCCCAGGAGGACAGATATGCATTTTTTTGAGTAAACTATTCATAGTAATGAGTCACTGTCCTACATTTATGGAGCATTGTAGTATTGACCTGGTGCATCCACTATGAATACATGGGTAGCCATCATCATCATCACTAACTCAGCTACTAAAGCCAAGCTACTGCCAGGTATGAGGGCTCTCTCACTTTCCATGTACAGGGATAACAGGAATTCCTTCATTTCCATGAGATGCCTCTATGTTGGTGGTCTACCTCCTGTGGTTAACCTGCCTCTGGCAGTTTCCCGTTTCTTGACCTTGGCGTGCAGTATATCAGTGATCATGCGGTACTTCTCTACTACTGTCGTATTATGGACACTTACACTATTGATGCTCTGCACCAGTCACTGCCACACCTTCTCAAAGAAGGCCTTGTTTGTATTACCCTTCTCAAGGGAATGCCTGCCATGTGTGCATAGGGCCTGTAGTAGTATCTCTTTCTCCATTAAAGTGAACATTTCTAGCCATTGCTGTTCCCTTGGCCCCATGTTAAGAAGTGTACATCTGTGAGTTACACATATGTATCAGAGTGTGCATATGCATTGCTGCTCATGTCACTCAGCAATTATTGCAGCACTGTCCCCTGCCCCCATTAAATGGCCAAAGCCCTGTGTGTTACTATACTGTCACCATTCAGACACTATGCCATAATGCTGGCATCAGCATGTATGTTACTACTGCTTGCTAGACACTAGAACTGGACTGACAGCACAGGCTGTGTCCTCTGTAATGGGGCTTTATGCACCCTGTAGCATGTCTTGAAGTCCATGTACATAAGGTATGCTGTTACAAAGCATTTATGAAGAGTTCATGCTTGACTGCTGTCTATGTTTACAATTTGCCTAAATGTTATCATGTTTTATGTTGCTGTTTTTATGATGGCATTGGCCGTGCTTGCTGGAGCCATGTTTATATTGTTTTCTAGTGCTTTTATGATAATGTTTTTAATTTATTATTTTTTTTGTGTTTAGCTTATTCAAGATCTGATCCATAGAGCATCTTTACTGGAAAATATAGGAAAATATAGATCACCCAGGGAAGTGTACTGTTATACTGTGGAACACTGGGATACAAATGATATATTCTGACTGGTAGCAATACATTTATACAACATGTACTACAGTAATTGCAAAAAAAAAAAAAAAAGAAAAACAGAATACATTCCATTTTAGCTGCTGTCATTAATATTATTGCAGCTGATGCCATTTATACTACTAAAGTAGTTATTTATCTTGCTAACAGATCTGTGAAATGCAACATTACAAGTTAATTATGTCATAATGAAGTACTTAAGTAAAGGTGCAGCAGATAAAAGAACAGCTGGTGAAGTCACAATGGAGTCATAGAAACATACTATCAAAATCAACTAGGGAACTGCAGATTAAAAGAAAAAAAAATAAAGATTTTATTACAAAGGTTAGCACTAGAAAATAAATGCAGTTGTATGAATTGGGAAATGCAGTGACCAGAAACAAATTATGCACTTTATCTTCATTTGTGATGTGTGCGTGCTATAACTCCTTAGTGACCCTCCTCTAATGAGTAATGCCCTGCCTATTCACTCATGAAACAGAAGAGTACATACCGATTTAGACCATCATCTATCCATATTGATGTGCCCCCTCCTTTGAAATCATCATTTATCACTGCTGTTTTCATGAAATCATTTTTATGTATGTACAGGAAATGTCTGAGAAAAAACCCTTTGGGCCAGGACTTGCTTATGTATTAAGCTTTATAGAAAAGGATTACATGATTAGATTGGAATGATTAATGCTGTTGACCTATAATTTTTAAAAATATGAAACAAAAGACAGTGACAGGATTAGCATATATCATAAACTGTCTAGTCAACTGAACTGCAGACTGGAGCAAAGTTACAAAGAGAAAATGTAAAGGAAATACCAAATCAGCTAAGAAAAAGGCAATATTACGAAGAGGCAGCAAAAATATAAGCTGGCATTCAGTGCATAAATACAAAGAATAGAGAATATGAAATATATTATTCTATCAAGCAATAAAATTAGGGAACAGGGTAAAGTACTCAAAAACAGTAATAGACCAGGAACAGTGATTTCAAGGTAGTCAGAATGATAGCATCAAGTGAAAGTGTTAACAAAGGAACCAAGAAATGGAGGAGAGAAGAACCTTATATAAAGTCAGTCACCTGATTTGATGGTCTTGATGGTTTGATGGTAATCATTTGAAACAGTAGGACCACAATGAGCGATTCTCGAAATGCAGAGAATGAATCATTGAAAAAAAACAAACTTGCATATACTAAGTCGAGATGACAGTTTCTTGGAATGTTCCCTTTTCTCCAAGGCATGGCAATTTGGAGTTGGTATATACAAGTTCAGAGGGTGTGGGGGGCTTCCCTCCAAAAAAAGAAAAACAAGTTTAAAGAAGAACACTGATGTTCAAGATTTGCTCTTCTCATTTAGTTTCACTCTTTGTTTTTTGGTCTTTCGGCACTTGGTATTATGAGTGCCGACATTTCATTAGGGAGCCCTTTTGGATTGTTATTTAATATTGTTATTTAAGGAAGCAAACATCTTTCATAAATGCATCCCTTCAAGATATACATATTTTTTTCTGAAATCAAGAGATTTATAGAAGCTATTTCCAAAGATCAGTACCTTAAGAGCATAAAAAATGTACATTCCACTATATTCATACAGGTTGCACATTACTGTTCCTTTATTCTTCTGCTATAACTAGAAACTACTCTAATCTGACAGCTCAGGGGAAAGTGAAAGCAAAGAATGCAATTAGAAGCTACTGTTACGTTCATAACAGTTATGTCCCAGTTCATTGTCAGAAAAGAAATTCAGTCTATATCATTTATTTTAAGTGAAACCTTTGAACATGTTTGAGTTGAAGGTTTTCATTTAGTTCTTGTGAGAAATTCTTAGATCACATAGCAAATCAGCTGTGACACAGAAAGCTTACTGATTGAAAATTATTTGCAATATAATTCTATTATAATCCTTTTTTAACTATTAAATGGTTAACTCAACATAACAGAATACCATTATTCTATATTAATGCACTAGTTCTGGTAAGTGTGAGCATTTTTTGTATTTCTGCAAGGAAAATGTTTTATTAAAAGTAGTTTTATATATATATATATATATATATATATATATATATATATATATATATGGGTCTACTTCTATTTACTGAATTTACACTTCTTTGAATCGGAAATTGCTGACTCCACTTCAGGGAAACACCATTCAACCAAAACCATGGACTACCGACCTGCTTTCCCTGGGAAACAAACCACTTGGCCACCAGGGTGAACCTTGCAATTTTCTCAAGTGTAGTGCGATCTTGGAATTGGTATAGTTAGTTGGGGGTGTGGGGGCCCCCCACTTGGGTGGGTTTAATTTTTTTCTTTTGACTTTTTTCCCTGTGGCCTACTTGTTTGTTTCCCAGGGAAAGCAGTTCAGTAGTCCGTGGTTTCGGTTGAATGGTGTTTAGCTAAAGTGGAGTCAGCAATTTCCAATTTGAAGAAGTGTAAATTCGGTGAGTAAAAGTCGACCCATATATATATATATATATATATATATATATACACATCTATATATAAACCTAGTTTAGTGAAGTGGAGTGTCGTCATGGAACTTATAAACAAAGACATTGGTAATCGCCAAACTCTGGACCCCACCCAGTTCGGGTTTGTAAAAGGAAGATCATGTTTCCTAAACCTGATTGACTTCTTTGAAGCAGTGACCAAAGCCGTAGATGAGGGTAAGGTGGTTCACACAGCCTAACTAGATCTCGCCAAGGCTTTTAACACCATCCTCCACTCTGGAATTATAAATAAACTCACTAAACTAGGTATAAATCCCTATGTCACAAGATGGGTTGTCAACTGGCTCACTGGCAGAACCCACACTGTGAAAGTAGCAGACTCCAAATCCGACTTCAGACCAGTGACAAGTGGAGTACCACAGGGTTCAGTCCTGGGTCCTCTCCTGTTTGGTATCTACTTTTCTGAAGTACAGGCTAACACAGAAGGTCTTTGGCTAACAAAGTTCACAGATGACTGCAAACTAGGAGCCATAATTGAAACTCCTAACGATGTGGACATCCTACAAAAGGGCCTCACTGAGGCAGATGCCTGGTGTCAAAGCCATGGCCTTAAGCTCAATGCCAAAAAGTGCATTGTCATCACCTTTGGTAAAAACTCTGTACCCATGAGCTGCCACATAGGTGGTAGTCTATTTAACACCAAAAGTATGATAAGAGACCTTGGGACACAGGTGGACAGTAGTCTCTCCTTTGATAATCACATCGCCACAGTAGTCAGGAAATCCTTCTTGTAGTCTTTCCAGTATCAAAGGAAGAATATTCTCTATGTTTTACTACACAAACTATTATTTACAGAATTACAAGTATAATAATCGCTAACGCCATATTTTTTTATCTAAGTAGTATGTATGTATTTACACCATTTGCAGAAGCCATATTTGTATACCTATCTTACTAATTAAAATGTATTGCATAGAGCACTGCAATTGCACACCAAAACTGTGAAAAAATAAACTTGTTAAGGACATCCCTAGTATGAGATCCAATCTTAACAGTGCTTAGGGGTGCTTAACAAATACTTATTAAGGACACCTTAGATCAAGACTAAGAGTAGAAAGTGGCAGTTGGCAAACAGAAGTGGCAGAAGGTGAACCAACTTTTAAAAGCCTTTAGATGCTTATAAACACAAACCGTGACAGAATGAGGTATCTAACATCTTTAAAGCCATTTAAAGCCATTTCTTCTACAGAGGAGCACTTCATTTCTGCCTGATGCTTGTCTGAAAGTGCTAGGTGCTTTACAGTCTTTCAAACTACTTTGTGCTTTTGTAACTGTAGTACATGAAGCAGATAAAACTCCATGCACTACAGAGAATTATGAGCAGGTCTCTGATCATAACCAGCTTCATGTGTTCTCAACATGGATTCCAAGATTCACATTTCACACTTCTCTCTCAAGGTAAACTTCTGAACATTCATGTCACAAATGCATAATAAGCTGGTTATGATTGGAGAGCTGATCATAATCTTCTGCATTGTGTATATTCTTTAAAATGTTTTTTAAAGCTGCCACTGTTCATATATGAAAATCAAGGACCATCATGTATAACTTCCCATAGTGGCTGACTGGTCACCAAAATCTTGAAATTATTAGATAAAATGCTCTTTATCTGTTCACAGCACATGCATATAACTTTGTGTTTGTCTAGGACTTGCTCCTCTGCAGACATAGTAGATGGTTTGTGGGTGAATATTAAAGGAACCATACGTACTTACATTCTATTGTGAAAAAGCATTGCATTTTTAGGGTGGAGTGGAATAATTATTTACCCTTTTACCATCCACTAGCAGTAGAAAGTGGTGAAGTGTGATGTGATTTAAATCTCTTCAAGTCAGAGCAGTAAAAACAGCATGGACAGCCCATGACTCGTGTAATTGCTTAGGAGACAAAGGCAAAAAAGTTATGCACAGCATAGATCATCAGCAGTGATCTGGGACTGTAAACTGATGCAGGGTGGTGCAAGGTCTCCTGGTTAAATTAATATATTTTAGAAAAAAGACAAAAATGACAAGAAATAAAGCATGAATGAACTACAGCGCAACTTATTCTCCCTAGCACCTTGGCTGTGAGATTTCTAGGGGAACCAGACAAAAGCTGTGCACTTCCATCACTTCATTGTGCCATACAAATTCACTTTAATTAATGAATGAATCAAAACATATAGTTAATAAACAATCAAATCAAAGCTGCACACATAACAAATATATAGTGAATTATTCAGATTATGTAGGAAAGTTTGCTTAAAGGAATATGTTTTGAAAACTGAGGGCTCAAACGTGTCTGCTTTGATGGATGAAGACTGACAGTTTTATAATAATGTGGAATAATTTTAAAGACTTAAATGTAAATGATCTATCAGTTTATCCTATTGACAGTGATCTCAATTCTCAGTATGTTATCCAGTCTTTTTTCACTAAGGGTTATAATCATATTTCCTTACCCTCTTTTAAAAATCAAAGCTTTTTCTGCCGATGAAGGTAAATCCAATAATTAATGTTTTTGAAAAAGTATATGAGAATGAATTATGGGTTAAAATTTTAAAGCATATCTGTTATTTTAAGGAATATAATTTTAGCAAAGATGAAGATGAAATGCTTTGAAGATTTTGCAGTCTCTTAGAAAAGAGGAGGTGAAATGTAGAGCCAATAAAGTGGGAAAGATTATTATCATGAATTAATATAGTTATTTGAGCATATGCAGTACTTTGTTAAACAATGAATTTGATTATTTGTAGGTAGAACAAAAATAGTATTTTGATTACAAGCATATGCTACAGACTTTTTGATGAGGATGTTGAAGTATTGTATAACAAATGTCCCTTCTTTCCTATTTTTATGCCATGCCAAAAATATATGACTGCTGTGAATCCTTTGGGTCATCCCATCATTTCAGGTGTGAGGAATTACTTGAAATGTGTAGGTATGTTGTTGGATAGTAGTTCTAAAGATTTTTTGGACTGGCAAATTCTCATATTAGCAACACATGTGAGGTTGTCGTCAGATTTAAGAATAGAAAGTGGTGTGATTATTTTGCTTATGATTGGATGTAGTCAGCTTTTACACTTCTATTCAGCATGGTATTAAAGTCATTTCACACTGTCTAGGTGAAGGCCCATTTGCTTCTTATATTCTGTCTGTTTTGCATTTTTGTTTGACTCGTATTGATTTCAAATATGAGAATAATTGGTTTATTCAGGAAAAAAGGTATGGGCAGTAGGTGTATAGTTTACTTCTGCCTATACAAATATATTTATGCCAGAATTTGAGAGACTTTTTATGTTTGGTGCATATGGGTTTGTGATAAAATTTGCTGAATATCAGAGCTACACCGATGATTTGTTATTTTTATGTAAGTGTAATAAGCTGAATATGATTTCTTTTGTTGATATTTTGAATAAGAATGATGGAGGTATATCATTTAATTTTTGTTTGTTGGATAATAAATTGGACGTTTTGGATATTTATTTATAGGATAACATTAGTTGTACATTAAGAGTATGTCTGCCAACATTTTTTTGCATGCCTCAAGTCACCATGCTTCACATCTTATTTGTTTTTTACTTCTAGGAGAATTCATCAAACTCAGAAATATTACTAATGATGATAATGCTGACTTGAAGTTGATAGTTGATGTCAGGTCACATTTACTTGAAAGAAATTATTCAGTACAGTGATAAGTGTGAAGATAAAGTTTTTTGTGGTAGTGAAGTTTTAGAGAGGTGTGTAGAGTCTTTTTCTTCTCCCTTTCTTTTCACAAACCCAGAAAATAGTGAGCATGTTGATAAGCTGTATTATGTGACTAAATTTACTAATGTTTTCTGATATTTTTGTGAAAGTAATTAAAGACAACTGACATATTTTAATGAATGATGTGAAGTTAAGACAATTACTTCCTAAGAGTCTCGTTTTATCTCAGTGTCATGGTTTGAATTTGAGTGAATTATTAACTTTTAAAGTTGTTAATAATATGAATGTGTGAGATGGGGGCTGTATTTATGTGGTAGACACAATATGTATTGGTTTGTTTTAACGTGGGCTAATTTTGGTATTATTGGCAAGTTATATAAATTGAAGGAATGTTTCTCCAAGTTTGTGAAGTTTAGTAGTATATGCTCTTAAATGTTCCTGTTTACCAGTTAATTGATATATTGGGGACAGACAATGAACAAAGTAGAAGTTCCGCTTTTAAAACATTTTTCCAAAAATATGGAACAAGGACATTTCTGTTCCCATTGCTCGTCATGCAGCTCAGTGTCATAATATCAGTGTTAATAGTATTAATAAATTTTATTTTACTGTTTTTGGCTGGTGTTCATTTTCTGGGGGATATGTTGTATTTGCTTTAAATAATTTGGAAGAAAGAATAATATTAAATGTAGGACCTTGATTCTATTGGATTTGAACAATGAAATTTCATGGTAATAATTAATTAATTAATTAATTAATTAATTAATTAATATATTATTTCTCATTTAACTTAATATATTAGGGCAATATTAGTGATGTTTATTATAAATGCATTTTATATGAGCATATGTGTGTGTTCGTATGTGTTTGTGTGTGGCTTTAACTTGACTGTTTATTGATTAGATGTTTTTTATTTATTAATTAATCAAGTAAGTGAATGTATATGGTGTACTTAATGGATGGAAGTGCATTGCTCCTGTTTGGCTTACCTAGATGGCCCACAGCCAAGACACTGTAGACCAGCAAATCAATTCTATTACATTCGTGCTTTGTTTCCTGTAGAAGTTTGTTGTGTTTCATATGTTGTCTTAGTTTATTGTGCTTATACTTTTAGCAAAAAAAAATTATTTAGACTCTCCTATTTAATTTAGCAGGGAAAATGCAACAAATAGACTACTGCTTAGATTACCTCAGACTTCCAGTGGGGTAAATAAAAGCATTAGTAACAACACAGAGATATGAATATCTGGACAAATGAACTGGTAACTTCGCTGGC
Source organism: Protopterus annectens (assembly GCF_019279795.1). NCBI lineage: Eukaryota > Metazoa > Chordata > Ceratodontiformes > Protopteridae > Protopterus > Protopterus annectens. The sequence goes on along the minus strand of NC_056737.1, from coordinate 590,044,937 downwards.
AACAAATGGCAGGAATGAGAACAGCAAAATTACCTGACACAAATGCTGCCATGTGTACTTCCATACATTTAGAAACCTAGCATTGACAGGCTACATATTAAAACCTAGGTCTTCAGACAGTCATGCATCTCCCTTGTGACACGCACCCTTTGGCTATATTGGGAAATAAAGCTTTTTTTTGCTGTTGTAAATACATTAAAATATGCAAGCAATGCCTTTCAAAAACATGCAAAAGTAGGCCTGGCTTTATGGTACAGAGAGATGAAGCCATGACTGCAGCTGGGGTTCAGTTAGCTTCCTTGTACTACAGGAACCAGGTAGGGAGGGGGAAGACTGAAGGAGCATAGCCTGCTCCCCTCTCACAGGGTTTGCACACATTTAGGGGCATATTTGGCAGGTGTAATTTCCCAGGTCAAAACTGGGGAAACTGCCACCCACTTTCACAGTTTGCCAATCCACAGTTAGTTTTTGTGTCTGTAATACAATACATTGGAAGGGCACATTAACCACAACACCCCAAAATCATTTAATGCCTTTAGCATTTATAGCCAGATCAAATCCAGTTTTGTAGTAATGCCACTGCATAACTGCAGCGGTGATCTTGATGAAAGAAATGTATCCAATCTTACCAGTCAATTCTGGTGCTGCTTCTTCAGAGGATGGCAAGTCCACCAGACTCAGGAGTTCATGAAAGTGATATTTCCCTCCCAAAAGTGTCCCCATTTGATAGTATAATTTCTTCACTCTTGCTGAAAACAGTCTGGACAACTTCTGCCCTTCCCTCCTGAGTCTTCAGATGCTTACCAGGTGCTTACCTCTTTGAAGCCATTTGAAAGTCATTCTTCATGATTTCAACAAACTCCTCAAATAGTCCTGCCTTCATTTCACTGACTGCTGCAGCTGTTGTCTTTCTGACCTGTTGTCACCTATTGGTCGGACCTAGAGAACTCCTTAATAGCACTGCATGAAAGGCTTCTTTATTTCTTTCTTTAAAGCGATGGTTTCCATCTTTGTTGACATCCACGCAACCACCATTTGCCATGGCTCTGTTAAAAGTTAAACAAGTATTGATATCATCTTTATAAATTCACTAAAACTCCACCACTCAAAGAATCATGTTTCAAAACAATTCCTGTTATATGACATGTTTTGAACTTCACTTCTTTTTCCACATTACTAATTATCCAAGAACTATTTGTAAACACAAAATAATTACTACTGATGATTCCATCTGTATCTGTTATACTGTTCTAATTTTAGATTATAATGTTGTGACTACATCACAAACATTAATTTCATTGTAACAAACTATGACCTGACGTATGAAGATAACTCTAAAGACTGCACATTCCCTCTTTGTTGCTAGTAAGGTCAGAATTCTCTAGATTCTATTCCCATACCAGGTTCTTGGATTCAAGCTGCAATTCTGATACTGTAGTGTGCGTGCTCCTCTTCTGAGGTGCCATCTTTTGGATAAGGTGTTAAGCTAAGAATGCATCTGCTTGAAATAGTGGACATTTTGGCAAATGTTTACTAATGATACAAAATCATGCTGTTTGACTCTCTACTCAGGTGTATATGTTGTATTAGCCCTTGCCCTTGTAGCATGTGTTGTGGCGGAAAAGTGTCTAAATTCACTTACTCGACAGATAAATTAAAAATGTTAAAAGATCCAATGGCATTTAGTGGAATGTTTTGGTATCCTGTCCAGGCTCCTAGTCATGAATAAATACTCCATCAGAAAATAGGCCACAGGTCAACTATGACTAACCTACTCAACAAAACTGTAGCTAGTTAGATAGGTAAGCAGGCAGATAGGATCTTAATAGAAACAAAAATATTGCACTTTTGAAAATTTACATGGTGTTTAATTGCTGGAAGAGAAATGTAAAGAATGTAAGGGGAATACAAACATAAATGCTCTCAATTATTAAGTTTTTTTTTATTTATTTTTTGCAATAACTGTAGATCTTGAGTCATAGTAGAACATCAAAATAACACATCAGCTCTGTAAAAATACTAGCCTTCATGTCCCAAATGCCATCACAGAATCCCTGCAACAAATAGACTTCACATTTTCAATGTATGCCTACTTTGTTCTTTATCTTAGCAAGCAAGAGTCTGCTGTTCTATAGCTGTATCAACAAATTGCAGATAGTGCAAATCGTTAGGCCCTTGTCAGCACATTTTAAAGTAAATAATAAAAAAACTGCTCAACTTCCATAATCAACTGCTATAAAAAGTCACAGAATTCTTTAGATACACAACTTGTATATTTTTATGTTTAACTTTATTTTGTTTATATTGATGTTTGTCTTGGATAAAAACAAAGAGATTGCTGTTAAAATGGATGCCACAGACTTGGTGCTGTGATATAAAGGGCTAACGGCAAGATAGCAAACCATAACATCTGAGTTTAGTTAGATGCTCAGACACTGGGGTAGGGATAGTGGGAATTAGCAGTTAATACTGGCTCACCCATCCAGGGGAACATAGGCAGTTTCATCTGCTATACTGTTGTTATCTACAGGAGTGTGGGGAAACATCAGGTGCAGCTAAAGTTTCAAGGTGGCTCTGTGTTGCACACACGCTAGGTAGGTGTGGACATGCATGCAGAAGCATGCATACAACTTCTGTAGAACAGCAGCAGCAATACATGAGCAGTGTCTGTCACTCAGAGGGTGTTGGCCTGGTGGGAAGACGCATCTGACTAGTAAGATGGCCTGCATGCTGTTACCTGAGCCTTGCCATCATGGGGAGGAAATGGGCTGGTAGGGCCCTCCCACTGTTTATGGTGTGAACAAATGAGCTGATATGGGGTAGGCCGGAGACCCACTAGAAATGATCACGTGGGGATTTTAAAAATGTTTGCTACAGGCTTACTTTACCATACCAAGCAGCAAGCATGCATGCAGTCTTATTTTATTTCCCCATTTTAAAATTTATATCCAGCCACATTGTATATGAAGGCTCCAACCATTTCATGATTGGTGATGAAAGTACGTGGCAAGATTAAATAAATAATCATTACATGTTTTTATAAAATGTGCAGTATGAGCAATGGGTCTACCAACCTTAATACACGTTACTAGTAAAACTGGATACTAACCATTTTAAAAATCTGCTGCTCACATATAATTCTTACCTTTGTACCACAGCATGTGGTGCACAAAGTGCCAAACAGTGTATTCGTCCCATTGATGATTATTTTTGAACACTGCATTTGTGAAGAAAAAAATATATAGGGCTTTCTCTATGATCATGACAGTGATGTTTAAAAGTAAACTTTAACCTCAGTAATGTCAATGCAGGTAAGTCTGAGGTGTACCATGGTCTTTAATGGGTACACCACTGCTCATTCACAGAAAAGTGTCCATTAAAGTCTATGGATGGCCCTTACTCTGTCCCTATGCTGACATCACAGAGGGGTACACTAAATTTAATCATGCTGTAGTTTAATGAACGTATATAATGCTGTTAATTACAAAAAATATTCAAATATATACAGAATGAGAATGATATAAATGCATCCTGGCACTTAACTAACTAGATGCAGATAGGCACCCATGAATACTAACAAAACACTTTATCTTTTGGAAATAAATTTTATTAAAATGACTTTATAATATGCATACATCAGAACAGTCTTTTACTAATAGCACCATTCCTGGCATAAAAGCACCCATGTTTCCCATTACCATAATATGTGAAACAATGAATGACATATCATCAAGATGTTGACACACATGATCAAACTTAAATAATACAAACAAAACAGTAAAATCGGGTGTGTTCAGCTTTATAATGTTTGTGAACTCATTATCAGTTATTTGGAATACATGCCTTCATATTTCATTAACCATTATGGAATGAAATATTAGTTTTTTTATGGTAGGACAAGGCTTTTGGTTGGTAAAATTAATATCATTCATAATATTGTTGCATGTGAGTGGTGTAGAATTCCAGATGCATATATTATAGGAAGGAATAGACAACGAATGCCCACTTATGTGTGACCAGCTTCAGCATAAATGCTTCAAACCTGTAAAGTGAGGAACAGTCTCATATCGGGTCTATATTAAATCACCGAACGCTTAAAAAAGTGAACGGTATTTAATCAATCCTATGTAAGCGAAAGTTTACAATATCGAAGTGTCAGAATTGCTGTTCCAACAAAAAGAAAAATCAATTACAAACATTACATTAAGTGGGGGCTTCACCCCCCACAACCCCCCTACTTAAATATACCAACTCCGGGACCACACTACAGTGCCGAAAACGGCAAAGTACCGAAGCGGCCAAGCAAATTCTTTCCCATGGAAAGAATTCGCTTAACAGCCACTTTGATATTTTGCCGTTTGTCTTTTCAGTTCGACCAAGACACATTCGAAAGAATGCGTCTTTGGTCTTCTAATATAGACCCCCCTCATATCATATGTAGCAGGACTGTATTTGCTTCCTTATACAGTGTTTATAACCATACTGGAAATGCTTCACTTGCCTCCCATGGCTACAGTGACTTAAATGTCTGGTTCGAGGAGGATATTACAATTCAACAGGATGTTTTACCAAAATGAGACCTACAACTTAATCTAAAGACCATGCTATGCAACTTGGGAAAAAAAGGTTGTTGGAGGTGCATACATTTCTGGTTGATAACTATTATTTAAAACATGAGTGAAGTGTAAACAGGTCCCAAGGGGAACTAAGACTGTTCAAATTACCTTTTGGCATTTCTAGGGGAATGGAAGAACACTCCTATTTAGTGGACATTTTTAACAGACATGGGGTTGAACTATTGGAATTCATTATTAAATTCACTGTGATGTGAATTAAAGTATTGATGGATGCAGTTGTATTAAATGATACCATATTTAAGGACTTGCTTTTTGAACATTACAGAAATATTTATAACATTTGTAAGAGTGTCAGTGAGCTTATAGTTAGTATGAAGAATAGGAAGCAATTAATTAGGGATGATAAAGACTATGCAGGTGGTTTAATGAATATACTTTTAAGGAATTAGAGAGAACCCTAACAAATGGGGGGATGGAACTGAGGTGTCTAATGAAGATTTGGGGTTTGATTTAAATCATGCCATTAAGGACAGGCCTGTGTTCACATCAAGTGTTGATGGTCATCCCAGGCAAGTAGATTTAAATAATGAGGTTGACCCTTTAGAATTTCCTCTACTTCCAAGGAGATCAGAAAGGTTAAGGAACAAAAACTTGGAACAACGTATCCAACCTTCAGACAAGAAATTTCAAAGAGCAGCTTACCGAAAAGTGGACAAGGGGAGGTTCGGAAGGAGCCCCAGGTTAGAGATGCATAGGGGAAGGAAAGAGAATGAGTGGTAGAACATAGATCAGATGAGATTGCTACCACATATGATGGAGTATCATTATCCAAAAAGGGTCAACATTTTTAACTACAATCATTTGATCATACAGCCATTTTTGTTTACTTTTTTGAAAAAGGATTTAAGTTTGTCCTGACTAATAGGATTACTATATCTGATGTCATAGAATTGAGGTTATAACACTAGAATTTAAATTTATCAGTTTTAAATAGTATTGGTGGTGCAGCACCAACTCCCAACCCCTTAATGAAAAAAGTCTTTACAACCCCCTGAATAAAACAATACTTTTATATGAGAGAGCTTATGAGAAGGATTTATATTTTATTTTAAAGGAGAAGCGGAAATGCTTTTCCAACTGAAATTATGATGAATGTAAACATTTGGACAGTTTTACTAAAGATAAAACTATAAGAATTATGATTCCTGAGAAAGGAGGGGGGGTTGTGATTGTTAATCAGATTGATTAAGTAAGTAAGATTTCTGAGATGCTACAGGATGAAATGAAGTATATGATAACTTTGAAAAAAGAAATCAGTATTGCAAACAGAAAGATTGACCTGTTTTTGGAGGATGCTTTGACCCAGAGGGCAATTGATTTAAATAGATTTAATGTTCCTTTGAATGAACACCCACTGATTCCAGCAGTTTTTGAGAGCTCCAGAATGCAAAAGCATTTGTTAAACACTATCCTTATGGTGATATCACCAAGGGGTACATTAAATTTAATCATGCTGTGGTTTAATGGAAGTATATAAATCTGTTAATTACCATAATTATTCAAATATATATAGAATAAGAATGGTACAGATGCATTGTGGCACTTAATGCAGTGATGCACCAATGAATGTGAACAAAACACTTTATCTTTTAGAAGCAAATTTGATTAAAATGATTTGAAATTTGCACAAATCAGAGCAATTGTCTACTAATAACACCATCCCTGGCATAAAATCACCCATATTTCCCATTACCATAACATGTGAAACAATGCATGACTTATCAACAAGATGTTAAGACACATGGTCAAACTTAAATAGTACCAATAAAAACAGTAAAACTGGGTGTTTTCAGGTTTGGAATGTTTGTGGACTTGTTATTAGGAATACATGCCTTCATATTTCATTAATCAGTATGCAATGAAATATTACTTTTTTACAGTAGGACAAGGCTTTTGGTTGCTAAAATGAATAGCATACCTAATATCGTGTTGCATATGAGTGGTGTAGAATTCCAAATGAATATGTTGTAGGAAAAAAACAGGCAACAAATGCCCACTTATGTGTGACCAGCCACAGCATAAATGCTTCAAACCTGTAAAGTGAGGGACAATCTGATAACACAGCAGGACTGCATTTGCTTCATTATACATTTTGACAACAAGCAGATTTGTTTTGTCAAATGGCACAAAGATAAGACATAGAATGAATCCTTGTATTTCAGCCTACTAATATTTTACTGTAACTTATTTATCCCAGTTAAATAATTGCTGCAAACTTATTAAAATACCTACCCAACCCTATTAATTAGGTTTAGTGCACAGTCGTCCCCATAAGTGTATCATTAATAACCCTACTCAATAAAGTTAAAGGCTTGATTCCACATACCTTTCCTTAGTCCTCCACTAATATTTTTTTCACTCTCAGCCCTGCAGGGGCAAGCCTGCTCTATTCACTCCACACACTCTGCTCCCCTACCCTGCTCCTAATTCTCTCCCACCCCCACTATCGCCAGCTTTATACATCACAAACCACTCCTTCCAATCTCCTCATAGGCTCTAAGCCCCCCTGAGTTCATCACATCCCACACCCAAAACAACCAAAACCCTCCTACATCTCACATCATGCACACTCTAACTCTATTAGTAACATCCCTAACCTTCTTTAACCTACTTACTCTCTACAATCTCATGTCTCACAACACCACACTATATCAACTAACCCCAACAAAAACTATAGCATACATATACCATAACTCATCCCAAAATAGTTACTCTGATATTTCACCAACCCTCTTCAATCACACAGACACCACCATTTTCAAGACCAAACTGCATTTTAATATACCTAAAATCAAACAATTATACATCTCATTCTCCATGCTTAACTACATTTCAACCACAATCCAAACTGCTATCTTCACATTATTATGCCAAAGTGGAGATATTCATCCAAAATCTGGTCCCTCTCCCATCCAACATATTAACAACTCTACATCACTCTCAGTGAAAACACTAAAAGACCTTTGCATCATGACGTTAAACATCCGTAGTATCTGCAACAAAGTATCTGACTTCCATGCATAGCTTGCACAGTATACACCTGATATAGTTGCTCTAACAGAAACCTTGCTCAAACCCCAGATATCAGACTCAGAAATACTGCCCTCTGGATATCAAATATTACAAAAAGATGGACTTCATAAGAAAGGGGGAGGCCTAGCATTAATGTACCATAACCACTTAAACAGAATGCCCCACCCAAAAATAGTTCTCACTTTCAATAATATGGAAATCCTATTAGCATCACTATTTTTCAACAACCATAAACAGATATCTATTGCCACCATCTATATTCCTCCAGGTTCCAATATCCCAACACTGGAAGACTTCTTATCATGGTCTAACCACTTACATCTCAAATGAAACCATCATCCTTGGTGACACTAATATAAATTGGCTTAAACTAACACCAAACAACTCCACCAACTCCATCAATTTGTTCAAATTTACACAACTTATACAAACCCCAACACACACAACAAACAGTCACCCTGAATCCACCCTAGACTGGATATTAGTATCTCACCCACAATACTACTCCAATCCCAAAATTCTCCCAATACCCTAAGTGACCACTTACCAGCCCTGATACACAGACTATCAGCCTCTACTCCAAGCATTCATTCATACAAATATACCAGAAATCTAGCCAAATTTAGCCTGCCTCAGTTTTGCAACCTATTACAAACACTAAACTGGAACCCATTGAAATATCTTGCCTTAGATGAAGCAGTACATTATTTCAATACTGTCTTCCTAGATACCCTTAACTCCATAGCCTCCATAAGAAAAAAGAGAGTTAAACATAACCATGCTCCTTGGCGATCTAAGTCAACCAAACAACTACTGATTAATAGAGACTGAGCATAGCACAAATGGAGATAAGATATGCCCCCACCCAGTGAAACCGCCTTCAAAATACTTAGAAACAAAGCAAAATAGGCCATTAATCAGGACAAAAAGACTTACTTCTCCCAACAAATAAACACCCACAGTAATAATCCCAGACTTTTCTGGAAATCTGTCAACTCAGTGCTAAATCCTGGCAGCACCCAAAACCCATCTCCATTTCCAGACAAAAACCCAGTTGAAATCACTGAAATATTTAATAAAAACTTTATTGATATTATCCTTACATTAGTAAATGCAGGCAATACCCCAACCCCCATTAACCCATCCACCATACCTCAAGGCAATATCAGCTCCATACCATCCTTTAACTTCCAACCTGTAGCAACCTCTGAAATACAAACTTTACTTGGCAAATCGAAACCAGGCTCCTTATCTGCTGATAATCTCCCCCAGAATACCCCAAATCAGTGCTAAGGCAATAGATTTCTCAGTAAGTATCCTTATAAACCTATCACTTGCAGAACACACAGCTCCCCCACTCTGGACAAAATCAGTAATCACCCCACTTCATAAAGGTGGAAACCCTCATGACCTATCTAATTTTAGACCCATTTCCATACTGTCTCCTCTATCTAAAATAATGGAAAAATGCATCCACAAATAAAACTGGTTGAATATCTAACCAGCAACAACCTACTATCCCCTTCATAACATGGTTTTCGACCATCCCATAGTACCATTACTGCCCTAGTCTCCTTCACAAATTTCATCTATAACACCCTAGATAGTAACCTACTTACATCAGTCCTGTTACTGGATCTTTCAAAAGCATTCTCCACAGTCTCCCACATCAAACTTATCCAGCAACTGCAATCACTAGGATGCTCTGATGCCACCCTAACCTGGATCACTAGTTACTTGGAAAACAGATAGCAATCTGTAAAATGGCAGAATAACCTCTCAAGCTTTCTCTCAAATAACATAGGAGTGCCCCAGGGGTCAATATTAGGACCCCTACTATTCACCATTTTTATAAATGACCTACATAAAGTTCCCTCTGACTGTACTACCATACAATATGCAGATGATTCAACCATAATCTGTACTTCCAATAACTTCTCTGACCTCCAAAAGTTAACACAAAATGCCTTTACATCCATAGAACTCTGGCTAAACCAATCACAGCTATTACTTAACCCTAATAAATCTAAACTACTCATCTTTGCGTCTAAACCTGTTACCACAGACTTTGCTATATTCTCCATAAACAAAACCCAAATAGAGTTAGTAAATAAGGCCAAACTGCTACGAATTACTATTGACAACAAACTTAGCTTTGACTTGCATATTAATAACACAATAAAAATACTCACTTCAGATTAGGCAAACTTTACAGAAACAAACAATACTTAGACAAATCCATCTGAATAAAACTTTCAAAAAGTCTTCTCCTTCCAACCTTACTATGTAGGTCTCCTATCTTCACCAATCCCCACAACTCTTTACAACACAAACTCCAGTCCTGTTATTATAAGATTGCAAAATATGCACCAGCCTAACCAAATCACACCCACCATTGCCAGGCCACTACAGAACTAAACTGGCTAGAATTTGCACATTACCTACATTACACACACTCATCTTTGCCCATAAACTCAATTATAAACCTGAGTGTTGCCCTTCCCTGAAAAATATCATTGAACCTTACGTCCCATCCAAAAATCTATGCTCTAACAACAAACACCTAAAGTATTAAAACCTAGTACAAGAGCAGGTAGCTGCCTCTATTCCCATTCCATAACTAAGCTGTGGAATGTCCTCCCATAATCAGTTACAGAAATAGACAACATAATCTCATTTAAAAGGAAACTAAAACATCTCACTGATAACCCCAGCTGCCCATGCACCACATATCCACAGCCTCCTTAATCTAGCAAAACTGTTTCACATAGCAAATATACTTTTATATTTGTCATACTGTTACACCATATGAGTTATCCCTAATCTTTAGTATCCTAGTCCATACATCTATGCAACTATCTTAACACATTTTCTTTTCTCTGTCACTTTCTACTTTTAACACTACCATTAAATACATGCCACCTATAATCTACATATTCCCACCACCTAGCTATAGTATTCTAACTATATCTATCTTACCTTTAAGTTTAACTCTTTAATTCTACCTTCCCACTACACTTACCTTTCCCTTTTCCTACTCCAGCCCCCAAAGAATTGAGCTGTATTGTTAAATATTTTTAACTGTATAATTTTCCTACATGCTAATGTTCCATTGTTACTTTCTTGTGCCTTTTTACACTATATTTGCTGTTTAGATAGTTTTCTGTATTATTTCACTTGCTTTATAAGTAATTGTTTCCTTACAAATTCATGTAATGATTTTTTTCTCAAAAAATTTTGTTTTTATTTTTCAAATACATTTGAATGAATTCCATAGTATTTATACATAACATCTTAAATAACTATGTACACTATTTACATTAGTCTGACACTATAACAGATCTTAATGTATACAAGTACCTTTATAAGTATGTCCAATCCATTATTAGAGTGTTTGATCAATTATTGTATAGTGTCAATCAACAATAAGACTTTTCCCCAATGGTTGTTGATAAATGGCTTTGGATAAATTCTTAGTTCTTTCATTTTAATTTCCAATAATGCTGTGGTCTTCAGTAGGCTGTAGAAGTCTTCCAAAGTTGGTATTCTGTTTGTATTCCATCTTCTTGGTATACACTTCTTTGAAATTGCAAGTATAGTCCATACCAGATAAATGTTTGACCTATTCAAATGAGGACCTTTGTTCACATTTAATAATACAAGAGCTTAGTTAAATAAAATGATACATTAAATAAAGCTTGTAGAAAGTTATTAATAACATTCCAAAATGGCTTAATCTTAACACAATCAAAGAAAATGTGGTTTCAATCTGCATTGTGTACTTGCTCACATCTCCAACATATTCTTTTTATGGAAAAACTAATTTTACTGATTCTATCTGTGGTTAAGAATGCTCTGTGCAAGCATTTCCAATTAAAAACTTTCCAGTATTGTGTAAAGGATGTATATTTTATCGATAATAAGATATTTGTTTTAATATCTTCAGTTAAATTTATTGAGTATCCTTTTATTATATATTTCCAATATGAGGTTTTGGGCATTGTTTATAGTTTATCAATATTTTGTAAAATTTTGAAATACTGTTTCCCCTGTCAAAGTCATTATATATGATTTAATATATATATATATATATATATATATATATATATGTAGTAAATTTAGGTATTTCTTTAAATGAAGAATTGTTAATTATTCTACTTAAATCTTGCTAATATGACAGAATACTCTGTAAAGCTAGCTAGTCCTGTTGTGGAATTTTCTATGTTGTTTTTATTACTTGCATATCTAAAACGTTTAGTTCTTTGATACATTGGAGGCAACAAACAAAAACTTTCTTTTCCCAATAATTAATAATTTCTCTATATATCTTATGTGGAAAGTTCTTTGTGACTATAAATGGTTTTAAAAGATCAAACCAGATTTTTAAATCTATAGTTGCATTAATAATTTTCCTAAATGAGTCAATGTAATAATTAATCATATGAGTTTTAGTGGGTTTACTTATGTTATATTGCATACTAATACATAATATGTGCCATGGCAAATTGTTTTTATCTGTTATTTGAATTTTTTTTTGTAAATCAAATTCATTTATTGATATTACAGTTAGTAATACTTTCCAATTTGCAGAGTAATTTGGACTTATCCAATCTGAGATTGTTTTAGATATTGATGCTTTTATATATGTTTCTATATCAGGAAAGTTTAAACCTCCCTGTTTCCATGGTCTGATATGATGTATTAAAGCTATTCTGTTTCCTTTGGGAAACCATAAAAAATTTATTAGGCATGAATTTATTTATTTAAGGATATTCCTTTCTGGTAACAATTGTATTGCCAAGGCTATATATAGGATCTTGGGCAGTAAAACCATTTTTATTAACTGTAGTCTATCTTTCAATGCTAATATTATTTTGTTCCATTTTTCCACAGAGATTTTAACTGTATTGATGATTTTATTGTAGTTTTTTGAGACTAATTCATTATTATTCTTGCAGAACTCAATTCCTAGATATTTTAATGTAGATTCTTGTTTCCCTATGATGTGATCCCCCTTAGTCAGCAGTTCTTTTTATATTTAAAAATAAAAGTTTTGATTTTGATTTATTGAAATGGAGTCCTGAAGTCATGTGAAATTTGTCAATTAATATATCTAATTCTTCTAATGTCTCTTTTGTATTAGATAATGTTAGTAATATGTCATCAGCAAATAGCATTACTTTAGAATTGTATTATTCATAAACATCTATTCCTTTGATTTTTATATTGTTACGAATTGAATCTGCCAATATTTCAATAGCCAGAGCACATAGAATCGGTGACATGGGACATCCTTGTTTAGTGCTTTTTATTATATATATATAGATTCAGAGGTAAAAGGACTTAACTTGACATACGCTAAATTATTTGTATATATATTCCTTAGGAGATGAACAAAGGATGCAGAAAATTCAAATAGCATTATGATTTTGAATAAATAGTCCCCTAGGAAATCAAAGGCTTTCTCTATATCTAAGCCAATTATGAGTGTTTCTTTATTTTCTTTATTAACATAATCTATAAGAGAAATTATCCTTTTAATATTGTCGTGTGTGTCTATGATACATAAATCAAGTTTGATCATTATTTATTGTTTTGGATAGTGGTATTTTCATTCTGTTAGTTAATATTGTCATAAATATCTTATAGCCATTATTTATAATGATATAGGTCTATATGAGGTACAGAGCTTTGAGGATTTGTTTTCCTTTAGGATTGGTGTGATTAAGGAATATTTCCAAGAGGGTGGTATTAAAGTTTGTGACTGAATTTCTAATAGAGTTTTATGGAAGAGGGATAGTATCTTTGAAGGAAAAAGTTTATATATTTCCATAATTATGCCATCTGTACCTGGAGCTTTATTATTTTTACCCTCTTTTATTGTATCTGTAATTTATTTGTAGGATATGGGTGCTTGCAGATCTAGTTTTAATTTTTTCTGGTATTTTTTTTATATTAGCACATTTTTCATCTAGATTTAATTGATCAGTATGTATATTTTCTTTTTTGGAAATGTTCAGTTTAGTGATTTCTATAGGCATCAAGAATGTCACCTATATCTGAGACATTTTCCATTTTTTTAATAGAAGATACTTTTAATGTTATTAGCTTTTGATTGTATTTTGATTCTTGTGGATAAATTATGTAGATAGTTGGGGGAAGTGGTCAAGGTATTAATTTTTAGTTTTTCTAAAGCTAAACTAGTTTTATGTGTTAGAATTCCGTTGTATTTATTGTTAAATATTTCTACTTTCTTTTTCATCTCCAAATTATTTTGATTTTTATCAGCTTTTACTGATAAAAGTTTGGATTGTAGATCTAATAATTCAGAATCCCATTCTCTGATTTTTTTATACCAAGTTAGGGGTTTTTAATGAGTCCCATATCATTATTTTATTTATCTCTGTGTTGTAATTAACATCTAAGAAGAACTGTAAATTCAGATAATAACCAGGCTTTGAACTCTTTAATTTAAGTTATATATGCCGAAATTCTGGAGTTAAAGATTAATGGTTTATACCCATTCTGAAGTTTTAGTATCAATGAATTGTGGTCTGAAAAGGGGCAGAGAGTGATTGAGAAATTAATGATTTTAGAGTGTAAGTCACGGGCAGCAAATATTTTATCTATTCTAGTTTGGGTGCCAAATCTGTGATATTGATGGGAAAACAACAATGATTTATCTTCTTTAAATTTGAAAGTATCTACAAGATGAAATGATTCTACCCACTTGTGTAAAGCTTTTGATACAGCAGATGTAAGCAGCTGTCTTTTATTTGTAGTTTCTGAAATATCAAATATATAGTTAAAATCTCCTCCTAATGTTAAGTTTCCTTTATAATTATTGGAAATGAAATTCAAGTGTTTTTTTTTTTAACAGTTCCTGTTCCAATGCCTGGGAACCAGTATAAATTGGCTAGGGTCCATATTCTGTTATTATATTTAACTATTACAAATGCCATAAAGCCTTCTTTATCTTCATACTTATAAATGTTTTCTAGGTTATTCACATTTATTTTCCATAACATTGCTACCCTTTTTGTCTTTGTCTTATACGTGGATTGTGCCGATATCATATATTCCTTAGGATTCCATTTGTAATTGTCATTTGTTTTAAATTGAGTTTCTTGAAGGAAGACAATTTGTGCTTTGTTCAATTTTAAATATTTCAGTAGATTTGATCTCTTGCTAGTATTGTTTAAGCCATTGGTATTTAAAGATAATAATGTTAAATCCATCTTGGGTTATTTAAACGATGTATTTTTGGTTTTATTGTGACTATTAAACATTTTCCTCTAATAATTCTAAAGTGTATGTTTGAGCTTTTAAAGTAAATTATCAGTTTTATACTTTGAGTGTTTACCAATAAAGTAATGTTTTGGTTGGCATACTAAAAATGTTTTTGTGAAATAACAAATTTAAATTAATAAATGTTAACAAAACTAAGATCTGCACTAGCCATGGAATGAAAATCATTACTAATCTGATGGATAAACCTAAGTCCATCAGATTATCACTCATACCTTGACAATCCAGAACATCTGAGCTCCATAAATTGAATTATCATATGGAGAATATTTGTAATAGGAATAAACAATATTTATATTATTTTGAACAGATATAGTACTATTGTAGATTAGACAGAATTCTAATACAATATAAATGTCTACTTATTGTATAAGTGATTAATATTTACATGAAAGATAGATGACAACCAATTCAATCATAGTAAAGTAGGATGCATCATATATAAAACCTCAGTAAAAGATTATAGCACACAGTTATTTAACATATTCAGCCTTATTGATGAAGTCTTTCAAAACTTATTAATTAATATAAATAGATGGTAATAACATTTATACCTAATGTTTATAATACAATGTATTTTACCGGCTATATCAAAAGTTATATTTCATTGTTTGCCAGCATTCAAGTAATCACTTTGTTTGTTGCTAACTTACTTGAAACATCAAGTTTGTTTTTTGTGAACATTGATGAAAGTTAGTGCATTTTAATTATCAGTGCATCCCTCTTCCCCCCCATTTCCTACACATAAGGATTTTCACATCTGTCATTTCTTATTATAAAATGAGTGAAATTATAGGTTAAAAACAACAAATTCACTTATTGTGATTGATTACATGTTCCCTTTCCATATTCATAAATTGCCATTTTATGGCATATACTGAAAGTTTTTAGATTTAAATGGCAACATTCTATTTTCCATAATCAGCAAAGATTAAAGTGAGCGATTATTGTCCATTTAATGCTATTTGTTTAGAATGTGATTGTTACATTCTGTGACATTCCTAGTTCAGGTTTCTATTGTTTCCCTTGAACAACTTTGTCAGTTTGATGTCATGTATAAAACATTAGTTACCTTGTTAACAGCTTAAGTATTATGTATGATCAAGATGGGTTACAAAACCACAATTCAAGTTAAAGCAATTATATGACTTAAGCACGTTTACATATATAAGAAAATCATCATGCTTCCCCTTGATGTTCAATATAGTGTATATCACTTATGACAAGTTAAAACAGTAGTGTTATTATACACAAGCCCATGTTATTAAACTGAGTGTCTATTGTCAATTTAATACTATTTGTTCAGAATATGACTGTTACATTCTGTGACATTTCAAGTTCAGGCTTCTATTGTTTCTCCTGAACAACTTTGTCAGTTTGATGTCATGTATAAACATTAGTTACCTTGGTAACCACTTAAGCATTATATATGGTCAAGATGGGTTACAAAAACTACTTGTTATGCATATTTACTTATATAAGAAAATCACCATGCTTCCCTTGATGTTCAATGTAGTGTATGTCATTTATGACAAGTTAAGACAGTAGTGTTATTATACACAAGCACATGCTATTGAATCCTGTCTTTAATATCTAAATTCAGCAGACTATTTCATCTTATATGATGATTATATATTTTATGTCTAGATTTACTAAAATCATATATTACATAATTATTGTGTGGTTTTTTTTTTTGGCTGTTACTTAGTCATTTGAGAGACCACAAGTTGTAATGCTTATTCTTAGTAATAGCTCCTTCCAAGCATGTTTATACATCCATATACTTTAAATTATGAGACCCTTCTAGTTTCTTATTTTTATAAGTATATTTCCATCCTTACATACACACATCTTGGTACTTCAAGCATGGGCAACAATACCAGTCCAGTTTTGCCAGAATACCATTCACTAGTTCATGTGGTGTGTTTCCACTCTGTTCTTAAAATAACCAAACCAATATTTGTCCTGTTCCATTTTAAAAGCCTGTTCCATGCAGTGACCACTCTGCCAGTGAACCACTCAACACACTTTCCATTCCCACAGATATTTCCATGAAGAAAATCTGATGACTCTCTTGCACTTCCTGGCAACCCCAAACACCCCTAGAATCAGCTATCCCCATATGCTCAATACCTCCAAGCAAGCTCACCTCACAGACCACTGCAAAGGGTTCTGCACAAGACCAAGTGCTCTTAGTCTTTCACAATAACTCAGACCTCCAATCTTATGTAAGTCCTTAATGTGTTTGGACCAAAATACATTTTAAATATAAAATTGTGCTTATTATTTATTTATTTATTTATTTATTTAATCAAGAATCAACTTAATGAGCTAAACAAAGCATTGGGGGACCATCAATATGTATACATGTGGTTTAAAACAGCCATTTTATTATATACTTTTTTCTTTAAAGCCAAAAACATTGCCAAGAAGCATCTTGGAGGCTCCTGAGAGCTGTTAAGCATTATCATCACTCTGTCTGCATTACCATAGCAACCTGGGAGCATCTGTTTCTGTTAGTGTGTCTGTGTACTGCATACCAGAGGCTCATGATGCACCTGAAGCAAAGCTTGACTTCACTGCAACTTCAAGCCTAAATTCCCTCCCTTTCAGTGAGGCAGCAGCCAGGAAAATAATGAAGAGCAAACAGATAAAAAATAAAAACTCCCAACAAGCCGCCACAACAAGAGATAACACATTCTTCCAGCCTTCCCACCTCTCACTCAGCATATGTATAAACAAACTATTCTCTGCCAAAATATCCCAAATCACAGTTTTATCCACCCCCTTCCCTAGATCCAGGCTAAAACACCAAATGTCTCTTCCTAATACACAAGCATCAGTAAACCTGGATCACAAGCTGCAACCCACAGCTTCCCGGAGATGAAACAGCAACATACAACAGCTGCCAGACACAGCTGCATCCAGACACACCATGTCAGGCTTAATCAAACAGCACTCAAAGCTACGATACCTGCCATAATTGATATTAACTATGTTTAGACAAAATAATAATGACATTTGTACTAGCTGCCAGATATGGCTGCATCCACACACACCATATCGGGATTGCTCAAACAGCACTCAAAGCTATGATACCTGCCATAATTGATATTAACTATGTTTAGACAGAATAATGATGACATTTGTACTAGCTGCCAGACACAGCTGCATCCATGCACACCATATCAGGATTTATCAGACAGCACTTGTAGCTGTGATACCTGCCATAATTGATATTAACTATATTTAGACAGAATAATTATGACATTTGTACTAAGAGCTTGCTACTATTATTCAATCAGGATATACATGACATTTCTAAATTGTACTTTAACTGAAGAAGGCATTAGTCTCTATGACAGCATTTTTTTCAAAACACTCTACTGTTACAGCTATTATATATGATGTTAATTTGTTACATTTGAGTCTGAACTCTGATGAATGGTACCTTGTTGAATTAGTTAAATAATTACTTAAATTGTTATAAGTAAAACAATAAAAAATGAACAACATAAGTATTCATTGAGTTCAAGTAGGGTAATAGAAACTTCTATGTTTATATTATATGTTGCTTTGTTTGGCTTATATATAATGTAAATAGTAACCCATCTTGACCTACCTTTGTTTGTGAAGAATTACTGGACTCTTTGAACATTCTGAATAAATCATTACTATTTCTCAGTTGTTTAAGAAACCCTCATTTTTTTAAATAAAAACAGATGACAAGTGATGTACCATATCAGTTGATACTTTGAGAGATGTAGTTGTAAGAGGTTTTTTTTTGGGACAGCTATCTTGGAATCAGTTTTTTGTTTCTTCTTTCTAACATCAGTCCAAGGATTTGTTTCTTTTATTCTTTTAAGAGTAGGGGCCATCCATTCCATTTCTTCTGGGATAGACACTATGTTGTTGTTTTGATGAATATAGTAGCTTCTTCTAGATCATTAAAGGTTCTCATCTCATTGGCAAAAAGTGTTTTTATCTTGGCTGGAAAGGCCAGCTGTGCTTTAATGTTGTTTTGTTTCAACAGTTTTATTATTGTCCAGACGTTTTTACTTTGTTCTAGTATTCTGGAAGAGTAATCATTGTCAAACCTTATCAGGCTTTGATTGTATTTTAAGGGTGATTTTCTCCAAGCAGATTTTAATATTAGTTCCTTGTACATAAATGAAAGAAATGTTATAACTATGGATCTAAGTGGTGCATTTGTTGAGTTAGAAGCAAGTTTCCTCAGTGCTCTATGCGTCCTTTCAATTCCAAATAAAAGTCCCTCTTTTAAGTCTAAAAATTCAGGAATCCAGGTTAAGAATGAAATAATGTCTCCTCCTTCAATGTTTTCAGGCAGACCAAAGATCCTTGTGTTGTTTCTCCTTTCCCTGTTTTCTAAGTCATCTATTTTGTTAAGCAGCCATGTATTCTGTTTAAGCAGAAATTATTTTGGGAATTCTTCCTCTTAGAGTTTCCCTTCAATGTCATTTAGAGAAGTCTCTATATTTGTTATTTTTGTATGGTGTTGCTGTAATAGTTCCTTAATAGTATCAGTCTGTTTTTGAGAATTTAATTTGAGGTTTTCTAAGTCATTTTTAAAGCAATCCATCTTCAAAGATAGTTTCTGTAAGGTAGATGTCATCAATTGCAGTTATTTTTTTCAAAGCAGCATCTGGATGAGAATTCCTTGAGTTCATATTCAGTGACTCAATATATCTGCCAGTTACTTGACAGGAAAATGTTTGTATATCTCCACTAGAATTAATATTTATGTAGTTTAGTAGGTTATCTATACATTTCTGACATTTTAAACTTGAAAATAATAAAATATTCCTATATTATTATACTAGTTTATGGAGCTCTCAAAATTCAGTGCTCTCAGTTAGCCATCTAGCTCATGTAATGATTTTCATGCAACTTGGAGTTTTCTCCCCGGGCCTCCACTGAAAATGGGTTGCAAGCCCAGTGCACTTTCCTGGTCAACAAATGTCAATAAATAATAAATAATAAATAATAAGTCATGAATTAATCAGTCCTGCTTGCTGGCTACATAGACAGGCTGACACCATTAAAAGACCACTGTGATTGAAAAGAAAAGGAAACATATTTATTTGCTTAACCTGATATTCTATGTTATACTAATGTCTCTGTGGCATAATAGGTATTATACAATAACCTCCCATTAATATTCCAAAATGTGCATGCTGATTGGTCAGTGTGCCTGTTGTAAATCAGACTTATACTAATGGAAAAGGTCCGGTTGCCCAGACATTTTCCATTAGTATAAGTCTTTTTTTTTTTTTTTTGTTACAGCAACGGAGAACGGAAGAGCTCTGTTGCTGTAATCTCGCTATGTTAAATGGGTTTAACATAGTGAAATATCTTAAAAAAAAAGCAATGGAGATCTTCCTTTCTCCATTGCTTTTTTTAAAGCTGTCTCGCTATGTTAAATGGGTTTAACATACTGAGACAGCTTTAAAAAAAGCAACGGAGAAAGGAAGATCTCCGTTGCTTTTTTGAAAGCTATCTTGCTATGTTAAACTTCTTTAACATAGCAAGACACCTTTTAAAAAGCAACGGAGATCTTGCTTTCTCCATTGCTTCCACACACAGCTCTAATGTACTGCATAAGCATACGCATGCGCAGTACATCAGAACTGCCGCAGAATACCAGACAGCTGCGGAAGGGCAGTACGGAGGCATTATACAATGCCATTATTTCAGAAAAATAAGTATTTTTTTTTCTTAAATAATGTCATTGTACAATAACAATACCCCATTTCTGGGTGTGAGTAATGCTGGATTTACCCACGGTTGTCTTTGTTTGGCCACTCGGGCTTTGCTCTCGTGACCAAACCACATCATGTATTCTGTTTAAGCAGAAATTATTTTGGGAATTCTTCCTCTTAGAGTTTCCCTTTAATGTCATTTAGAGAAGTCTCTATATTTGTTATTTTTGTATGGTGTTGCTGTAATAGTTCCTTAAGAGTATCAGTCTGTTTTTGAGAATTTAATTTGAGGTTTTCTAAGTCATTTTTAAAGCAATCCATCTTCAAAGATAGTTCCTGTAAGGTAGATGTCATCAATTGCAGTTATTTTTTTCAAAGCAGCATCTGGATGAGAATTCCTTGAGTTCATATTCAGTGACTCAATATATCTGCCAGTTACTTGATAGGAAAATGTTTGTATATCTCCACCAGAATTGATATTTATGTAGTTTAGTAGTTTATCTATACATTTCTGACATTTTAAACTTGAAAATAATAAAATATTCCTATATTATTATACTAGTTTATGGAGCTCTCAAAATTCAGTGCTCTCAGTTAGCCATCTAGCTCATGTAATGATTTTCATGCAACTTGGAGTTTTCTCCCCGGGCCTCCACTGAAAATGGGTTGCAAGCCCAGTGCACTTTCCTGGTCAACAAATGTCAATAAATAATAAATAATAAGTCATGAATTAATCAGTCCTGCTTGCTGGCTACATAGACAGGCTGACACCATTAAAAGACCACTGTGATTGAAAAGAAAAGGAAACATATTTATTTGCTTAACCTGATATTCTATGTTATACTAATGTCTCTGTGGCATAATAGGTATTATACAATAACCTCCCATTAATATTCCAAAATGTGCATGCTGATTGGTCAGTGTGCCTGTTGTAAATCAGACTTATACTAATGGAAAAAGGTCCGGTTGCCCAGACATTTTCCATTAGTATAAGTCTTTTTTTTTTTTTGTTACAGCAACGGAGAACGGAAGAGCTCTGTTGCTGTAATCTCTCTATGTTAAATGGGTTTAACATAGTGAAATATCTTAAAAAAAAGCAATGGAGATCTTCCTTTCTTCATTGCTTTTTTTAAAGCTGTCTCGCTATGTTAAATGGGTTTAACATACTGAGACAGCTTTAAAAAAAGCAACGGAGAAAGGAAGATCTCCGTTACTTTTTTGAAAGCTATCTCGCTATGTTAAACTTCTTTAACATAGCAAGACACCTTTTAAAAAGCAACGGAGATCTTGCTTTCTCCATTGCTTCCACACACAGCTCTGATGTACTGCATAAGCATACGCATGCGCAGTACATCAGAACTGCCGCAGAATACCAGACAGCTGCGGAAGGGCAGTACGGAGGCATTATACAATGCCATTATTTCAGAAAAATAAGTATTTTTTTTCTTAAATAATGTCATTGTACAATAACAATACCCCATTTCTGGGTGTGAGTAATGCTGGATTTACCCATGGTTGTCTTTGTTTGGCCACTCGGGCTTCGCTCTCGTGACCAAACCACACCAAACGTGGGTAAATCCAGCATTACCCACATCCAGGCGTGGATTATTGCTTAATTCATTTTTAATTTTTATTTTGTTCTAATCCAAAATTCCCTGAGTAGGATGAACATACTGATGCCATTTTGTTTTTTTGGTTAGGCTTTATCTTTTCTATAATATATTCTGAGTATTGAGAAGATGAGCTGATCTTGCCCTACTGTCTTATGTAAGATCTTGTTTGCATTTACTTAGAATGACATGTTCAGAATTTAATGGAAGCAGTTTAGTAAAGTTCTAACTGCTTCCACTCCATTGTTAGTTTGTGTTTTGTTTTTTAATCATGTTGAGAATCCCTGGACTCTGGAAAGAGTGTCTTAAGTTTTCTGCCAGTGACATTGTCTGGATTGGGTTGTTTTCATGTTTTAAACACACTGTTTAAGAAGTTGTTTCTTCTGCTGCAAAATAGTGCTTAAATTAGATTAAAACATTAGGGATCATATAGCTCCTCAGGTTAGCCTGTTGCTCTCAGTGGTATCAGATTTCTTCACCCTCAGACTACAAAGTTAAACAGCAATGCATTGGACTCATCCATAATAATATTACACATTCCAATCTTAAGGATATAGTCAATGAATTAGTATCTAAAGTTAATGTTAACTTTACCTCATTTACCCACATTGCTGCCCCCACTATAAATAAAGACAAATCTTAGAATCCCTGCCAAAAGCTAAACAAAATACCTGTATGGGACCAGATAATGCACCAGGTTGCATTCTCATCAGTGCCAGGTATGCACTACATTGGATATCTAACTGATATCTAGTTGTGAAAATTGCTGGTACCCTTTTTGAACATAAAACTGCAAGTATTCGGGTACCACAGGGATCAATACTAGGCCTTCTCCTGTCTGGCATTTATTTTTCAGACATCTAAACCAATATCCAAGAAATGTAGTTGACTCCAGGTTGGGCACAGTTATCTGCTCATCCACTGAATCTAAACAAGTCCATAAGGGCATGAATCTATGCATCTCTAGTGTGCAGAACATGATTTCAAGCTAAATGCAAAAAATGCAGCATAGTAGTGTCTGGCAAAAAAAAAAGCTGCTCCCACCTCATATATTATAAGTGGTGCTCCTCTTCTAGGTTCATAGGTTCATAGGTGTGCACTAGGCTAATGGCCTTGGGGCCTTTACAAGCCTAGTCATAGGATTACCCAGGCATAGTGCCACCCAACCTTAGTTCCTAGTGCCTCTGTCGAGTAGAGCCACTAGAGTTATCCCCGGGGTGAATTTTCTTTTTCCCATCCACTCATCAAGATTTCTCTCGAAAAGGGTCAGTGAGGTGGTCTGCTTGACATGTATGGGAAGTCTATTCCATAGCATGGGCAGTCTCTGGGTTATGAACCTGTCCCTCCAGCATGTTCTGTTAATTGTGGTAATGAGGTTGAGGTCTCTGAGTGTCTGGTGCGGAGGGATTGGGAATTCTTTAGATGTAGCATTTCTAACAGAGCTGGGTCACACATGGCTTTGTAAGTCAAGCAAAGATCGCCTCTAAGTAGGTGATATGAAGCAGCAAATTGCTGCTTCATACCTTCAGACACTTATTGCCATAACAGACCTGCGTACTTACATCAGCAACTCTTTCTGTCATTCAATAATCATGTTCCCACCAAAGTCAGGAAATCCTGCTATTTAACCAGTTAATTTCCAAGGGAATATCCTTAAGGCCCAAAGAAGTCATCCTTCCACTATACTCCTCCCTTATCAGACCCATCATGGAATACAGTGACCCTTTTGTATATACAAATCCAACTAGATTTGCTCAATTGAAATTCCTACCCAAGAAAGTTAAATATCGCAAATCCTTCAACTACCTCAATAGATTACAGTGCCTCTTCTTGTACTCAGTAGCACATTGGCTGTTATGACATGATATGTGTTTCACTTTGTAAGCTATGAAAGATTCAGTCCTATTTGACCTCCTATTTCTTCACAAAACTGGTGGCTCTACAAGCGCCACACTAAGGACTTAAATCTCCATCAACAAATAAACAAGGCTTACTGGAGATATAGTTTCCTAACTCATCGTATTCACAGCCTATGTAAATGCCACCACTACATTAAAACAAATTGCTACTTTGGTTATCTTTAAAGATAGTGTTGATGAATGGAAGGGTAGAAAAAACTACAGCAGGATTATCATGTTTGGTCCTACTCAATTTGGAAGGGGAATACTTTTAAGTGCTTGTAAAGAATGGCAAGCATTTTTAAGTGGGTCTACTTAAAGGTATATATGTTTAGGCATCTTATGTTCTCCATGATCTCTTGCAGTTATTGTTCATATGACCCAGTGTAAGGCAGCTGTAAATGACAGTCCCCATAGACTCAATAGCTTATTACCATAGTAGATATTAAATAGCAAAAAGTTGCAAATGCCTTGCTAGATGTGCTTCTCCTATAGCAATTTACCAGAAACCTTAAAATGTGATGGGTGAGATTATTTAGGCATTAGGAGACAAATTCCTAGAGAAACAATAATGAAATGTCACTTAACTGCAACACAATATACAGTGAGGAAGATGACCTGGATTGAAATACAGCAGAAGGAAACAAACTATGGGGACTGGCCTGGTTTTCAGTGGATCTGGTCTGTGATGTTGACTGAAAAATCAATGAACACAAGCATCTCTTTGGGCTTTATCTTACTAGACATATTGAACAACTGTTAAGACCACAGAGGTTCCTATCAAAGTAGATCATGGGTGTAAAACCCTAAGCTACTAGAAGAGAACACTACTCCCTTCTCCATGTTATATAAACTTCTCAGAAGAGACCTATGCCTTGCCTTCCATACAACCAGGGACCTAGTTGGCCAGGATCTCTTGTACTTTCACAAGTCAAGCAGTCTCACAAATACCACCATAAGGGATCTAAATCTGCTTCAACACATCCTCCCACATATCCAAGACTGCAGTATAGCAGTTCAATTCATATATAAACTCAAGTTTCTACAGATAATAGTTCCCTCTTTCTTCATGATAGTGAGCGACTTAATAGGACTTGAAAAGTAGGAGCGGTTGATGAGTGGGACGCTTAATATGAAAAAACTTGACTAACAGTCTCTCCACATGTGCATTTATAAAATTGATCAACTCTTTCTTAATATGTGATACTGTAGGTATCAGTAAGTGAGGGAGGAAAATCCATTCTGGGAAAAGGAAATGTGCTTAGGACATAGCTATACCTTAAATAATTTAGACAAGCTCACCCATTGTTGCCATCATCCAACTTCTCTTTGATGAGATAATGATGGATTACCATACTTGTAGCAAAACAAAGGTTAAGAACACAGAAAATGACAAAGACTTTGAGCTTGAAGACAGTAGAACAGAAGCTGTAAAAAATGTTAATCTCCTGGGCTCTTTTATAAACATGGAAGCAACTAGCAGGGAAGAAATAGTTCACAGAATCGTACTTGGTCACTCTGCAATGAAGACTCTTGACAAGGCATTTAAAAGCAAGGAAATATATTCAAAACAAAGACCAGACTTGCACATGCACTCATTTTCTCAGTGGTCAATTACAGATGCGAAAGCTGGACATTACAGAAATGGGACAGAAAGAAGACAGATTAATTTGAACTTTGGTGATGGAGAAGGATGCTATGCATGCCATGGACTGTCAGAAGAACTAACAAATCATATTTGGAAGAGATCAAACTGGCTATGTCACTTGAAGCTCAAATGATGAAGTTATGACTGTCTTATTTTGGTCAAACTGTCAGAAGAGAGAGAGATCACTGAAGAAGGACATTATGTTTGAAAAAATTGAAGGAACCAGGAAAAGAGGTCAACCTGCAACCAGATGGCTAGACACATTGACTACAGCCATAGGGATGATGCTGAAAAACCTTGCTGTACTAGCACAGAACTGACTTCTTTTTGGATCCTTAATTCATCAAGTCACTAGGACTCAAACCCGAGTTAATGGCACCTAGAGAGAGAGAGAGAGAGAGAGAGAGAGAGAGAGAGAGACAGACCATACCTGTATTAAAAATGTTGCCATTTAAGATCAATATGAAATTAATTCAGGCACTTGGTGAGCTCACAAGAGTTTGTCTGAATGGTTAAAGTTAAGTATTCACACCAAGTAACTGTAGGGGCCAACCACATGGTACAGTTGAAAAAAGTCACATTTCTCTATTTATTTATTTGAAATTTGTTATCCAGCAAGTCCCACTGATGCCATGGCAATAATCACTATGGCTGTGTTAGCTTTGGGTTGGGGAAGTCGTTACAATGGCAGACAGTTTAAAGTGTCTGGATGTATTCTGAGGCAGCACTGCATATCCACCTCCTGGAAATGAGGGCATTCCTTCTGATTGTCCAGGACCTTCCCTAGTGGAATGTTTGCCATTTACTGTACAGTGTGATGGAGGTCTGGTACACTAACAAACAGGAAGAACCTGTTCAAATCCCTTATGTCAAGAAGATGTGATGACATGTGAATGGGTCATCAAACATCTTTCTGGTAGTCAGTCTATGGTGGGACAATCCAATGTAGTAGTCGACAAACTCAGCCCTGCCTGGTGATGCCCCATGAATGACCCTTCAACCTTTTTAATGATTCAGAAATAGTTCCAAATAGAAAATACCTTAAAGGTCACTAGCACATATAACCCACTCCTCCAGCCTATTTATATCTTTGCGAAATTGTGTGAACTTGACATCAGGGTTTTTTTTAGAAATAATATTAAAGACTTTCACTTCAATTCTAATATCACTGAAGAGGAAATTGATATGTTGTGGTATTTGAAATCTTGGAACATTCATATCATGAAGCCCAATAAAAGGAGTGGGGATGTATTAATGGACCAATCACTATACAATCAGACAATGTACAATATCTTGTTTGAGGATTCTTACTTGCAGGTTTCAGAAGAGCTTATGCTTCTAGCATATAAGAATATTAGGATGATTTCGTATTATATGCTCATGCAGAAACAAATTACCTTTGATCAATTTAAATTTTTGTTTCTGAGTAATCCTACAACCTCAAAAATTTTTGGTCATCCCAAAATATATAAAAACTCGACCGATCCACCACTGAAACCTATTGTGGATGCAAGGGCATCAATTACTGCACCTATAGCTAAGTTTTTAGACTTTCACTTAAAGAAGCAGTTGGATAAATTTGTCCATCTTAGTAGGGACACATGGGATTTTCTTGGAAAATGCAATGATTTACACTTTGACGAAGCCATGACCTTTTTAACTATTGATGTCAAAGACCTATATATTTGTATTCCACATAATATGGATTTAGATTGGTCTATGGATTTTTTATTTTCTGAAACTGCCCTCACTCATGATAGGATTAACTTATTTGTTGATTTACTGTCTCTTGTTTTGAATAACAATTTTAGCACTTTTGGCCATCAGTTTTTTCAAGTGAAAGGTATAGCAATGGGATCAGCATGCAATTCTTTGTAAGCTAATATTATGATGACTGAATAGGAGAAAAGGTATGTGTTTGGTAGTGCCTTCAAGGATTGCTGGTATTTATACATCAGATACCTTGACAACATTTTTATTGTATGGAATGACAGGGTGGAAGTGATACCAGCTTTTATTCAATAGTTCAGTGCTAGGACGGACTTC
Source organism: Protopterus annectens (assembly GCF_019279795.1). Taxonomy (NCBI): domain Eukaryota; kingdom Metazoa; phylum Chordata; order Ceratodontiformes; family Protopteridae; genus Protopterus; species Protopterus annectens. The sequence continues at coordinate 590,017,037 of NC_056737.1, read as the reverse complement.
TCATTTACATATGAAATAGGGAAGGATCGGATTCCCTATTTAGATGTTACGTTGGTGAAGGATTATGAGAGGAAAGTGTTTATTTGTAGAATTTTTGGGAAGGTTACCCATCAGAATAGTTACTTGCATTTTTCCAGTGCACACCCTATTTCTCACAAAAAGGGTATTGTAAAAGGTCAATTGGTTTCGGCAGCAAGAATGAGAAATGTTTATGAAAAATGTATTGTGTCAGGGGATAAAAACTATGTTCATGAGAAGGGGGTACCCAGAGTCCTTTTTTGATAATATATTGTGTGAAGTGATTTGTAAAAGGGAGACCCATTTTTTACCCCTATTCTCAGTAGAGGTGGTTGTGGTTCTGATATCAATCGTTCTAATCTCCATGTTTTGGGGTCAGCATCCTTGGTGAAATGCAAATCTAATTTTGCAAGCAGTTTTATCACTACCTTTAGTTATGATAGCAATTCTATCAGATCTATTCTTTGCAAGAATTGGTGCGTGGTGATAGAAAATGCAGAGGGCTTTGAGAAGTTAGGAGATCACCTGATAGTGGTCTATAGGAAGGGCTTGATTCTTAAGTCTTTTCTTGAGTCTGACATCTGTAAATTTAATGATTCTAACAATAAAGGGATGTTTAAATGTTCAGGGTGCAAGTATTGTAGGTTTGTCCTTACGGGGGACGCTTTTGTGGTTAATGGAATTACTGTTGGTGTACAGTGTATGTTTAACTGCCTTTCTAAGGGAGTTGTATATATTGCCACCTGTCAGCCCTGTTTGTGTTTTTACATAGGAAAAATTGAAAGATCCTTCAAAGAAAGGATGTATGAAAGTTTACATGACATTAAAAATGTCAACACTACTAATGCTCTTGCTAAGTACATAAAATCTCACCCTGATCATTTTTTCAAGTTTTTTGTAGTTGAACAAGTTATTCAAACTGTTAGAGGAGGACCTTGTGTCTGAAACTTGAAAAGAGGGAGCTTGCTTGACAGCTCCGCTTGAATACTGGATGGTTTCCTGGTATTAATGGGACTATTTCTATATCTCCTTTGTTAAAACTAAGAGCATATTGCAGATGAGTTTTAATTTGTATTGGTTTAATTTTATCAATTTTTGATTTTGTTTAGGGAAATGTTTGAATTGTATGTCTTTTATATTATATTCATGCATTTATTGATGTTTTCTATGGGACTGCGACTTTAAGTTTTTTGGTGGAAAATGTCATGTGATTATTGTCTTTTTAAATACTTTATTTTAGTCATTTATTTGATGAAATGTTATATATTCAAGATGAAAGCGCTTAGGAATAAAGTCGTTTTTTTAATTTTAACTTTGATTTTTGTTCTTGTGCTGCTCTGTTTGTTCCCCATGTAGAGCTACAGTGTTTACCAGTTTGTTGTGTGTTCTGTTTTGGTTATAAATAGTTCCAAATGTTGGAATAGGACTTGCTCTGACCTATTTCCCTAATCATCTTGAAATGCAGCATTTACTTCATCCTGCCACTGGTGGATACCTCAGGAACACTCTGGTCTAGAAAAGACCACTCTGCTCCTTTGTGCTTTTCTCCCATTTCTTCTGATAATGACAGTTGTCCAGAAAGACAAACAATATATGACAAAAATCATTCTTATAACTCTGACCTTGATAAATATGATTTCCCTCTTTCATGTCTCTCCTTCTGGAGAACCCTCTACCACTATGCTCATTCACAATGTTCCAAACTCACTCATCAAGCAGTTCATTCCCAGATGTTTACTCCATCTGATTAACGGTAATGCTTCTCCATTTCCAGTTGTATCAAACAAGCTAGCCTTTTCTTCTAAAGTAATTCATATTATTTATTCTACACAGAAGCCTAATACTGAGAAGATATCCAAGGTAAGTAGATATATTTTTATGTGGTTCACTATCAGTGGAATGGACTCATTCTCTGCACCTCTTCCATCCATGTTTGAACGTCTTGCAGAGGCCTTGGATTCCAGACATAGTTATTTCTTTGTTGAAGTTCATTTAGTAGCAATATTGCATATAAACGAGGGCCTAACATTCTTCACTATTAACCTCACTGAAATTCTGCAAAGCCAATTCTTAATGAGACCACCCGTAGGAAAGCCAGTACCACCTTGGAATTAACAATTTATGCTGGATAATCTGACCTCATTCCCATTTCAATTTTCAACTTTTGCAGGGTTAAAAGCCTTTACTGGAAGACAGTACTATAACAGCTGTCAGAATAATTTTAGAGCTGCAGGCATTATCTGTTGAATTTGTGATATTCCACAGAGACAGTCACTGTCTGCACTTACCCCTCCTTTATAACAGAAATAGCTGCTGAATCTGACCTTAACCAGTTTTTCTCCGTAATACTTCAGTCACAGATAGTATTTTTCCACTTTATGGATGTTCTCCATCAATTGAGGTTTAATGCTGAGAAGACAATGTTCATCTGCTAAAAGGGTGAACTTTTTGTTGCTTTCTTCCATAGATAAAATAGGAGATAAATGTTCTAAAATAACTTTAGTCAGATGCTTTCTGACTGCATCCTGTTTTTGTATATTGGTTACAGTAAGTTTTTTTCCTTCTGTTCCAAAAGACTCATTCTACCAAAGCAATTGCTGTATCTGTAGCCTTTTCCCCAAATATATCCCTAGGTGATATTTGCACAGCAAGTAGTTGGCCTTCTCTCAACACATTCACAAGGCAGCACAAGTCAGATGTAATATCCAGGTCCAGACCTTCCTTTTGAGCCACTGTTATAAGTGGTTTGCTTCTGTATGGGAGGCTGTCCAATAAAATTTGCATGGGACTATATTTTGCTGTAATGGAGAAACACCCTCCTCTGAACAGATAGGAATGTTCCATACTTACCATAATGAGAGATTTGGAAAAGCAGATCCATCCTCTGCAATATACACCTTCATCTTATCCTGTACCTGTAGTGTAGTGGCTATTCACATATCTTACCTCTGATCTTGCCTTATGGAACACGGTAACAGGTAGACAAGGAAATTTTCACTTGTTGATCTGTCCTGATATCTGCTGCCCTTTTCCCTGCTGTAATCGAAGATGGGCCTGCATTCCCAGATCTATCATTATGGTAAGTATATACCTCTAATTTCACTAAAATGTATTGCTATTGAAGGATTTTGTGGCATATATACAGAAAAGGTAATAACCAAGATTCACTTTTGCTTATGGACTTTTAACTGTATCGTTCAGAGCTGTCTTCTCAAAGTTAAAGACCAAAGGGGAGGGGGGAATATTCTACTCTGAATTTGTAGCAAGCTGCTTGTCATAACTGTAACAAGTAGCTTACTACAGTCAAATCACCTCAAACTGAGGCTGCACCTGTGATAGTAAATGCAGTATTGGCAGTGATATCCTTGTGGGTTCATAAAGCTACACTGGTACTGCACTTCCATCCAATCAGCACCTGCAAATCACACCCTCTAACAACTTGGGCTGGGTCAACTGCCCACTTTGCCACACTCTAGTTAATGCTCTGATATTAATTAGGAGACTCTAACATCATATTTTTAGTGTAAAGGTTTGATGGGAGGTTGGGGAAGAAAATTGTTTTGATATTTATGTTAACTTGACCATGTCAGTGAATAGCTACTTAGGTTAGGCTGTGTATATATAGGGAGGCATTAAAAATGAGTACCCTCCTAAACTCACTCCTCCTCTTGCTGTGTATGGCATAGGTAGTTAAACATGTTAACCCAGAATTGCTAGAAAAAAGGCTGCTGGTTCAGGGGTAGCATATCTGACTATATTGATATATGCCTATGTATGCATATGGATGAGTGAACTGAACTGTGTTCACTAATCCAACTCTTAGAGCTTACTCAACAATCTGAAAATCATAATGATAACTGTATATATTGTTAAACTGTGAAACTATCTCCCAATAAATGTCAAAGATATTTCATCTCAACTGCAATTTAAAATTTCATTGATCACCAATCCAGAAACTCATCTGTACTGACTGGCCCACAGCAGGGGTTATGGCAGGGGAAGAGGCAGAGGCACAAAAAGATGGATTATGGAGCCATAGAAGCTTTAGAAACTACACCTATTTTCTGAATAAAGGTAATGATCTAAGATTTACAAATTCAGCCAATTGGCTTTGACTGATTTTCATTATAATTTTTTAGAAAAGGTTTTAATTTTGTTCCATATGGAAGAGGGGATTTCCAATACATTAATTGAACTAAAACTTCACTTGCAGATTGAACTTGTGTTTAATGTATTCTAGCAATCATTATGAAATTAACAGAAATTTCCAAGGGTTTTTGTTCAGAAGCTGCTTTTAAAAGTAAATTATTATATAAAGAAAGTATTTATATTTTGAAGTTCAATATTTTGTGCCCTTTAGGGCTTAATTTGGATTGTAATTGGAAGGTGCTTATTTAGTTAAAGTAATTAATTGTGTGTTTTTATTGGTTGTTGTTTAATTGCTAAGTGTATTTAAATGTGTTTGTCACTGTTTGTTATACTTCTTGAAGGCTTGTTTTTAGTTGAGGTGCCAGAGATGATAAATTCTTTGCCTTTTATAGTGGGTTCTTGCCTTGACATTTTGTGAAATTAACAGATAAACTGAATCTGCTGGATACAAAAGAAAAAGTATTGTTAATCCCCCACACATTTGTTAGTTAATGTTTTTGAAATAATCTGTGAAGATGAACTAAGTATAAATATTTGTTATAATAAATGCAATGCATTCAATTTATCAACATACAGTAAATAGGAATACATTCATTTGATTGAGCGCACATTGCTCGATCATGTACAACACCGACTTTAAACTCGAATTATGGAATGCCAAATGGTCAGAATGTCGTAAACAACACCGAATTCGACATTTTCAACTGCTCAACCACCTAAACGGGTGCTACCATGGGTCAAAAAGGGGATGATATTTTGCAATTTGCAACTCTTGTGATCGCTTTTTTGGGATTTTGCCGCACTGCTTTCGACATGTTATACATCAGTAATATATCCATCAGCTAAATGAATGTATACCCAATACATATATAATGACTGAGCTGTTAACCAACAAAACTCTGAATGTAATGAAACTAGACAAAGTTGTGTGTGTTTGTATGTGTGGGGGTACTATTAATGGACCATATTGACTATGTTAGCAGAATGCATAAGAATTTATACTGTGATACTTATGAATGTGTATCTAAAAATGAACTTTTAGTGGCACATGGGAAGACTGACTGTTATTTACATGATTTGTTGTTCAATGGATTAATTAAAAATATTTGATTTTTAACAGTTGACACACCTATTGTACCATCTATATTTGGCATACTAAAAATTCATAAGAATCAATTAGCCCCCCCCCCCATTGCACCCTATTGTATCATGGAGAGTGGAGTTTCAAAAACTGAACCATTAACCAAATTTATACATGTGAAATTGAGATGCATTTTGAGAGATTCTTGGCATGTTTTGGAAAAAATAAATCAAACAGAATACAATAATAATTTACTGGCCATCATTGATGTGATAAATTTATTTTCTATAATACTGTACAGCATTGGATTTGAAGATATTTTTGAGTTTTATTAGTAAGAATACTACCTTTGGTAATGTTGAAGGTTATACATTACGACAATGTATGGCTTTAATATCACACAACATTTTTTTTTATATTTTGAAGGCAAATATGGGTGCTGCATGTGCTGCTGCTTATGTTAACATTGTTATGACAGCTTAGGAGACATAATGTTTTTGGTTTATGATACTTTAACCCCAGGATTCAGTAAGGTTCCGTGCAGGAATAGCATATTCCTGCACTGAAGCGACCATTTAGGAGAAGCACAGCAGCACACCATGTATAGTAATGATGACGTGCTGACTCAGCTCCTAAACGGACCTGGAGCATGGACGAGTGCAGGGGGTGTGTCTGAAAGCAGAGCTCTCACAATATATACACCCCCACAGTCAAGAACTTCTGTGTGGCAATTACAATGAGCGAGACCACTCATAGGAGGTTGCATACCCCCAACAGCATAGATCAATGCAGAATGCTCAGATATGTGGCACATACGTCTGGCCTGTCCATCATTTACCCTGCCAAATCACAATGCCAAACATATGAGTGTCAAACATCAAATCCGTCAGAAAATTTACATAAAAACAAATCCAATTACCCTAGCAACAACCCCCCCCAAGTTTATAACAGCAATATTTAAAACATAATATAAACACTTTTTTTTAATCAGATTAAATTTAACCATAGGTGTGCAGGTTTGCCCATTGCTTAGCTATGCATACTGTAGCTTAAATGGCACAAGAAGATAAATATCAAGATACGTGCAAATGAAGCAGTACTGCAATAGTGTACTGGTCAGAGCGTTCACCTTATGAGAAGTCATTCCCGGTTCGATTCTCACTCCAGCAAATTCCATTTTCAATGTCAAATCACTTTATGAACAATATTTTTTGTCATATAACCTACTAAACAACATATATTTGTGAACTGGAGTACTGCATTAAATGCAGATGTGAGGTGTCATTGTAATAATGTTGTAAAATCCACAGATAAACACAAGTTCCCCATACAGTATATGTACACATGAATCAGGGATACAAATCAAAGGTATAATGTGTAATGAATGATAAATACATAGAGTGTCCAAATCTACCACCTTCCCAAGAACCATGTTACATTTCTATCTGAATTAGTGAGGGGGTAAGCGGGAGTAAGCACTATTAAGCAGTAGTAAGTGGTAGTAAGCATATTTATGCAACAGCAAGCGGGTTTAAGCCTGTTTGCGAGGGGGTAAGCAATGCGCACACATGTTAAGCAATATTGAAGCTAACCCTCTAAGCATATTTAACCGGAAGTTAGCATTGCTTACCGTTGAGCAAACCTGCGCAAACCTGCTTACAATTGCTTAAACGCGCCTCAATCACACTGTATCCATCAGCCGCTGTTCTGCCCAGCAACAAAATAAACAGCCCTTGCAGGCTTGAACCCAGGACCTTGTACACTACAGTCACAGTAGTTAACAAGTAAGCCATTACAACAGTACATAAGACTGAATTATCACCAAACAGATCCTTACTACAGGAAAATCAAACTTAACATGTGAAAGGAATCTATATACAATTTTATGTTGTATAACCTACTACATAACATAAATATGTGAACTAGAGTACTGCATAAGTCCAGATGTTTGGTGTCATTGTAATAAAGTGTCTAAATCCCCTAATAAACACAAGGACCCCATACAGTATACATACACATGAATCATGGATGCTAAACACATATATAACATGTAATGAATAATAAATCAATGCCAAACAGCAAATAGCTTAGCATTTTCAAAACTGTCCAATCATGGCAAAGTGTGGGAAATCCAGCCCTACTTAAACCCCACAGGTGGGAATACATCTCATAACTGGTTGCAGCTTCCACCTGTAGGCACTATGACCAGTGTGGGAGAAGGAGTGCACTTCTGGGTGCAGCACTGGGGCATCCAGGAGTCCAAAGTCATGGCAGGACTCCTTGTTAAAAACCATGACCAAACACTGCTGCAGGGCCAGTACCAGGGTTCCCAATATAAAGTGAAAGCCTGGGACCATCTCGCCTGTGACTTCACCAGTGCCACTGGCATACCTCGAACTGGTGAGCAGGTCAGGCATCACTATGGTGACTTGAAGCGGAGAAAGAGAGAGCTCTTGGATCAGTGGATCTAAGAGGCTAGGCGGACGGGTGATGTCCCAGCCATGTGTAAGTATCAGTCTGCTACCTGTTTAATAATTGCCAGCTCATGTATATTATGGATAGGTATGGCTAAATATTCCTTTTATGTCTTTGACAGCAGCAGATGAGTGGGCTGTGAACTGGGAAGCCCATGCCTGTAGATTGCAGAGGTTGCAATGCGAGGCAGGTTAATAATACTCTTGCATGTACTGTCATTAGAAATAAATCTAAAAGTAGTAGAAAGTTAATTACCAGTATAAAACCTGTATTGTGTATGGCATGTACTGAATAAACCAGACTACATGGCAGGAAGAGTCTCATATAGGCTGTATGTTAATAAAAGGTTAACAGCCTGACAATAAAGGTCTAACTGCTGGACTGCTTGTGTTTACTCTGTTATCATATGGTAATGTAGTGTTGCAATATCTTAATAGTACTGTTGTATTAAGCACTGTTACCCACACTGTGCTACATAAATAAAATATGTAGGAATGTATGTATATAACTGTTGTAATCACAAGAGGTCATATTGTACAACTGAGAGTGACTTAGACACTAAACAGAGAAAAGATTGACAACATAATCCAAATAGCACACTCAGCTGGTTTGAATCCTTGGAGTGGTAGTAAGCTGTATGCAGAATCATACCCACAACTGTACAGATATTGTCAGAAAGTCCAGATAACTGGTGTACATCCCCTGCCTGTCACCCTGACCCCTGGCAAATCAGTGGGATGATACCAGAAGTTTAGGCAGCAAATAATGACATACAACTGATTGTCAGACATCATAAGTGTCAGGAATATATCCATAAGAACAAACCTGTCATTCTAGCAACTCACCAAAGTGTTATGAGAGTAATAAGTAAATTATGTCCCAACTCCACCCCCATGTTGTGAAGCTATGACCAGAGTGTGTGCAGTAACAGAGTGAGATGTATGTGCATAATAATAATGTGGAATCTGGCAATATGTGTGACAGCATTCAGGTAGTGTTAACATACATTCCCCCCACAGGTCTGTCAGATACGGAAACTGTGTCTAGAAATAAAAGATTGAAATCGTGGACTGGTACTATTTAGTCTGGTATTGTTTGGCAGTGTTAGTGTTGCAGTATCTCTGACTAATAATGTATTACTCATCACTGTCATCAACACAGTACTACATAATAAAACTGTCTAGGAAACTCTGTATAAGAGTGTTGGAATTACAAGATCAGATTATAAAACTGTGGGAGACTTATAGAAAGAATTCAGAGAAAAGATATACAACAAATATCTATATAGCACACCCAACTGTGAAGTACACTATGTTATTTTAGCACACACAGCCATGGTTCGAAACCTGCACACCATAGCCAAAGTGATTTACCACTAAGCCATGTCAGATATACATACCCTGAAGTTTTTAATATATATATATATATATATATATATATATATATATATATATATATATATATATATATATATACACAAATGCATGCATCTATAGCTATATATGTCTACATATATATGTGTGTGTGTGTATACATATATATATATAATTATATATATATATATATATATATATATAGAGCAATATATATATATATATGTAAGCAGATATATATCTATATATATATATATATATATATATATATATATATATATATATATCTATATCTATATATCTATATATATATATATATATATATATATATATATATATATATATATACATATATACAGATATATATCTATAGATATAAATGAGAACATAAATACGTGAACAAAGGGATCGTTAATGGGGGTGAGGGGGCCAAAGCTAAATACGTCTTGTAAGTATTGATATCACCCTCTCCCTCACAGCCAAACAGATCTGCCCTGCAACACAATACCAACTGTTGCAAGTCCCATACCCAGTACCCTACACAACATGGCCACAAGACGTTAACAGTAATCCATCCCACCTGTATGATGTCAGGATGGTATCAATAACATATCATGCAGTACAGTCTGGCTACCATAGGGAATATACAATGTGGAAGCAATAAACATTCCAAAGATACATATATACACACACATATATGCAGATACACACACACACACACACACACACACACACACACACACACACACATATATATATATATATATATATATATATATATATATATATGTAAATACACATGCAGACACATAGATCTGTATAGGAAGATACATATTTAGAGGGTGCACAGCATACTGAACAGCCAGTATTCCTACAGTTATCACCTTTTCAAATGGACAGTGTATGATTCACTCATACAAAAGACAATTGTTGCCTGAAACATATACCCACAGAGAAGTCAAAGGATATGACACCACACACAGGTTTGCATACATAAGAAATGTTTATTTGTGTACTATTACAGTTGTATATGTCATGTCATATAGCTGTTAATACTTTGAAATACATACTAACTGAGTAATGCAACCCTCAAGCAGATCATTTAATACAGTAATCTGAAAGCATAACATATATGTTCCTGTCCAGGCCAAGGCTTTCAAGTAGTACAACAGTAAAGAAAGACTGGGCCAGAGGATAACAATCAATCAACAGTAAGTAATGCAGATGTATAGTTCAGTAGCCTCAAATTACAATCTGTACTCAACCCCTAGGGGGAAAAGAACTAAGTTGCCACAATGAGAATGTATCTGTTACATAACAATGCTTAACTGAAAACATCACAATCACACTGACAAACAGAACAGTCTGTATGACAGTAAGCACTAGGCTACCAATGTTCCCAAGGTTAAATGTATGGAAATGTACAGCCATATACCTTAAGGTGGCTTACTATCGATATCCCTCACATGTTGTAACAGCCTAGGCTATATATGGTGCATATCACTCCCCCATAGATTGACTTACAGGGGCATATAACACTGTTACATACACTGACCTCTGGACTGCAGAAGGGCACACATATTTTGTGCAGCTGAAGCCCACATATATATATATATATATATATATATATATATATATATATATATATATATAGACCCTACCCCACAATATATGCGGGGGCCACAACAGCACTGGAATGATGGCAGGAATGGCAGCACGACATAATCACAGGCCACTACATAACAACCCCTTACTGCATGTCATATGGACAAAGCCTGGTATATAGGTGGAGGACAGAGGCCGGAACACAGGGCCATATATGAAATAGTGTTGTACACTGAGAAAGTTGCTGATGTTACAGGATAGTCTGCAACATACACTTAGTCAGGAATATGAAGTTAGAAACGCAAATGGATGTAGC